>NC_141070.1:42265416-42792916 GCF_041138505.1 Cibotium barometz | reverse complement strand
CTCTTTTTGCGTGACTTCTACCTATAGCGTAGTTATTTCCTTGGACCTATTTGTCATACACCTCTGTAGATAATTGAGGCTCCTCTGCACCCTGCCTGCATCAATATTTTCCAAAAAAATGGTAGGACAGGGTTTAGAGGACTCTTCCTCTGATTTCTTGAGGTGGATGGGCTCTGTCACCACCACGATCCCTTTTTGTTCTTGTCCTAGGTGTAGAGTTTTTATGGCAATACTTTCTTGATGTCTGGCATTGCGTTGAGGGGGCTTCTTGCTGCTATTCCTCGAGCTTGTGTGAGAAGATTGTCTTTCCAATTCCGGCAAAGTCCTCTTTGAGTTCTCTGTTGCTCTTCTCCTCGGCTTTCGTCTTTACTTTCTTCCCCTTCTTCTATCCAAACTCATAATCCCTCTTCCTGTTGCTCACTCGTGCATGGCTAACCCTCATCCTTTCATCCGCTCTTTGGAATTGTATGTCGATGGGCTTAGCGTAGGGGTACTTCTTCCTGGCCCTTTCCATTACCTTGATGGCAATCCCTGCAACAAAGGAATGTGGCTCACTAAGCTTTGGGAGAGATGGTAGCATTCTCAAATATTATCTACTCAGGTTCTCTTGACCTCCTTCTTCCCCCTTTACTCAACTTCCACCCATAGGGTGTTCTTCCTATTGTTCCAGAGGACTAAGTCTCGTTCTTTCTCTTTCTTCTAGGATACTCTATTGGTGGTGAGGGGCATTGGCAGTCCTACTTGGTGCATGAGATATTGCCTCCTCACTCAAGTTCGCAAGTCATGAGATTACACCACTTCCACGAACAGTCCAAGATCCAAAGGAGGGGCTTGTGTCTTTTGTATGCTGACTCCCATGCCTACGAGATGCACTAGCCTTGTTTCTCCATACTCTCATCCAGCTAGTTCAGGAAGCATGTGGTTGTACTGCCCTCGCTTGTTTAGCCGCATGGATCAAACTCCTCATGTGTTTGAGGGTCGTCTCCTTGCATAACTACGTGCTTCCTTGCTTCTTCTCTTCTCGGAGCCTTTGTTACATTTCTTCCTTTTCTGCTTCCTCTCTTTTTTCCCACTCCTGGAAGTCTTCGATCATCTTTTCTTTGTTCTGCACTTCCGTGGCATGAGCCTTCCTCATGGATTCTACTCGCTCATTTCTTCTCCTAAGCTCGACCTTAGATGACTTCACTTCTTTTGCATGCTCTTTTCTCAAGTCATCCAATTACTCCTGTCTCTTCTTTAGATCAGCATGCGCTATTGTGAGAGTGACATTCACCTCATTAACCGCCATCACTTTACCCCCTTTTTCCCTTGTCACCCTTGTTGCAGCTGTTCCTGCTTACTTTTTAAGGGCTTTGATTGTCTCCCTATCTTGTCTTTGCTATTTCTCATATTCCTCTACCAAGCCTTTATATTCCTCAATCTGGGCCCTTAGGACAACTTTGTCGCGCTCGCCCTTTCTTCTAACTTTTTAGTGGTCGCCCACGCATGTTCTCGTAGCTCATCATCATGAGGGAATATGTCCATAGATGTTCCTTTGTAGATTACCGACTCCTTCAGGCTCTTCCCCTCCGAGTGCTCTAACAATTTCTTGCCGCTCCCCTTTAAGAGTGTGAAGCAATTTTTCCAAGTCTCCAACTCTTCTTTCATCTACTCAATTTGTGACTGTAACTCTTTTTCCTTAAGAGCCCTGTCCCCTCTGTTTTGATCGCGAGGTGTTGGGGGTCATCCAACCACCGGACAGCACCTACTTTGCCGCTTTGTGTATCTGTTGAGCAAAAACTCTCTTATAACAACCTTGTAACCAAATCTTGCTAATGGGTAGTACCCATGTAGATGTAAAAGGGAAAAAAGGAACACTATCGGGATATACAACATAGAGAGAAGAGTAGGGAGTGTCAACTATGGACTAGTGTGCATTGTACTTCGAGCTAAGTCTTGATTGTGATATACAGTGATTATTGGTGTAGTTATTCATACTGTGTAATCCTATGTGGTCTCTACATTGCATCAGTGTTTTCTATTTAACCATGTCTTTGAACTGGAGTCAGTCCACGTCTAAGGTCATTCCTATCTATCTGGAAACAGAATCAGGAGGAGCTATGCCTAGGATCTCAGTAGATGCAAGAGCTAACCTTTGCTCTATCGCAACTAACTCCCTTAGTGTAGGTAGATCAACGACGCAATGTGCTAGCATGGACTTATCATATTGGGCATAGTTGTATTAGTCGCATCTCCTCTAGAGCTGACTAGGTGGTTTGGGACCACCAAGTGCCAGGTCTCGACCGGTAGTTCTCGACCGGACACCAACAACTATCAAAATTATATCAACTTAGAGCTTGAACTAAGACCTATTTGTAGGAGTGTGAAAAAGACAAACGAACGTAATGTATGCAGAGCTTGTTGAAGGTGACATCACTATGCTCTTGGATGCAAGGTTTATTTGTCCTATAGCTTATAAAGTGAATGGGTTTCACCTATTGTGATAATCCCTAAAAAGAACAAAATGATTCGCATTTGTGTGGACTACTGACGATTGAACAATAAGATGAAGGAACATTTTCATTTTCCATTTAACAAGGATTTCACTGACGTGATCACGTAAACGTTAACATGTTTCTAACATTTATTAATAACATTTTCCAAACCCGTTATTAACATTAATTTATGTTAATATTAACATTATTGATTTTTCACCACTTAAAATCTTGCACTAGGCTCACCCATCATGCTTTGGTTGTTACTATTGGACTATATGCAGTCCAATCAAGGTGCTTGACATTGAATTTGTGATGTTGGAACAATTTGCTATTGGCAAAAATGTTTGCTGTTAGTATAGCCTATAATGTTGTGATCAAGTTAACATGTTATTAATATTTGTTAATAACATAAAATTTTACGTCATCACGTAAATATTAAATCCTTGCCATTTACTAACCAAGGCCTAGATAAAGTAGCTAGTCAGGAGCTATATTCCTTTATGGATAGTCTTTGTGGATATAACCAACTGTTAATCTATCCTGAGGATCAACCTAAAATGACCTTTACTACTACGTGGAGAACAAAGTTATGCCATTCAAGCTATGCAATGCGTCGGCTACTTTTCAACATGTTGATGGGATTTTTTCTGGTCAAGTAGAAGGCCATAGAGTGTGGACTATGTTGTCGTCTTGGATGGCAATAAGGCATGGCATGGCATGGCAGGATGATGAGCTTGTATGATGCATGGATGGAACAACCTATGTGAACACCTCCTATTGGGAACCAAGTCAGTTGAGTTTTTTTCTAGAATACATCAAAACTGGAGAAGCTTGAGGTAACAAGCTTAGACTTTCTATTGCATGAGGTGATGTGGCTGGGAAGGTGGTTGGCAACTTTGCATGGTAGGCGTCTACCAAAAGTTGGTGGGTAAAGGAAAGAAGGGCTTGAGTTGTGGTGTGGGCTGCAGATGAGCCAAGAAAGCTTGTAAAAGGCGAGTTGCTGCTGAGGCAAAGGGGGCAAGTCTTGTGCGATGAGTATGCTATGAGGACGCCGAGAGGCTGCTGTTGTTCTTGTTTCTTCAACAGAAGTGAAGCTTAATGATCTCGTGCCAAGAAGCGCCGAGGGAAGGATTGGGGGAAGGAAGATAGCCGCCTGGATTGCAAGGTAATCCATGAGTAGGAAACTGCTATAACAACCCTTGAAGCCTGTGAATTTGCTAATCAAAAGCTCCTATAGTGGGGAAGTGCCACTAAGAAAAGATATCGACCGACCTGTTTTGAAGATGATGCCTTCGGATGTCTGGTCAGATGTCTCACATGTGCAAGGTAGAGATTTTCTTTTTAAGAATATGCTCTTGAAGTTTGTGATGTTCCAAGGAGCTTCAAGATATGTGAGAACGCCAAGGTGCTTGGTGTGTAAGGCATCGGAGGTGTAGGCAAGAGCACACAGTGAATCTCTGAGGAGCGAGTTTTAGGGCAGAGTTTGTCACGTGGAGCTTGGCACAAGGGCCAGCACTCTCAATCTTCAACGCAAAGCTCTCAAGCGGCTTACTGGAGAGGATGAAGATCACCTCAACAGCACCAAGGAACAGGTCGGGAGGCGCAAAAAGTGTGTGAAGGGGAGTCTTTTGGGAGGAGCCATGGAGCGTTGGATGTCTGTTGCTGCTGTCACCCGAGAAGATGGAGAGGTCCGGCTGCAGGAGATGGTGGTCGTGTTGTCAGTGTATGAGGGCCTGGACATGCACAAGCGGGTTGTTTCCAGAATTCGTCAAGCTTTGGGCTGCAGGGTGCTCTCTCTGGGGAAGACTGCTGTTGGTTTGCTGGAGTGTTTACAGAGGGTGACAAGAAGGCAGCGACTGCTTCATAGACTCTTTGTGGTTTTTGCTGTGAGACACCCCGAGTGCTGTTTGGTGTTTTATGTGGCGGTATGAGCAGATGGGATGCTAAACACAGAGAGCTCACCTCATGTAACAAGTCCATCCAAGTCTAATGAAATCTGGGGCTGCACCAATCTCCATTTTCTTCCTATCGTGGTCTATCCTCTTTGAACTTGTTTGGAGACCCCATGCTGTGTTTTGTTGTGGTGAGATGTCTGATACTTGTGGGATTGGATTAGGATGAGTTCATGTTTTGTTTTTGTTGGGTTGTTGGGTGTTAGCTGGGAAAGATCTTCAGGACGAGCGTTGGTACGGAGGTTGTCCCCGGCGCTTCAACATCCTGATAGCAGTTCATTAGGATTTTCTTAGGCAATGGATGGAGGTTTTTGTGAATGATTTTTATACCTTTAGCACTCTTGTGGATATGCCCGATAAGTTGGAATAAGTATTGAATCGAAGTATTGAGGTGGGGATATTTTTGAACCCAAAGAAATGTGTCTTTTGTGTGAAAAGTGGTACATTGTAAGGACATGTCTCCAAGGAAGGGATAGCTATGGATGAACCAAAGATTATAAAGATTAGTGAGTTACCTCCTCTTAGCAATCTTAAATAAATACAAGGATTTTTAGGCCATGTGAACAATTCAGGAACTATTATCAATGTTTTATCGCAAACTTTGCCATTATTGCCTTTCCTTTAACTTCATTGTTAAGGAAAGGTATCCTTTTATCTCGATGAATTAGCTATGTGGTCAAGTGACCGTACTATATTGACTGAAGTTAGGGGTTGTTGTAAGATCAGGGTGTCCAATTTTGTCCAGTTTGTGATGGACTGGGACTGCTTGGAGAGCAAATTTGTTGGGGCAAGGTACTTCAAATGATATCAAGTAACTAATAGAAAATACACATGCACTCGAATTAACCCAATATAACTTAAATTAATACAAAATAGTCTAACTAATAAAAAAATATGATGAAATGATAAAAAATGATCTTTCCATACTTAGAGTGATCCAAATTTTTTTCATAGATGCACCATTACAACTACACTAGTCCCAATAGGTTTTAGATGATTTACATCAAAAATATAATTTTACTAATTATATTATTAATATTTGACGGGCCTTCTAATAGCTTGGAAGAATTTTGGAAAAGAGATCATTAAAAAACCAACCACTGGATTTGCAATTTCGACTAACCACCACATTCTACTAATATCTCACTATATCTACCACTGTTTTGATCTACAAGATTGAGCATTTTAAGTGGTAGTTATTGTGGGTGCAAAAAGTGGCATATATTGTAACACTTTAAAGACCTTGAAATATTTAAAGAAAATAGACAAATAGCTTAAAATTTTCTCAAAAAGACAAGTTAAGATCTATATTATGTGAAGATATAAGGTCCAAAGTGGGAATCTCATATGAGTTTATATGTAAAAGATATTAGCATTTTATAGAATCAGTCCAAAATTGGGACAAGGTGTATACATTGACTTTGTACATAAGGAAATGAGAACTGTCGACTATCTACAGCTGCTTAATTGGATTATGCAACTATATTCCAAACTTTTCATGTGATGTTCCAAATAAAAGAACTTGAGAGGAAATTCCTTCATTTGCTAGGAGAGATTGGCCATTAAAGGTAAACAAATGCCTATTTTTTTACTGTTTACAAGGTGTCTAAGTGGAAAAAACTGGGCACCTTGATCTTGCAACCACCCTTAGTGAACGTGGATGAGGATAGATTTGTAGCTCTTCAAAGTTTGGGGCCTATGCAAAAATGTAGAAAAACTTGGCATGATCGCAATATAAAGTTTAAGGAAGGCCATTTAGTGTTAGTATATTATAGTAGGTACTATAAGTTTCCTGGTAAGTTAAGGATTAGGTGATTAGGACTTTTAAGGTTATAGAAGTTTTTGATAATGGTTCTTTGAGTATACAAGATTTACAAAAGGAGGATGAAACATTATGTAGTTTGAAGTTGATATGGTTATCTTAATGCTTAGTTTAGGGTATTTGAGGGGTATTCAAGTTATGGGAAGATATATTGTAGAGGATTGGTTTATGATTTATAGGGTTTTCTGTGTGGTGTTTAAAATAGGAGGAACAAATATTTCCAATGGACTCCATGTGGAGTGACATGGGGGCACCAGCATTGGATGGGAGCAGTATAGAGAAGCATCATTGAGGACCTTTCTAGATCCCTCCAATTTAGACTCATTCATGATTTTTTACGCCTTCAAAGGAGAGTCCTGCATGTGAGTACTTTGTGCATCTATTTTTACTTCAGATCCACACTTTTTGAATGTGTGATAGGAGGATGCTTTGTGTAGCCTTCTATATTTTTTTGGTAGTGTCGAACATATTTTTGATGTTATGGAGATAACTTCATTAGATGGACGATAGGAGTCACACCAGCTCGACATGATGTAGAGAGTGTTTTCAAACAAGCTAGAGGTTTTGATTAGCCTATGATAGGGGGAGCTAAGTATGACATGGAGAAATCAAGGCATGCATTGATGAGATAGCTTCATCTATTTATGAGATCCTTTTACCATGGGTATGCCCTTTTTGGGAGATAGTGATAAGTTTTGTAACTAGTAGAGGGAGAGATAGAGTCTTAGTTGACCTGCCTATAGGAGGTTATGCCCTTTCATAGTTTAGATGCAAAGGCATGGAATTTAATGGAAACTTCACCTTGGATTGGCCGGTTCTTAGATGTGATGATGATTTTGATGATGAGGGTGGTTACCATCCGGGCTTACTGTAGAGCAGCTATGGCAAGGTGATGTTAGTAGAGTAGTTTAGTGTGTGTGTGTTGTTTTATTCTCTTTGGAAAAACTAGGAAAAAAAATCAAAATAAAAACAAATAACCAAAACACAAAAAGAAAAAATTAGTCTAGGACTACACTGTTGGTGTTATTAACCAGGTTTATTTTCAAAGTAGTATGGACATAAGAAGTGGTAGATGTAAACAGGAATGAGTAGAGTGAAGACATGAAGATGGGAATAATCAGATGTATTGGAACCTTAATTATTCTGATGATGTTATTTATAGTGTTAGTGTGTTCTTTAAAAAAGTAGTACAATGATAATGCATGCATGTGTGAGTGTAAGTATATAAGTGTGCAAAAGGATTCGGCCAAAAATGGATTTTATCTTTAAATAGACTGTGTAAAGAGTCCTAATTTGGTAGTTGAGTGATTTACTAGAGGGTAAATATTATGAGTTTTGTGAGTAATTGCAAAGTTTGAAATAAAAGTTATTATTTTTCATTGAAGAATATACATGCAAAGTTTCATGTTTAGGGGATTTAATTTAGGTGTGGTTCCTTTGTAATTTAACAGACATAAACGCAGTGTAGAGCTTTAAATAAGGATTCTATTAGAATATAGTTTAAGGTTAGTTAGGAATGGTTATCCACAAAGTAGGTGCGTAGTGGAGAGGGAGCCTTAGATTTTCTTATTATCCTTCTCTTCATATTCTAAAAAGAGGAGTTACATATGGCTTATAATAATAAGAAACATGTGGAAAGTTTTCAGAAGCTATGATCCGAAAGGGGCACTCTCCACCCTACTTATCTAAGCGTTATCCTAGAAGAAATTAATAAAATTTTGTTAAAAACATAAGTTTTTAGGTAATATGTGTACAAAGGAGATGTTTCGACTACATGAAAATGCAAGTACGTGAACTTAAATAAAAGCAATCAACGCATAAATTACCTTTTTAGTAGCATAACAACCTAATACCTGGCTAGCTAGTAACCTGCATTACAAAGAGTATTTTAGGGGTCATTACATCTCTCTCGACTTGAACCTCTCTTTTAATTTTTGAAAAGATGGGCTAGTAACAATATGCTTACTTGTCAATTATGAGTGATAATGTGCACTGAACACTACAACAAAATGAGGGTCTAGAAGCAAAAATAGTAACATTTTTATAACTAAAAGAGTAGATAGGTGTCGGGCCATTTTCGCTACTAGAAACACTACTATTTTCACTGCAACAACAGATTCGCTGCTCAGCATCAAAAATAGTAGCAAAATATCGTTACTGAGTAAAAAAAGAGTTGGTGAGCAGCGAACGCTCTGCAAATCAAAAAAAGAGCTGGGGCAGACTAGGGAGTCTACACAGGACTCCCCAGTTTGCCCCCTAAATCTTTTTTTATATAATTAAAACAGAGTCACAATTTCAAATTTGTAACACAAACACATCTATAAGAAACACATATATGTTTTGGAGAATGCAATTGATCCCAAAAAGTTAATATATTTCAGAAATTGTTGGGCCTTTGGCCATATGTACATAAAGTTTACAATTAAGAGGTTTGAAGAGGTGGGTGTCTAACTAGAATCCTCATCGAATTTCGAGTGATCTTCATCATCTGATTCGTCATCCTCTTCACTTGCTTCACGTTGATAATATGGATCCTCCTCTTCTTCTTCCCCTTCATCCTGCATACATGCCATCAAGTGTAAGGTAAGCAAGAGCATTAAAATACAATTAGACATAGAAAAGAGAATGGTTTAGGCAACACATTACCTCATCAGCATGAGTCCCCAAAACGGACTCATCCAAGTGTAGACCTCGCGTGTACACATCCATGCCCACATTTACGAATGGGGGGATATATACCCATAGCCATATTCCTCCTATGTTGGGTCACGCCCAAAAACCTCCCTCTACAAAAAACAATTAAGAAAATATATAATTATTTCAAGAAAACAATATAGTACAAAACGAAATGAAAGGAGAGAAGAAATGATACTTACGAAATGAGAAAGAAAGGAGGATTTCCTTCTGGAGCCAAAATGCAGAGCCCCTCCCTTCTGTCGGGAAGCACTTGCTGCCGCTTCTTATTGAAAAGCACATGGGTGCTTTCTCAAATTGCGTGCATGCCTCCACTCCTCGGTCGTACACACGCTACGCTTCTCTAAATTATTTTTCGTTGCTCTCTTGATATTTGCTCTCCTATAAATCTTGATGCGCCGCTTTATCCACTCCTCAGAGAAGCACACACCCGCATGTGGCACGGGGAACTCCAACTTAAGCACATCGATAACATATTGCTTAGAAAGTTCATCTTGTGCTTTCCACTTTTTGGAACTCCTGGTTTGCAAGTACATGCATAAAATTCATGACTTGCTTTCCTCGTGCATCCATCACGAGGGCACCATCCGCATCCACGCTGTATGGTAGGAGGTGTGGATCAAACGGTGGAATGGGTCTCCTTGGGGGGCTAGCTCATAATGTGTAGATGAAGAGCCCCCATGTTGGGGAGACGCATCGGGAGACCTGGTGCTTCTTTTGCCAAAGAAAAAGTAGCGAGCTCCCCCCCGCTACCATGTCTACTACCCCCCGAGACTCCCTACTACGTTGTCGTCATGATGGTGAAGACGGACATGAGGGAGCGGGGGTGGGTCTAGTAGAGGAAGGTGGTGCAGGCTCATCACAAACATATCATGAAGGGCCTACACCACTCGGCCTTGTGCCTATCAAAGGCGTGGTCTACCTTGATTGAGCAAGTGATGTAGATTACCCCATGGCATCGACTGGCCAAGTGGGGTAGTCTGCCCCACGGCATCAACTGGCCAAGTGGGGTAGTCTTCCCCCATGGCCTGGACTGAACATTGTAAGCCCACCTACATATAAGATTAAAATATAAGACAAATAGAATTCATAAAAGATTTACTTTGTGTATGTGAAAAGGTTTGATGGAATCATACCTGTGTCTGTGTAAACTGTGACCAAGCTTGCTTGCCATATCGTTCATTTATAATGGACAGTAGATTGGCCACATTGGGATCTTGTACAGTTCAATCGACTTTGCTACTACATACATGCATAGACAATAAAACACGATTTCTCTAACCCAAGCCATACTTAAAGCTTAGACAAAGAATATAACATGTGATATTAGAACATTGTTAAGACCTGCTACTACCACCCTGCTTAGACAAGCAGGGTGGACAGTGTCCCTTTCGGATGATAGCTTCTGAGGACTTTCCACATGCTTCCCACTATTAAAGCCAAAGGTAACTCCTTTTTTTCAAGAGAAGGATAGTGAGAGGAGCAAGGGTGGATAACCACTCCTAACTTGACATAAGCAACATTCTAGACGGCATATAACAATGTCCCATATCTCTATGCATAAGTCCATTTCCTAAACTGGGCACCCAAGGGTGCAATAAACATGAGGTTGAATGAATAAGGCCACTTACCTTGCATATGTCAAGACAACCAAGAGAAAAAAACAACAAAATCTTAGATAAAAAAATACAACCTGTGAGAAATTTTGAAATGTATCAAGCAACCAAGTAGAAATCAATCTCCTCGCTTCAAATATATCAAATTCTGCTCTGTTTTCTCTGTGCAGTCTGCGTCGCCTGTATTTGAGGGATTTGGGAGTGATTTAAGTGATAATTGATGATGGATATAAGTGCCCAACACACTTGGGTATGTGTGCAACCAGTCAATGGTTGGATTTTTGCCAAAAACATGCTCCAAATGCATCAATTTTTGAGTTGCTTTTCTCTGTTTTGTGAGAGCTCAAAAACCAGAGTTTTTCACACATTTAAATGCTTCCAAATTGCTCCAAAATTAGTTTAAGGCTTGCATAGGAGTTGCCAATACATCCCTCCTTGTCAGATACATGTTTGTTTTGCCAGATTTGCATGTATTTCCACCATACATCAATGCTTCCAAGCTTTAATGGAAAGCTTTCAAAAACCAAAAATTTGCTTTGCTTTGAGTTGCTCTAAATTGCTTTGTTTTTGCCTGTATCACCTGCAATCCGCTCAAGGATGTTTAGAAGACCTTACCCGATAGGCCAAGCTCTCAGATCTGATAAGAATCGGTGTGCTCCAAGCTTCATAGCTCCAATGGCAAGCTTCACAGCTTCTTCTCCCTCTTCTCTTCACTCACTCATAAATCCTAATAGACAGCACAAGGCTCTGATACCATGTTGAAAGAACGGTAGAGGGGGAGGAGACACACACACACACAGGAGCAAACCCGAATGTATATTGCAAACCCTAACCATAGAGGGAAGCATCTCCCTTCTCACACAATGCATAAAGCCATAATCCATAATACACACAACACACTATGAGTTGTGTCCACACACATCTAACCCTAGCTAATGTCCAGACACTATGACCAGCTGGACACGCGGTCATTTATGTCACACATGTTCCTACCTAACATGCCAGCACATAGCATAGCTGGCTCACACTGACATCGAGCTTGAATCTCAATAGTTGCTTGAGCACCTCTATATATAACCTTGAACCATTCAACATCAAAGATGAATAGACTAAATACTCTAAATCCAACCTCAAGAATATCTTGACAATTGTAACATGTCCATCTTCAATAATAATATATGTAAGATTCCTCCCTCCAACTTTTGAGGTGTACAGGTGTAAGAACATGCCCTTCTGATCTTGTAATTATTCCTCTCTCTGAAATAGAAGAAAGATCTTATTTTACCCTATTTTAGCCTGGAGAGAGAAAATGTCTAGAGAGAGATAATCCAAAATTGAGATATTTTTGGATATGAAAATCCTCCTAGTGTCTAAAATGGTTTCCCTTGAAACGGATATTCAAAAAGAACTTTCCAAGGTGCAATTGGAATTAATTGAAAATGTGTATTAGCCTAAGGGTCTAGATTTTCATAAAATTTTGGATTATGGTCCAATGAAGGTTCCTATGTGCCAATAGGATCGATCCAAGTGTGGGGAGAAGATAAATACAATGAATAAAAGAAAATACCCAAAAATGAGTAGATTCCCACATAAGATGAAGAGTTGACTGAGTACAAGGTTTATTAGTTAAAAACTATGAGATATTACTAAAAAAATGAGATATTTTGGTATAATGATACATTTTTGACACCTTGGTAAGGAGAAGGGGGAACTTCAAGGAGGTGCCTGTTTCACACATGTGGTGGAATTTTTAACTCAAAAAATTGTGATATTTTTATCTCTCCTCTCTCCTGGATCAAACCAAATCAAAAGGGAGCCAAACTAGGTCCAAATCTTGTCCAAACTCAGCCAAACTGAACCTGGAAAATTCTAGAACCTAGTTGGACTTGATTAAAGGCCTCCCTTACCTATAAATAGATCTTTAGTCTTTTGTATAAACATCTGTGAACTATACCATGCCAGTATTATACTAAAATAATGATATTTTGTATTATCCCTTAAAAATCCTCTACTTTTGGAGAGAGTGGAGCCTCTCTCTCTCTTCAACCATCCTTGGAGCTTTCCTTTCAACACACAAACCAATTGATTGGTTGGGGGCTTCTTCTATGATAGAGAAGCAAGCAAAAACAAGAGGTAAAGTGTGATTTTATGGTTTTTTCTATACTATTCTCAATGTTTTCACTTCTCAACCCCTCTCAAGCTTGAGATTAATTAAGTGTTTATAATGCAAATCAAGATTTTCTTAAGTATTGTAATGAATAATTAAGAAAAGTTTAAATTTATGCTTAAATTAGAATGCTTTTATATTTATCTCTCTCTCCCCCAAAGAATGGTCATTCCTATGACACCAATTCTCTATTCAATTGATGCTTCTCATGGAGAAATTCTTAATTCATAAATCAAACTCTAGGCTTGTAAAACTAGAGGTTAAGAAAATGGTTTTTAATACTTATATGCTAATATTATGAGATAAATCCATAAATTGGCTTTAAGGTTAAAATATAGTTATACTATCATAATTACATTACTATGTCTTATTCTTTTCAAGAATATTGAAATTTGCCAGTAATAATAGCAGCGGAGCTATGGAATTTTTTTTAAGAAATTGATACATAATTCATTCTTATGCTTAACGTGAAAAGAGGACTTCCTACCATATTCTAGGATTGAATATCCTAGGCTAAAAATTTGATTTTTATCACATTCAATGGAAAACTAATTTTTAAGGTTTATGTATAATTAAATAATTAAGAAAAGAGAAAATTATGGTAATTATATTTAAATGACAAAAGAGGAATTCCTATGACATTTGGAATTCAATCATATAAATAGGAAAAGTGAAATTACTAGCATATTGAAATTAATGGATATTTTATTTAAACTCAAAGATGAATTTCAGATAAATTTATTTTATGCATGAGAAATATTTAAATGATAAAAGAGGAATTCCTATGACATTTGGAATTCAATCATTTAAATAGGAAAAGTGAAATTCCTAGCATATTAGAATTAATAGATATTTTATTTAAATTCAAAGATGAATTTTAGATAAATTTATTTTATGCATGAGAAATATTTAAATGATAAAAGAGAAATTTTTATGACATTTTTAATTCAATCATTTAAATGGAAAAAGTGAATTTTCTAGCATATTAGAATTAATGGATATTTTATATTGAATTAATGGATATTTTTATTAAAGAAAAGAGAAATTTTAGATAAATTCATTTGATGATAAAAGAGGAATTCCCATGACATTTAGAACTCAAGAAATTAAATATAAAAAAGAGGAATTTCCATGATATTTGAGATCAAAGAAATCAAATGGGAAAAAGAGAAATTTTTAGTATAATTCAATTTATGAATATTTATCAAAAGTGAAAATATGGGTAGAATTGGTTTTTGTAAATCCCATGAATTCTTTTATTCAAAAGAGGAATATTGAATATAATTCAATTGAGAAATTTAGAAAGAATATGAAAATAGTCGTCGAGAAAAATAATCTTTATCTAAGCCATACAATTGGCAAAAATTTGGAAAAAGTCCCATTATCGGTATCGAAGTAGGAAAAGCTACTAAATGGGAGTAAGATGTGAATGGGATGCGATAGGATGTGAATGGATGTGATAAGATGTAAATGGGATGTGATAGGATGTGAGTAGATGTGATAGGATGTAAATGGGTTGCGATAAGATGTGAATGGGATGTGAATAGATGTGTTAAGATGTAAATGGGATGCGATAGGGTGTAAATGGATGTCATAAGATATGAATGGGATGTGATAGGATGTGGTGTGATGAAAATGAATGTGGATAAGATGTGAAGTAAATCGATGTGGATGTGAATGATGAGATGAGAGGGTATGTGAAAGAATGTGATGTAAATGGATGTGGATGTGTATGTGACAGAATGTAATGTAACTTAGTGATGTGGATGTGAATGAGATGTGATGTGCTAAAAAGAGATGGGGATGTGGATGTGGATGTGAATGTGATATGGATGTGGATGAGATGTGATGTGATGTAAGGGGATGTGGATGTGAATGTGATATGGATGTGGATGAAATGTGATGTGATGTAAGGGGATGTAGATGTCAATGTGATGTGGATATGGATGAGATGTGATGTAATGTAAAGGGATGTGAATGTGAAGGTGATGTGGATGTGGATGAGATGTGATGTGATGTAAAGAGATGTGGATGAAATATGATGTGATGTGAATATATGTGGATGTGAAGTGATAGATGTGAATGTATGGATAGATGTGGATAGTCGTGCATGTGAATGATTGGATGGATGTGGATGAATGAGATAGGATGTGTATGAATGAGATGATGTGGATATGATGTAATGTGGATAGAATGATTGATATATGATGTGGATAGATGTGGACGTGATGTAATGTGGATAGAATGTATGTGATGGGATGGTGATGGATGGATATGAATGGACGTGATGTGATGGATGTAATGTAAATGAATGTGATGGATCTGAATGGATCTGATGTGATGTGAAATGGATGTGATGTGATGTGATGGGAATGGATGGGATGCGATGTGAGCGGATGAGATGTGATGTGAATCAGGATAGATGTGAATGGATGAGATCTGATGTGAGTGGATGTGATGGGATGTGATGCGGGATAGATGTGAATGGATGAGATGTAATGTGAATGGATGTGATGTGATGTGAATGGATGGGATGTGATGTGATGTGGATCGGGGTAGATGTGAATGGATGAGATGAGATGTGAATGGATGTAATGTGATGTGATGTGGGTATGGGTAGATGAGAATGGATAAGATGTGATGAGGATAGATGTGTATAGATATGATGAGATGTAAAATGATGGGATTGGATGAGAATGGATGAAGGAGGATGAGAATACATGATTGGATGTGGATTGAGTAAAGTAAATTGATTCAGAAGAATGTGGATTGATGTGGACCGATGTAAAAAGATGTGAGTTCGTTAGAAACTGTATTTATGACCTGTTTTTAAATGACTGTTTTATGTCAAGAATGTTGGGGAAGCATTTTGGCCGTCTTGTGAATGAGGTCATGGAGACCTAAATGATAAAGTTGCAATAGCTGATGGAGAGTCAACGGAGGATGTCTCGCATAGCATGGTCGGCCGAGGTCTTGGCCAGCCTCGATTTAAATGGTGAGAGCTTTGGGTACGGTGGACGAGGGACCAAGGAAGAGGCCTATGAGTGAAGCGCTAGGTGACCTGCGAAGGATACTAGAGGGTGGTGACCATATGGTGCTTGGGCTCTGGGTCGTCGACGACGAAGATACCCACACGTGCGTCGAGGAAGATACTGGACCAAGGAGTAAGAGTTTTTTTCTTGAATTCGGGCATGGATCTGGTTGATTGACCTTGCTGGTCCTCAACAGATGAGTCCATGGCTCTTTTATATGGATCTGTTAGTTGATCTTTCTAATCTTCAAAACAAAGATTCCATCTGGATTTTTATAAGTGAATATATTGCCGGGTATTATAAGCTAGGAACTATCAAAAAGACCCTTGAGTGGAGAGGTGGTGAGCGTTCTGGTTGCCAATGATGCCATAGGTACACCGATGAAGGAATGATTGGAAATTAGAATTCAACAGGAGGATTATGATCAGTGATACTATGGTTTCATTAAAAGATTGTTTTAAAGATAGTTGAATCTGTGAAAAAGGCAATTTCATATTGGGTGTGTAAGCGGTGTGACTAGCTTGAAATTTACATGAAGATCCAACTAGGGGGCTTGGGAACTCTTTTCCCTCCTAGTACCCAAGACAAAACCTAACCAAATTCCTAAATGGATCCCATCACTATAGTGGTTGGGCGGTTGGCTAACCCATGGGACTAGATGGGGTTAGACTGGACTGATGGATCCCTAAAATGAAACTCAAGTCTCCTATGGTAGGATAGATGAAGTAAATCCCGGACAGTCTTTGTTCTATATGCAAAAGAATCAATGGCTGTGCCTCTCGATGAGGAAAAAAGCGTTGGTCTCTATGATCCAAGTGCAAGTCTTTCCCTTGATCTGACCATGTGACTTACGGACTCAGTCGGATTAGTTTGGTTTTAGTGATAACCTTGACTATGTTAGAGTAAAAATATCCTGGAGGAATCGCCCGTGCTTACAATAGATGAAGTAAATACCGGACAGTCTTTGTTCTATGGAAAAGAATCAACGCATGTGTCTCTCGATGAGGAAAAAAGCGTTGGTCTCTATGATCCAAGTGCAAGTCTTTCCCTTGATCTAACCATGTGACTTACGGGCTCGGTCGGATCAATTTGGTTAGTGATAACCTTGACTACATTAGAGTAAAAATATCCTGGAGGAATCGCCCGTGCTTTCCGGGCGAGGGAAGTTTTTTCGGGTTCGGTTTTGGAAGAACCGAGGGATTAGTCTCTTGTCCGGACATCCGTGGGGGTGAGGCCCCGAGTGAGAGACTCTGCCCCACGCAAGAAGTGCTACTTTCGCTAATTCGTTGCACGGAGGGGGCAGGAATCTTTCAGCTGGTATCAGAGTGAATTGGCTAAAGTGGATCAACCGCGAAGCCAAAAATGTCAAAAATTTATGAAGTAGCAGTAAAAGGTTGAAATTGTGTAAAGAAATTCATACAAATTGATATTCAAAATGAAATTCATAAATTGGTAATTGGGTCTTCAAATGGAAGTACCGCAATTGTATGGAAGTACCGCAATTGTATGGAATCCCTGACTTGCTTGAGGCCTAAACATGATGGTATTTACCTTATAATTCTAAGGACGGGTTGTTGCAAGATTAGGGTGTCCAGTTTTATCCAGTTTATGCTGGACTGGGACAATGCTTGGAGAGCAAATTTTGGGGGGCAAGGTACTTAAAATGAGATCAAGCAAATAATAGAAAATACGCTTGTCCTTAAATTAACCCAATATAACTTAAATTAATATAAATTAGTCTAATTAATCAAAATTTGTCAAAAATATGATGAAATGATAAACAAATGATCTTTCCATACTTAGAGTGATCCAATTTTTTTTTCCATAGATGCACCATTACAAGTACACTAGTCCCTATAGGTTTTAGATGATCCACATCAAAAATGTAATTTTACTAATTAGATTATTAATATTTACAGACCTTCTGATAGTCTCGAAGAATTTTAAAAAAGAGATAATTAAAAATCCAACCATTGGATTTACAATTTTTACTAACCACCACATTCTACTAATGTCTCAATATCTATCCACTCTTTTGATCTACAAGATTGAGGATTTTAAGTGGTAGCTATTGTGGGTACAAAAAGTGGCATATATTATAACACTTTAAAGACTTTGAAATATTATAAGAAAATAGACAAATATCTTAAAATTTTCTCAAAAAATCAAGTTAAGCTCCATATTATGTGAAGATCTAAGGTACAAAGTGGGAATCTCATATGAGTTTATATGTAAAAGATATTAGCATTTTATGGAATCAGTTCAAATTTGGAACAGGGTGTATACATTGACTTTGTACCTAAGAAAATGAGGACTTTTGACTATCTAATTCTTAATCAAATTATGCAACTATATTTCCAACTTTGAATATAATGTTCCAAAAAGAACTTGAAACGAAATTCCTTCATTTACTAGGAGAGATTAGCCACTAAAGGTAAACAAATGCCTATTTTTTTAATGTTTATAGGGTGCCTGAGTGGACAAAACTGGGCACCCTGATCTTGCAACCACCCGGACCATGACTACCTCTATATACCTAGGGTTATTCGAATGCTGGTTGATATGATTTTAGAATTTTGGTTGAAAATTGATGAGTTGATTTGGATTCTGATTGAAAGATAATGACTCCTAAATTCTAGTTGAAAGAAGATAAGTTTAACAAAGCCACAATGAGGATGAAATGGGACGAGTCCCAGTGATGAATAATAACTGGAATGATGATTGTGACTTCAGCAAATCACTATGAGATTAGTGGATTGTGCTGAGACAGATTGCTACTGTTAACACTTGACCTAGTGGATCAAGTTAAGGGATGACAAATTAAAAAACTGCATAATTGAAATTCCCATGGAGGAATGTTCAGATGGAATTTTTAGTCTATTGGACCATTATTATGTTAAGGATATGAAAGATATATTCTGAATGAATTGTTATCTGATAATGAGTTCTATATGAAGGGATCTTTATCCCAGGATTCTGTTGGGTTGACCAGATTATAAGGAACCCCAGAATCAGTTGGATCTTAAGGAAAAGAGTTCTGCTCCACTGCGAGATGAGGACATCTCATGTTTTTTAAGTGGGGTAGGATGTAAGATTCCTCCCTCTAGCTCTTGCGGTGTATAGGTGTAAGAACCTCACCTTCTGAACTTGTAATTATTCCCCTCTCTGAATAGAAGAAAGATCTTGTTTTACCCTATTTTGGCCTGGAGAGAGAAAATATCTAGAGAGAGGTAATCCAAAATTGAGATATTTTGGGATATAAAAATCCTCCTAGTGTCTAAAATGGTTTCCCCTAAAATAGAAATTTAAAAAGAACTTTCCAATGTGCAATTGGAATTAATTGAAATTCTGTATAAAGGACCTTAGCCTAAGGGTCTAGATTTTCAGAAAATTTTGGATTATGGTCGAATTTAAGGTTCCTATGGGGCCAATAGGATCAATCCAAGTGTGGGGAGGAGATAAAACCAATGAATAAAAGAAAATACCCAAAAATGAGTAAATGCCCACATAAAATGAAGTGTTGACTGAGTACAAGGTTTATTAGTAAAAACTATGAGATATTACTAAAAAAATGTGTTATTTTGGTATAATGAGATATTACTAAAAAAATGTGTTATTTTGGTATAATGACACATTTTTGATACCTTGGTAAGGAGAAGGGAGACTTTAAGGAGGTGCCTATTTCACACATGTGGTGGAGTTTTTAACTCAAAAAAATTGTGATATTTTTATCTCTTCTCTCTCCTGGATCAAACCAAATTAAAAGAGAGCCAAACTAGGTCCAAATCTTGTCCAAATTCAACCAAACTGAACCTAAAATATTCTAGAACCTAGTTGGACTTGGTTAGAGACCTCCCTCACCTATAAATAGATCCTTAGTCTTTTGTAAAAAATCTATGAACTATACCATGCCAGTATTATACTAAAATAATGATACTTTTTTATTATCCCTTATTATTAAAAATCCTATACTTTTGGAGAGAGTGGAGCCTCTCTCTCTCTTCAACCATCCTTGGAGCTTTCCTTTCAACACACAAACCAATTGATTGGCTGGGGCTTTTTCTATGATAGAGAAGCAAGCAAAAACAAGAGGTAAAGTGTGATTTTATGGTTTTTTCTATACTATTCTCAGTGTTTTCACTTCTCAACCCCTCTCAAGCTTGAGAAGTTTCTTAATTAAGTGTTTATAATGCAAATCAAGCTTTTCTTAAGTATTATAATAAATAATTAAGAAAAGTTTACATTTATGCTTAAATTAGAATTCTTTTATGTTTATCTCTCTCTCTCCCCCAAAGAATGGTCATTCCTATGACCAATTCTCTATTCAATTGATGCTTCTCATGGAGAAATTCTTAATTCACAAATCAAACTCTAGGCTTGTGAAGCTAGAGGTTAAGAAAATGGTTTTTTATACTTATATGCTTGAAAATTATGGTAATATTATGAGATAAATCCATAAATTGGATTTAAGGTTAAAAGATAGTTATACTATCATAATTACATTACTATGTCTTATTCTTTTCAAGAGTATTGAAATTTGCCAGTAATAGCAATGGGCTCATGGCAAATTTTTTAAGAAATTGATACATAATTCAATCTTATGTTTAACGTGAAAAGAGGACTTCCTACCATATTCTAGGATTAAATATCCTAGGCTAAAAGAAGGATTTTTGTCACATTCAATGGAAAACTAATTTTTAAGGTTTATGTATAATTAAATAATTAAAAAAAGAAAAAATTATGGTAATTATATTTAAATGATAAAAGAGGAATTCCTATGACATTTGGAATTCAATCATTTAAATAGGAAAAGTGAAATTACTAGCATATTAGAATTAATGGATATTTTATTTAAACTCAAAGATGAATTTTATAAATTTATTTTATGCATGAGAAATATTAAAATGATAAAAGAGGAATTCCTATGACATTTGGAATTCAATCATTTAAATAGGAAAAGTAAAATTCCTAGCATATTGAAATTAATGAATATTTTATTTAAATTCAAAGATGAATTTAGATAAATTTATTTTATGCATGAGAAATATTTAAATGATAAAAGAGGAATTCCTATAACATTTAAAATTCAATCATTTAAATGGAAAAAGTGAATTTTCTAGCATATTGAAATTAATGGATATTTTATTTAAATTCAAAAAAAAATTTAGATAAAATTATTTTATGAATGAGAAATATTTAAATGATAAAAGAGAAATTCCCATGATAATTAGAATTCAATCATTTAAATAGTAAAAGTAAAATTCTTGGCATATTGAATTAATGGATATTTTTATTAAAGAAAAGAGAAATTTTAGATAAATTCATTTGATGATAAAAGAGGAATTCCGTTGACATTTAGAATTCAAGTAATTAAATGTAAAAAGAGTAATTTCCATGATATTTGAGATCCAAGAAATCAAATAGAAAAAAGAGAAATTTTTAGTATAATTTAGTTTATGAATATTTATCAAAAGTGAAAATATGGATAGAATTGATTTTTGTAAATCCCATGAATTCTTTTATTCAAAAGAGGAATATTGAATATAATTCAATTGAGAAATTGAGAAAGAATATGGAAATAGTCGTCGAGAAAAAGAACCTTTATCTAAGCCAAACAATTGGCAAAAATTTAGAAAAAGTCCCATTATCGATATCGAAGTAGGAAAAGCTACTAAATGGGAATAAGATGTGAATGGGATGCGATAGGATGTGATAAGATGTAAATGGGACGTGATAAGATGTGAATAGATGTAAATGGGATGCGATAAGATGTGAATGAGATGTGAATAGATGTGATAAGATGTAAATGGGATGCTATAGGATGTAAATGGATGTGATAAGATGTGAATGGGATGTGATAGGATGTGGTGTGATGAAAATGAATGTGGACGAGATGTGAAGGAAATGGATGTGGATGTGAATGATGAGATGAGAATGAAATGAGAGGGTTTGTGAAAGAATGTGATGTAAATGGATGTGGATGTGTATGTGAAAGAATGTAATGTAAAGTGATGTGGATGTGAATGTGATATGGATGTGGATGAGATGTGATGTGATGTAAGGGGATGTGGATGTGAATGTGATATGGATGTGGATGAGATGTGATGTGATGTAACGGGATGTGGATGTGAATGTGATGTGGATATGGATGAGATGTGATGTAATGTAAAGGGATGTGGATGTGAAGGTAATGTGGATGTGGATGAGGTGTGATGTGATGTAAAGAGATGTGGATGAAATGTGATGTGATGTGAATATATGTGGATGTGAAGTGATAGATGTGAATGTATGGATAGATGTGGATAGTCGTGCATGTGAATGATTGGATGGATGTGGATGAATGAGATGGGATGTGTATGAATGAGATATGATGTAATGTGGATAGAATGAATGATATATGATGTGGATAGATGTGGACGTGATGTAATGTGGATAGAATGTATGTGATGGGATGGTGATGAGAATGAATGTGATGGATATGAATGGACGTGATGTGATGGATGTAAATGAATGTGATGGATGTGAATGGATCTGATGTGATGTGAAATGGATGTGATGTGATGGGAATGGATGGGATGTGATGTGAGCGGATGAGATGTGATGTGAATCAGGATAGATGTGAATGGATAAGATCTGATGTGAGTGGATGTGATGGGATGTGATGCGGGGGATAGATGTCAATGGATGAGATGTGATGTGAATGGATGTGATGTGGATCGGGGTAGATGTGAACGGATGAGATGAGATGTGAATGGATGTAATGTGATGTGATGTGGGTACGGGTAGATGAGAATGGATAAGATATGATGAGGATAAATGTGGATAGATATCATGAGATGTAAAATGACACGATTGGATGAGAATGGATGAAGGACGATGAGAATACATATGATTGGATGTGGATTGAGTAAAGTAAATTGATTTAGAAGAATGTGGATTGATGTGGACTGGTGTGAAAAGATGTGAGTTCGTTAGAAACTGTATTTATGACCTTGACCTATTTTTTAATGAGACTGTTTTATGTCAAGAATGCTCGGGAAGCATTTTGACCATTTTGTGAATGAGGTCGTGGAGACCTAAATGATAAAGTTGCAACAGTTGACGGAGAGTCAACGGAGGATGTCTCGCGTAGCACGGTCGGCTGAGGTCTTGACCTGCCTCGGTTCGATTTAAATGGTGAGCTTTCGGTACGGTGGATGAGGGACCAAGGAAGTGGCCTATGAGTGAAGCGCTAGGTGACTTGCGAAGGATCCTAGAGGGTGCTGACCATAGGTGCTCAGGCTCTGGGTCACCGAAGATACCCACACGTGCGTTGAGGAAGATATTGGAACAAGGAGTAAGAGTTGTTTTCTGAATTTGGGCATGGATCTGGTTGATTGACCTTGCTGGTCCTCAACGGATGAGTCCATGGCTCTTTTATATGGATCTGTTGGTTATCTTGCTGATCTTCAACGGAGATTCCATCTGGATTTTTATAAGTGAATATATTACCGGGTACTATGAGCTAGGAACTATCCAAAAGGCCCCTGAGTAGACAGGTGGTGAGTGTTCTGGTTCCCAATGATTCCATAGGTACGCCGATGAAAGAATGATTAGAAATTAGAATTCAACCGGATAATTTGGAGGATTATGATCAGTGATACTATGGTTTCATTAAAAGATTGTTTTAAAGATAGTTGAATCTGTGAAAAAGGCAATTTCATATTGGGTGTGTAAGCGGTGTGACTAGCTTGAAATTTGCATGAAGATCTGGCTAGGGGGCCTAGGAACTCTTTTCCCTGGTATACCCAAGACAAAACCTAACCAAATTCCTAAATGGATCCCATCACTGTAGTGGTTGGGCGGTTGGCTAACCCATGGGACTGGATGGGGTTAGGCTGGAATGATGGATCCCTAAAATGAGACTCAAGTCTGTTATGGTACGATAGATGAAGTAAATCTCGGATAGTCTTTGTTCATGGAAAAGAATCAACGGCTGTGCCTCTCGATGAGGAAAAAAGCATCAATCTCTACATTGATCCAAGTGCAACTCTTTCCCTTGATCTGACCATGTGACTTACGGGTTCGGTCGGATCAGTTTGGTTAGTGATAACCTTGACTACATTAGAGGAAAAATATCATGGAGGAATCGCCCGTGCTTTCTGGGCGAAGGAAGTTTTTTCGAGTTCGGTTTTGGAAGAACCGAGGGATTAGTCTCTTGTTGGAACATCCCTGCGAGGCCCCGAGTGAGAGGTTGTGCCCCGCGCAAGAAGTGCTACTTCCGTTGCTAGCACCCCTGAATTTGTTACGCGGAGGGGGCAGGGATCTTTCAATATATGTCCATTTAATAATGAAATTATGGTCCTTTTTATATTGTAAAAATCATCAATTTTAATAATTGAGTTATTTCCACTTGGAATCTTAAAATTATGAGTCCAAATTTGAAATTTACATGTGATTTTACCTTAAGATAAGATTTTACAACACTCAAAACGAACACTAGAATGAGCCTCTATGTAAATTTTTTTTAAAGTATAGTAAACTTTCGACCTTAATAAATGCATGCTTAGGCATCTGATTGATGAATGGGCTGCACCCCTACGACCAAGGAAACACCCTGAGCAATTTCACCGAAATGTTTTTGGGAGCCGTCGGATGCGCCGGCATGCATACCAAGGCCGACGTCCCAAAAAAGGGGTCCTTGCCCCAAAAAAACCTAGACAAATACTAGGGCATTCATACAAACCGGTATGTATGGGGACTAAAGGCTGGCCACCCTAGCATATGGTCCCCACTGGCCGCCACATGGACATTCGTTGTGTAAGATTCAAAATTAATTCACTTATCCGCATCATATGTCATACAATGTGATAGGATTAATTAGAAAACAAACATGACGGGTGAGTAGTGGGAGGATGGATCTCCTTGATGGCACGATCCTATGGACGAATTGAATTGATTAATCGGGTAGGTTTCTACTGAAGCTAGTCAATTGCACTACACTAGGAAAATAAGTCCCTGGGCAATTCTATTTTAGAGGACTAGGTCAGTGGGGCCGTGCCTCACATAGATGGGGGAAAAGGCATTGCTTCTATGAATCAAGGATAGAGTTTGCCCAAGATAGGTTGATCACGTTATGGGTGAATCAATTTTTCGAATCGTTTAGGAGACCACACCCCCCCTACGAGATAGAGATAGGTCATACCTAATAATGGTCATAACCTCGTATCTCTACACGGTCAAGGAGTCAATTGCTAGGACATTCATTCAAAGGTTTAGTAGACTATCTAAGGATTCCCCCTTTTATCTTGGGGGACCTTACAATTGGTATCAGAGGATAATTTATGTTTTGAAGTATATGTTTTACCTCAATTAGATATTGCTTGAGAAAATATCTTACTAGTACAACTTGATTGGTGAATGAATGATTGTAGGAGGAGGAAGACGCTTACTCCAGATTCCTAGTATTCCAATGCATCTTTGAGAGACTTGTGGTGCCTCAAATTTTGAATTACGCGATACGATGATGCAAATACTCGAGAAGTTTTCCCTCCCTCATCCCTCTTGTATCCAATGAGGGTGGGGTAGAGACCGCTTTTGGAATCGTGGGTTGAGATACTTTATCATCCAAGCAGACCAAATTGGGAATCTCACCATCGATTTGAAGTGGGTTTGTTGGATCAAGAAGCTAAAGATGGTTTGCTTATTTTGGTTCATGGGTGCCCCTAGACTAGACAATTATGTGACGATAGAAGGGAACCATATACCACAAAACCGTTGGGTGTATGACCCGGTAATGCAAGTCTTACCCACCAACCGAGTAGCTATTACGGAATGTAATACAATTCATAGTCTACTCCCCTACCATAAGTTTTCCATATCCTAGAAACCATGGCGGAACCCCCATATTTCACCTCGTGAACCACTCGAGTCTTATGCCCTAGTTAGGCCTAGAAGTCTCTTTTATGATGAATAAGAGTAGATACATAGTCTCAAATCCTTGTAATCAATCTTGTCCTTGTAAATATTTGAATTGAGAAATAAAATGATTTCAAGGTTTTAATTTTATATCATGAGCATATTGTAAAGTATAAGTTTCTTGACCTTAAATTTAATCTTGCAATGATGGCTAGGATGATCCCCCCCCCAATGCGCTATACACAAACACATAGGAGAAGAATCTCCTACTCAAACAGATGCAACCTCCCTTCTTTAAAAGGGGAAGGTTCACAAATTAAGAAGGATGCCAAGGTATGGATTGAAGCAATGATTACTTCTCAGCTAGTACTAGAGCTGCGAACCAATCTATGCTTGCATGGTTTCACCTCATTGGGGATGCCAAGCTCTAGTGGAAGAAATGGTGCCGTGTGATAAGAAAGTTACCGAACACTCCCAAGCTTGGGATGACATCAAACAAGCTATGAAGGAGCGGTATCTTCCCCCATCTCATGAGTCTATCAAGATGAATGAGTTCTTTAGTCTCAAGCAACTCAAGTTAACTTTGGAGGAGTACTACTCTAAGTTCATCACTCTTCGGAAATATGGATGACACTCTGGCTTTGCATAGATTATCAGGGGCCAAATCAAGTCACTGTCAAGAACAAGTACCCTATCCCTCGCATCGATGAGCTTCTTGATAGCCTTCATGGTGCTAAGGTTTTCTCTAAGATAGATGTAAGGTATGGCTACTATCAGATCTCATTCAAGGAAGCAGGTATATCCAAGACAGCTTTCAACACTTGATATGGTCACATTGAGTTTACTGTGATGTCATTTGGGGTAACCAATGCTCTTGCAACTTTCAACCACCCAATGCAAGATATATTTCATCCCTACTTGGATGAATTTGTGCTTGTCTTTTTTGACAACATTCTAGTCTACTCCAAATCGGTGCAACTTTCAACTGCCTGATGCAAGATATATTTCGTCCCTACTTAGATGCATTTGTGCTTGTCTTTTTTGATGATATTCTAGTCTACTCCAAGTTGGTGGAAGAGTGTGAGGAGAATGTGCATAGAGTTTTGCAATTACTACTCTATGCTTAAGAAAAGTAAATGTAACTTATTTACACATCAGATTAAGTATCTTGGATTCATTGTCTTCCAAGATGGTATCTCAGTAGATCCCACCAAGGTCAAGGATATACCAGAATAGCCACCCCCTAATTCAGTCTACGAACTTCATGGATTTTTGGGAATCGTATAGGATTTTCATCGAAGATTACCCCCTGGTAATTGCACTCTTGACTGATCTTCTTCTTCAGAAGGATTGCAAAATAGTGTGGTTGGCCAATCCATCATGTCAACTTTGATTAGTTGAAAGCCATTATTACCTCAACACCATCTGTGAAGCTTCCCAATTTCACTAGGGAATTTTAGGTGGTTATTACTGATGCCAATAGTCTAGGACTTGGTGTTGTCTTAGCCCAAGAAGGAAGACTGGTGGCTTATACTTCTCGCATGATAAAGAAATATGAGGCAAACTATGCCACCCATGATTTGGAACTCTTATGAATTATTCATTGTCATAGCCTGAAGTTATGGAGACATTACCTCTTGGGGCACAAGTTCCAGCTTGTAACCGTCCACAAGAGTCTAAAGTGGATCTTCACCCAACCTAACCTCACCACATGAGGTAGAGAATATGGGTTGAAATCCTACAAGAATATGACTTTGACATCAAATTCCACCCTGGGCAGGATAATGCGGTAGCATATTTCTATGCCAAATGATCCCATACTCGTCAAGGTAAAAGAAGTCTCATTTCATGATCCTAACCACCACCAAAGGATGGTGAGCTTAGTCGAAGAAGGTGGAACTTCAGAGACAGAAAAATCTAATCAAGGGTTACTTCGCCCATGGTGAATGCCTCTTAGGCTATGTATTCCTAAAGACCCTTCCCTAAAGAAGCTAATCTGCCATGAAGCTCATGATAGCCTTACCACCGTAGGGAACCTAGGCTATGCAAAGACTTGAATGCTCTGAGGAGGAGCTATCATTGGGAAGGCCTGAAAAATGATGTCTTTCCATACTTGAAGCAATGTCGTTCATGTCAAAGGATCAAAGTTGAAAGAGTCAAGATGCCTAGAAAGCTTCAACCCTTGGATATTCCTCAAATGAAGTGGGAATGCATTAGTATGGATTTTGTCAACAAGTCTCCCCACTGTACAAGGAGGATATGATTCCATTTTTATAGTGGTGGACTTGCTCACCAAATCAGCTCATCTTATACCGGCAAAGAAAACCTTCAAATCTTTTGATGTTACCTAATTATTCATCAAGGAGGTCTTCAAGCTTCATGGTTTCCCGAAAAGAATAATCAGTGCAGTAAAATTTTTCTACCCAGTAGCAAAGTTAGCAACAAAATTTTGCTACTACATAGGGGCCTGGAAACTGAGACTCCCGCCTAAATTGCCACCTAGACGGGATTTCTTTCTACCTATCTCTCTTAGTTACACATGTTAGCACAAATAGGCTAAAGCAACACTTCCTCCCAAAGAGTCCTTTCACCTCCATCAAAGCTCAAAGCTCTCTCCAAGGTAAGTGCCTCTCGTCTCTCTTTCTTTCTCCCAAGCTTTCATGGAAAGTTTTTATAATTTCCTATTTTCTAAGATTTCATGGAAAGCTTCAACATAGCTCTCTATGTGAGCTTTTCTTTTCCTTCCCCTCTCTTTCCTTTACCTTTCTCACTTCCCCTCTCTTTCTTTTCCCTTTATCACTTCCCCTCTCTTTCCTTTCCCTTACAATAACCCTAGTTCTATGCATAGGAGTGCTAATAGAGAACTTTGATGGAGAGCTCTCCATCAAATCTCTCTATTATGCATTCTATGCATAGAGCTAGGGTTAGGAAAACATAAACCACATTATTTCAATCATTTTTGCATTAGAAATAAGTTTAAAAAACTCACCTTCTCCTCCTTCTCCTCTTTCACTTAGTCTCTTGCTTTTTGCTAATATGCTAGAATGAACGAAACTTACTAACTTTTTGATTTATTTTGTTTCTTTTTATAGATTCATTGAAGTGAATAACTCACAACTCTTCCTTTTTGAGGTAAGAGCCTTCTGTCCTCTTTTCCATGCCTAGGTTTATGCTTTTTTCTTTGTAATATTGTACCTTTGTGTGCTGGGGTTAGGATATGTTTAGGCATAGAGTTCTATGCATAGGCTTTGTGCATAAGCTTTATGCATAGGCTTCTGCATAGGATTTATGCATAGAGATCTTGCATAGAGCTTTATGCATAGAGCTTATGCATAGGGCTTATGCATAGGCTTTATACATAGAGCTTAGGCATAGGCTTTATCCGTAAAGCATATGAATAGGCTCATAGAGCCTTTATGCATAGGGCTTATTCTTCATAGATCCTTTATGCATAAACGATCTATGCATAAATATTATGAATAGGGCTTATTCATAGAGCCTTTATTCATAGGGTTTTTCCATAGAGCCTTAATGCATAATGCTTAGGCATAGGATTTATGTATAGAGCTTATACATAGGATTGTTCATAGGCTCATAAAGCGTATGCATAGGGCTTATCCATAGAGCCTTTATGCATAGAGCTCTTGCATTAAGCTTATGCAAGAGCTTTATGCATAGGGTCTATCCATAGGCTTTATGCATAAAGCTTATGTAATAGGCTTATGCATAGGCTCATAAAGTATAGGGCCTATACATAATGACTTACGCACAAGGCTTATGTATAGGCTCATAAAGTATAGGACCTATACATAATGACTTACGCACAAGGCTTATGTATAGGCTGTTAAAACCCTAAGATCTCTCTAGATAATTGTTATGCATAAACATGCATAAATTAGGCATAAACTCATCCACCTGACCACCCCCAAGAGCCCAAGGGATGCACACATGAATTATAATGAAGTACATCATACCTTTACCTTGATGCATAAATTAGGCATAAACTCATCCACTTGACCACCCCCAAGAGCCCAAGGGATGCACACATGAATTATAATGAAGTACATCATACCTTTACCTTGATGTCCCATACAATCAAGAGGTATAACTCCAACCCAAGAGCATGTAGCTATAGTGTGAAATGGTAGGTGAGTAGATATAATCCTCTATACAAGAGAACATCATATCATAACCTAGCCTCAAGATAACATAGCCTTAGCCTCAAAATAACATCAAGAGACCATAGCCTCTATCCTCCCTTGAGTGTGCCCCATGCCCCTATTATATAAGAGGGCCCTCAAGTGACTCTTGTTGACTCTCCATTTTCCATGTGTGACCCTTGGATGCCTGATCCTAACGGTAACCCATGCTCCACTAGAGCTTGTTCCCATGTTCCCTTGCTCACAAGCCTAATGTGGGTTAGCCTCCTAGTATATGCACACATAATGTACACATAACATACTTCCCCTCTCTCAAAACATTACACTCTTGTAATGAAAAGAAGGAGAACTATGCTGAACAATCTCAACCGACTCCCAAGTTGAATCCTCTATTTCCCTATCTTTCCACCTAATTTTAACCTCAGGGATTAGTCAACTACAAAGTTTCCTTTCCTTGAATTCAAGTACCTTATCAGGTTCATGTGGAACATATGATAATTCTTTGAGACTTCAACGAGTTCTTGAGGAGTAACTATGTTATCCTCACCTCCCAGTTCCCCTTTTAATTTATTGATATGAAAGACTGGATGAACTCTAACATGTGGAGGTAGCTTTTCATACACAACCATGCCAATCCGATGTATAAATCGAAATGGACCACAATATCTAGGAGATAAATTCAAAAATTTTCATTTGGACAAAGTCTGAAAATCTGTAGGAACTTTTAAATAAACTAACTCTCTTGGTTCAAAAGACCAAATTGAGCGTCCTCTATCAGCATAGAATCGTGCCCTATCCTGAGCACTCCTAATAGCTTTGGTCAGCATTTCTTGCATATCATGCAAGAAATCCCTTGATGCATCAAGCTCGATGTCCTTAAGACCGACATCAATAGGTGCCCTGGGTTGATACCCATACAAAAGCATGAACGGACTAAAACCAATAGCCGTATATTTAAAACTGTTATAGAAAAATTTCATCATTGGAAGATATTTTTCCCAATTTGATGCTTTTCTAGAGACATATGCACGAAGCATATCCTCTAAAATTTGATTCATACGCTCTGTTTTCCCATTAGACTACTGCGGATGATTAAAGGAATTCATACTCAAAGTAGTTTCCTTGTTTTGTAAGCCATTCGGAATAAACTAGGAGAGTAGGAACTAGGGATTCATCGGCGCCCCGACATACCCACATCTGCACATGGAATTATTGGCGTCCCGAGTTATCCATATCAACATAGAGAGACATCAACGTCTTGACGATGAATCACATATGTTCATCCGTAAACCTATCAGGTGGATTGTATAAATCACCTAAAGGATGAAACTAATGCCAATCAAGGAAGAATCCAAAATTCCTTAATCCGAACACAACAAGATAAACTCATTGAACTCTAAAGAAAGAGATTTAAACAAGTGAATATGCTGACCAGATTACCCTCATCAAAACATGTCAGCTATAGATAAAAGAAGTTTATCTAAAGAATGCCCACACAACAACTTTAAATGAATTCATAAAATGAGATTATCTTTCAATGTTGAGGTCAACATGCTAAGTGATGTTAGCAAAGCAACAATCTTGAGCCTAAATTATCCCATAACAGAATATATGGGAGGGACTGCAAGCATCCCATACCACCATGATACCACCCATACATACCTTACCAATTTGAAACTCCCTAGTATACTGTCTAGGAGATATGAATAAAATCCTTTATAAAAGAAATAAGACGGCCTTATCCCAAACTTTCACATACTAAAACCTGTCTCTATATTTCTGAGACTACATTAAGGAATAACTCTTTTTGAGCACATCATTAGAAAAGAATTTGAATTATTGGCACCTTTCTAATGATAACTACCAATAAACACAATAAAGTTAGGGTAGAAAAATAAAAAATTCACCTAGATACATAAATAATTAGGTATCCAAGCTGGAATATGTACAAGAGTATAAGGAATATACTCCAAAATTATGTGCAAAAAACGAAGGCAAATGCTACCTTCAAAGCACATGATATTATCCAAAAGATCCAAAGATCCTTATAAAACCATGGATAAAAGCATATAAGCTCTTCAAATCCATGAAAACCATAATTGATCATAAAAATCAATGCATGCCATGTAATGGACATTAATCATGCCAAAAGAAGCATTAAAATGGGTGGCCAACTCGTCAATCCGAAGTATATGAACATGCTGTTGTTCAACCAAAACTCCAGAGTAAGCAAGTGAAACACGTGTGTATCACTCATTAAAAAACCCCTAGACACAAGTGATCTAGGCAAAACCTGATGAGTCCATATAAAACTTGGAAAACATCCAATAAAATCCAAAACCGATCAACTAACCCATGATAGAATTTATCTTAGGCTTAGGAAATTAAGCATACACCACACTTAAAAAAGTACAAAATAAATTATCAATCCAAACAGAAATATCTACTAATACGAGGTATAATCATATCTAATGTCAGCACGAGAAAACGTACTTCAGCATTAAATAACCCTCGAAAATATTAAGTTCTTGAGAAAAATAATTATCATGATTTTTTCCTAATTTTATAGGGCCTCAAAATACAAAAATTTTGAATTCCACCAAACCTATCTTATGGCATTCCAAACCTATATTTTTCCAGAAAATTTTTAGCAGTTAAATTTATCGAAATACCATTGATATTTAAAAAATACCAATTTCTAAGATTTCTAAAAATAATCTCTAGAATATTCCTAATTTTTTCTCAAAATCCCATCATTCATGAAATTACCAGTTTCGCCCAACAATTCTCAAATCCAATGAAAATTTACAATGTTAATGGATTTTTTAAATTTTTGGATCAAAAAAATATATTTTAAAAGAATTTAAATGGTTACGGGCGCCCGAATGGACACACAACATACCAATCACCAAACCCACATTCTCCAAAAATTTAAAAAAACCTTTGTCTAATTTTTCACTAATTTTTAAGAAATTTTTAAAATTTCTAATTTACCTCGAACGCATTAGAATACGAACAGTCAAAAAATTTCGGAATCCCAATGGTTTTCCTCGAATATACGGAAAGACAATAGTTTCGAGAAAATGAAAACACCAAAAAAAAAATCGAAATGGGAAAGGTCAAAAGTTTTCAAAATCCGAAAGGTCAAAAAGTTTTCCAGAATTCGGAAAGCCAAAAGGTTTTTGGGGAATGCGGAAAGCCAACAGATTCCAAAAAAAAAGTGAAAAAAGAAAAAAAATTCAGCTAACCAAATCTCTTTTTCCCATTTTTTTTCAAGCTTTTTTGAGAAACATTAAAAAGCTTTTTTTTTAAAGAACTCTTTTTATATATTTTTTAAAAGCTAAAATAATAAAGCTTTTAATTAAGGTTTTTAAAAACCTTAAAAAAACGTTTTTTGGAGGGTGGGTGATTTTTGCCTCCCCACCCCCCCGCGCGTGTTGCGATGTGAGAGAGATGGAGAATCCATGTGCAAATCATCAACACAAATCAATAAAATAACATTTTTATTTAGTAAATATTAAAATTTACTTCAAAAGATGCCTAAAATTGCAATAATTAGAGATTGATCTGATACCACTATTATTACCCTAAGAGCTCTCTAGATAATTGTTATGCATAAACATGCATAAATCAAGCATAAACTCATCCACCCGACCACCCCCAAGCCCAAGGGATGCACACATGAATTATAATGAAGTACATCATATCTTTACCTTGATGTCCCATACCACATCAAGAGGTATAACTCCAATCCAGTAGCATGTAGTGTGAAATGGTAGGTGAGTAGATATAATCCTCTCATACAAGAGAACATCATATCATAACCTAGCCTCAAGATAACATAGCCTTAAGGAGGGCCCTCAAGTGACTCGTGACTCTCCATTTCCCATGTGTGACCCTTGGATGCCTGACCCTAACCTTAACCCTTAAGGTTAGTCCTAACCCATGCTCCACTAGACCTTGTTCCCATGTTCCCATGCTCACAAGCCTAATGTGGGTTAGCCTCCTAGTATATGCACACATAATGTGCATATAACATAAGCCTCTTATGCATAGAGCTTGTGCATAGGGCTTCATGCATTTTTGATGTGGAGTTCTATGCATGGATGGAGTGTATAAGCTTTTTGATTTTTCATACTCTCTTATGAATATAACATAAATGACTCTATACTCTCTTTCTCTATGCATAGTGTTCTCTCTATTCATACTGAGTTTACATGTGTATAGACATAGTCATCACAATGCTTGCTAGACCTCCTTATGTTAGGGTTCAGTGAGAAGTGACTTTGCATGCTAATGTAAGGAGGTCAAGCAAGTATTGTCAAGTGGGATCCTCTCACATATTAGAGCATACTTAGGCTTTCCATTCCCTAGGTATTGCATTGTTGTGTTGCATGTCTTACATTGTTGTACTTGCATGTTATAATCACTTTTTTTCATGTTATATTTTGCAGGTCTTGCATTGTTGTCCCCTCTTTTGGCTTGCCATTGTGAAGGTAAGCTCTCTTATTTATGTATTTGTTAATGTAATCTCATGTTTATTGCACCCTTGGGTGATGGGTTAAGGCTTATAGAATAAGCCTTGCATAGAGCTTATGCATAATTCTCTATGCGTAGAGCTTATGCCTAGAGATATGGGTCATTATTGTAGGCCATATAAAATGCTGGTGGTTAAGTCAAGTTAGGAGTTATCCGTGAGTAGTTCAAAACCTTTTCACATACACAAAGTTAACCCTTTTATGCATTTTGTAAGTCTTATTGTTTAATCTTATATGCAGGCCGCCTTACCATCATTCCATGAATGCCACATGGCCTATTGTCTCCATATGGCTAGTCCACTCCTTTGATAGGTGCTAGTGCGAGTGGAGCGGGTCCAAGTGCCGAAGGCCCATCACGGTATGGCTGTGAGATGAGCCTACACCATTTACGTGGACTAGACCCACCCTTACATCCTTCTTCACCACCACGACAACAACATAGTAGGGAGTATGGGGGGGCTAGTAGACATGCTAGCGGGGGGGAGTAGCCTACTTTTTCTTTGGCAAAAGCAGCACTAGGTCTCCTAAGTCATCTCCCCAATAGGGGGCTCTTCATACGCTCATTGTGTGCTAACCCCCAAGAGATCAATTCCACCATTTGATCCATGCACCCTACCATACAACATGGATGTCAATGGTGCCCTCATAATGGATGCACGAGGGAAGAAAGTCATGAACCTCATGCACTTGCTAACCTAGAGTTCACAAACTCCTTCAAAAAGTGGAAAGCACAAGATGAGCTATCAAAGCAATATGTCATTTTGATGTTCTCAAGGCAGAGTTTGTAGTTCCACATGTAGGCTTTTGCTTCTTCTGAGAGGAGTGGATGAAGTGAAGAATAAATCTTTTGCTCTCTAATAGGAGAGAAAAAATCAAGAGAACAACAAAGAACAATTTGTAAAAGCCCAGCATTTGCTTGTAGAGGAAGAGTGGAGGCACACACAAAGCTTCGTGAGAAAGCAACCACAAGATTTTCAACAACAAGCGGTGGCGATTGTTTCTTGACTACAAAAGTTAGGGGCTTCACACTTTCGCTTGGGAGGAAAGTCCTCCTTCATTGCTTATTTCGCAAGTACCTATTTTACTAATCATTTCCTCCTCCTCTTTCATTTCATTTTGTGCTATATTGTTTCCTTTAACTAATTGTATATTTTCTTAATTGTTTTTTGTAGAGGGAGGTTGTCGGGCATTACCCAACAAAGGAGGAGTATGACTATGGCTATAGAGCCCGTCGTCAATAGTTATATGGGCGTGGATGCGTACATGAGGCATACGGTTGGAAGAGTCCTTTTTGGAGACTCAAGAAGATGAGGTAAGTAGTGAAACAACCCTTCACTTATCTATATCTAATTTTCTTTTATTGTATTACACTTATCTTGGTCTTTTTTGCACATGTATGTAGGATCAAGCGAAAGAGGAAGAGGAAGATCGAGATTATGAGCATGAAGAGTTAAAAGGAAGTGAAGAGGAGGGCCAAGACGATGATGATGAGCACTCGAAATTCGATGAGGATTCTAATTAGCCTCCCATTCTTTGATTTATTTTTGTATATATGGCCAAAGTTTCGACAATTCGAAAAATATAATACATTTTGGGCTCACTTGAATTCTTCTCAGTTTATGTTTTTTTCATGTTTATGTTTATATCACAAAACTATGACTCTGTTTTAATAAAAAAAAGACCTTAGACATACTAGGGAGTCTTGTGCAAAACCCCCAATAGTGTGCCCCAACTTTTTTGTCCCATGCAGTACTTTCATGCTGAGCATCAAAAATAGCAGCGAAATATTGCTGCTGAGTAGCGATCTCATTGGCAGTGAAAATAATAGCTCTTTTAGTAGTGAAATTGGCCGACACCTCCTTACCCTTCTAGTTATAAAAGCGCTACTATTTTTTCTACTACACCCTCATTCTATTGTAGTGCATCTAGCTTTAGGACATGATTGTACTTCATTTTGTACCAACTATAAGTATGGTTATCATCATCTTTAAGTCTCCATAAGCTCTTGATGTCATTATAATTTATTTATCAAAGAAATAGTTTATTTAGCACCATATTTCTTTTATGTTATAGTTATATGATGATATAGATGAGGTGGATTCAAGGAACCTTGGCATTCATAATGGCCTACATATTTCACAATTTCAACGATGGAGAATATATCAACTTGATAAGAAAAGTAGATCCAACATGATACGACTCACTCTACAAAGTGGAAAAATCCATGATAATGAGGTCTATCCACTTCATCAATCATGATCATTCACTCGATAATGGAGTGGATAATTTATTGGGCGATTGGTTTGATGACCACGATAATGAGGGGGATTTTCTTAGAAGTGGCCTCTACCACCTTCCCAAGAGAACCACACTCAAAAAGACAAACACTAGAGAATTCTTTATTTGAAAACAAGCACAGTGTAAGAACACAATAAAGGCATCCACTTCATAAACACACACACGAATCTACTCACCAATGGAAACCAATGCTCGAAACCATGTGGAGGTACACCGAAGCTTGCTTATTAGTGGTTGGAGACAAAGTACATGGAGATGGAAATTTGTGGGCTATACACTAATCACACATGGATGCGTTACACACACCTATAATGGCATTGGAAAAAAATACATGGTGGAGAAACAACCCCCAAGGCACTAGCACATGGATTGATAAGTAGAGATTTGTAGAGAGATGGGGTGAGGGAGTAAGCATAGGGAGAAGACTAAGGACTTTATGATGGCATGGGTGTTGGGAAGAAGGAGATTAACATAAGCTTCAAGGCTAAGGAGGAAAGAAGAAAGATGTGACTCTCTTGATGGTGATAGATGGCCCCTTTTTATAGGTAGAGGGGGACTCCCTTAGCAAAGATATAAGCAGTGGGAAAGTAGTTTGATGAAGAGGTTGTAATTGGACCAGGTCTTAGCTATTGCTAGGTCCAAGGTGGTTGAGGAGATTCTAAAAGTTTCCATTTGAGCCAAGGTTTTCAAGGTCATATTAAATAGGTTTTGGGTGAAAACATTACAAAGTGGGGAGAGTGATTGTGGGTAAGAGAAGAAGTGAGGAAGATATTTGAGCAAGCTGTCCATAATTTTTTGCAAGATAGTATTTTGGGCAACTTTTTGCATGTAGCTTGGGTTGAGAAGCTTTACAAAGAAGAGTTGAAGTTTCTGATCCGTTCTATAGAATAAATTTACACGACCTATAAAGTATTTTGTGAGCTTTGATTTCAAGATTCCGAGTAGAAGATGCCCAAAAATTCAAATCAAATTTTCCTACCCCAAAACAAAAGTCTTCCAAGAGGGCCCCGTCATTTCTACATTCTTTATTTGGAAGATGCTTCCTTAGTCACTCACCACCACAAAAAGAATAAGGCATGTGAATACACATGGTGTATAGACTTAGCGCTTTAATGCAAGGTCAAATTGGTCCCCACTTTTGTAAGAGCATGTCAGCACTCCCTTGTATCCATCTTAAGCAAGATATGCATAAACCTCTCAATAATATTATAATATTGGAAAACATTGACTTATTCACTCACTATATAGTAATGCCTACTATCAGTAACTAAGGTATGTTTCCAACCCATTCTTGACTTCATTTTGTGAGTCCTATTGGAGTACTTAGTTTGCAAGAGTTATTCATGAATGTAAATATTTCCCCTTAATAGGTTGAAACTTGTTACCCTAGATAAAACTACCCGATAATAGAAATGGAAATACTTAATGTATATATATATATATATATACATAGATGTAGGGGGAACATAGTGATGTGTATGATACATAACAAGGAAAATTTAGGAAAAATTTATGATTTGTACATAACTTATAAGGTCTTAAAAAATACCCACCATAGTAATGACAAAGTGTGAAATAATTGTTAAAAAAGAAGGTTTCTATAAAACAGTGTGTGCTGAATAGTGAACTCAAAATCTTGAAGTAGGAGCATCCATCTTGCCATTTTTCCCACCAAGAAGGCTTTTTTCACCATTTGTCCTGTGAAGTCTTGCAAATGGATAAGTTCCATTAGAAAAAACTTAATGTATAATAAAAGGTCCCTTTCATGTGACTTTTAATTTGGTCTAAAATGTAGTATCTAGAGCATTATTTTACCTCAGAACTAACATTCTCCTCTTCAGATCTTTGCTTCCCAACTTATCATTAAAAGTTTAAATCCTCTTGTGAAGAATGACCATTTCATACCATTGAATAGCTTCCTCTCTATCCAATAGTAAAGAATATAAATTGGTCAACCTCTTTCTCTCTTACCTGTGAATTTTTCATGAATAAAAGGACCCCTTCTTCTTTATGGACTTGCGGGTTTTATTTGAAAATTGATTTGAAAAACCCCTTCTGTAGACCGCACAAAGATATGGACTGACCAAAGGGACACATTTGTGCTACCAAAGCACTGTGAGCAAGTCATCTTAGTGGAAGACCCGATAGATCATAAATGGTTGTTTGTGATCCAAATAAATCCACTTGGAAAATAAATATTTAAAGAGGTGCAAATAGCAGTTGACTATTTGCCAGATTCTTGAGGAACTCGGCACCGTGCATGATGTAGTAGGAACCCAAGAGTATGCCAAAATGATTGGTGCAGACATTACTCGATAGAAAATTAGCTATTTCTTTGTCTAGCAAGACACATGTGGGTTCTCATCATGTATCTATTCTTTTGTGCATCGTGCTCTTGATACTAGTATATGTAATAAAAGGAAACTTGCTTTCTCTGAAAAAGTATAAGAAAATAATCATTAATGCAAGCCTTTCCAAGATGAGTATGACTCATCACATCCTATCGCATCCCATTTACATCTTCTCACATCTATTCACACCCTATCACATCCCATTTACATCTTATCACATCCCATTTACATCTTATCACATCTATTCACATCCCATTCACATCTTATCGAATCTCATTTACATCTTATCATATCTATTCACATCCTATCACATCCCATTCACATCTTATCACATCCATTCACATCTTATCGCATCCCATTTACATCTATTCACATCCTATCACATCCCATTTACATCTTATCACATCTATTCAAATGTGAGCATGGGAGCATGGGAACAAGCTCTAGTGGAGTATGGGTTAGGACTAAACTTAAGGGTTAAGGTTAGGGTCAAGCATCCAAGGGTCACACATGGGAGATGGAGTCAAGAGTCACTTGAGGGCCCTCCTATATAATAGGGGCATGGGGGGAGGCTTAGGCTATGGTCTTTTGATGTTATCTAGAGGCTAGGTTATGTTATGTTCTCCTGTGTAGAGGATCATAACTACTCACCTACCATTTCACACTATATCTACATGCTACTGGATTGGAGTTATACCTCTTGAGGTATAGGACATTAAGGTAAAGGTATGATGTACTTCATTATAATTCATGTGTGCATCCCTTGGGCACGGGGGTGGTCGGGTGGATGAGTTTATGCTTGATTTATGCATAACAATTATCTAGAGAGATCCTAGGGTTTTAACATGAAACCAGTCCATTAGGTCCAAAAATGATGTCCCCTCATTTTGCGATTTCCCTGATATGAGAGGGTCTATAACATATGCAATATTTTGTATCTCTTCTGGTAGAAGAGAGAGACAATACTTGCACCAGCGGCAACAACGAATAGGGTGTGTGAGGGAACAAGCCCTTGGTTAGAGGCTGTAAAAGAGAATCTGTAAATGTGAAAGAACCTTTGAAAAGGTGAGAAGAATCTACTGGAAGAGAATAAAGGGTAGCATGAGAAGATTTAGGAAGTGTGGAGATATTCTGGGAAAAGTGAAGAGGTGGAGAGAATCAAGCAAAAGAGGTGAAGTGAATCAAGGAGAAATCAATGGGATTAGATGCTTGGATGTAAACTCTATAAATTGAGGCATTGGCCTAATGAGAATTTGCTGGTTTTTGATTATCCATGCCTACATTAAACTATTTGTTAATTACTCACTAATCACTAATTACTCATGCCTACATTAAGCTATTTGTTAATTACTCAATCACATCTTAATTATTTACTAATCACTTTGTTAATGATATTGATTCTAGTATTTGATCCACCATAGCTCATCACATTGCTCTAATTTCAACATGGTATCAGAGCCAAGCCTAGAATTCATCAGGTTTATGAGCCCATTATCTAGTTAATCAAGATAATTAGAAAATAATCAAATTTTTAGTTAGTTTTCAACTCACCTCTGTACCCCCAGCTAGTGGAGGAGCTCTAGATCCTTGCACACATCAAATTAGGCCCATTGCTTCTAGCCATAGATAGCCAACCCATAGTAGCTCCAGCCAAGCCAATCACAAGCGCAAACTGCCGGCGCATCAAGAAGAAATCAAGTTTTTTTCGAGTGCACGTTTTTGTGAGAAAGTTGCAGATCTTGTATTCATCCAATCAAATTGCTCTAATTCCTCATAGCTCCAGGGATTTTCATGCTCTACTGGTGAAGTCAGAAATTGATTTGATCAAGTCTATAGTGAGATCCAAGCTCTTCATCAAATCTGCAGGTGAAAACAGAGATTAAGCTTTCAATATTTGGTCAAATCTTGTGTTTCTTGGCTTAATCCTCTACTAGACTCATTGCTATTGATGGCCTTGAAATCATTTGAGCTCATTTGAAGTCTAAGGCCCCAGATCTGGACTCTCTGCATACTCTGTTTTCTGTACACAAAATAGAGGATTAATTTACTAATCAGTGATGAGTAGCTAATCACTATATTTTGGTGCAATTGAGGGTTCAAATTAACCATTAGGTATCTGATACAGATTGTTATAACTTCAGATTGCAATTTGGAGTTGGTTTGATACTCCAACCATTCCGTACAAATTGGTTACCCTTGATTTAATGTAATTTTTGGTAAAAATATGCTGATAAATTTGTGATAATCATCATTTTGCATTTAACCCTTGGTTAATGCCTGTAAATCTCACTCAAATTCAAGATTATTCACAGCTAGAGTTGTATTTGGGAATGTGCATAAGAATGAATGCTATATGCATTATGTATTGGGCACATTGCATTATTGTAAAATTGGGATCAAACACTGCCCTTGTCTAGAATAAGGCAAGAGGTAAGACCTCCCACATAGATTTGGGTTTGCATTGCATAATGACATAAGATAAACATCAAAAGCCCAAAAGAACTATCAACAAAACATTTAAATATGTTGCTCACATGGAGCAAGAAGACCTGACGGACAAGCTCATGCCTCCAGCCCCATGAAAGAAGAAGAACATCTCTTTCCAAGAGGAAGAGCCACACCAAGAAGATCTAGAGGAAGCATTGAAGGAAGACATGGACACGAGAAGAGAAGCTGCCACAAGAAGACTGAAGGAAAAGGAAGACATGGACGCGTGGAGAGAAGCTGCCACGACAAGAAGACTGAAGACAAGAGAAGATGTGAGGCTCCAAAGAGTGGGGAGCCATGTGAAAATCTCTGAGAAAGAGAGAGAGAGAGACCCCACAACCCAATGTAACCTGCCCCAACAAAGTAAAACCACCTCTGAGCCACCAATGATGTAGGCCACGTGGTAGATGTATGTGTGAGCACTTTAGTCAAGGTCACGAGAACTTGTAGTAGCCTTGGACACATAGAGAGAGAGAGTGTCAAGGACTATGAGTTTAGGGACTTGAGGCACTGGTCCCGGATTATCAAGTAAGAGAGAAACTTGGTACAGGGTCCAGGTGTGCTAAGTTAACTTGAGGGGAGGTTTGCTAGGCATTGGTCGCGGAGGGAAACTTGGTACAGGGTCCAAGTGTGCTAGGAGTATTCACTTGAGGGGAGGTGTTGAAATATACAAGTGAATAGGGTGTGTGCGGGAACAAGCCCTTGGTTAGAGGCTATAAAAGAGAATCTATAAATGTGAAAGAACCTGTGAAAAGGTGAAAAGAATCTTCATAGGGAAAGCATGGCTGAGACTCATCTTCGCTAACCAATGAATGAGGTGCCTCCATCATTGCCACATGAGGAGGAAGAGGATCTCATCATGGAAGACATGGTGAATGCCTTCTTTGAACGGGAGGTCATAGATGATAGAGAGCAAGCTCCAATGTCACAAGAGTATAAAGTCTTGGATAGAGAGGCAAGAACCCCTTTTGTATGAGGGATGTTCGTACTCCACACTGCAAGAAAACTTGGAGTTATTAAACTTGCATACGTCTTATGGATGGAGTGATACAAATGTCACAAGTTCAATAGAATCGCATCATAAATAGAAAATGTCTGATGGTTTATATACTCTCCTTGTAGATATTTTGACATATGATTTATTATGTTATGTTATGGGCTTCTCAAGAAGATTCTTTCCCCTCAAAATCTATTATCGGACTCACCAGATGGGTCTCGTAAAATGCTATCTATGCTAGGTATGGATTATACAAAAATATACGCATGTCCCAATGATTGCATGCCATTTAGAGGGGTTAATAAAGATGAAACACATTTTCTACAATGTGAAGAGAGCCGCTATAGGGATAATTTGCAAGGAGACAAAATTATCCAAAAGGTGTTAAGACACTTCCCTATCATTCCTCACATCCACAACACATGTTTAAATGTAAGGGGATTGCAGAACTCATGACATGACGCATAGTTTATTCTTCTGATTGCTATAGTTGGCTATGGAGACAAGCATTAGGCAAAATATGGACTCACATTTTTACCCCTTAAGGATTTCCACACATCCTCTCTATAGAAAAATGGGCTCATGGTGAAATTTTTACAAATCAACTCAGAAGTGTGTGGAGTTTGGACATTTGGAATCTACTCTTCGAGACCTTTCCAATGATATATAGCATGATGGCTAATTTTTCATATTCAAGAAGTCCGTTCATCACCAAGATGAACGGACTTCTTGAATATGAAAAATTGGCCATCATGCTATATATCATTGGAAAGGTCTCGAAGAGTAGATTCCAAATGTCTAAACTCCGCTCACTTCTGAGTTGATTTGTAAAAATTTCACCATGAGCCCATTTTTCTAGAGAGAGGAGGTGTGGAAATCCTTAAGGGACAAAAATGAGAGTCCATATTTCACCTAATGGTGAGAGAGGCTATTAACAAAATGGGAAGCTTGGTGAGGTATGAATCTTCTCTTGAATTCACTAGAGCTAAGTTATATTTAATATTTGGTATTCTCATGCTCCCATAAGTTATGTATTATAAATAGTAAACATGATTACTATGTATTTAGGTACATATCCTTAAAGTAGATAGATCCTACATCCATTGAGATGGCTCATCTCAATGCTATTGTTGAGGTAGTGTGTATGATCGATGAAAGCTTTCCTAAAACAATTCTCACTAGCCAATTGCATCTTGTGGTGCATTTGGTTAATTGAAGTGATGCTTTGTGGTGTTGTTCATGTTCGATGGATGTTTTTTCTTGAAAGGTTTATGAAAACCTTAAAGGACTTTGTGAGACAAAGATCAAGGCCAGAAGCAAAGGCCAAAAGAAAGCATGGAAGAGGGATGGTTGATGCAAGAGTATCTTGTGTATATCCCAAAACATCTTTCTTGCATAGATCCTTCCATGCCACGATTGTGGAGCAATGAGGAGGATGGCCGACTAATCACTAATGTGCCATAAGGAAAAGGAAGGCAACAAATACTGGATGAAGCATTGTGCCAAAAGGTGAATGCATTCTACATTCTAAATAGTCCCATCATGTGGAGAAGTGGATTGGGAGATACAAGGATACAATTAATAGACGTAAGGATGAGAGAAGAGATTTTAGAAGAGAAAATAGATGCTTGCCATTCCCACTCGGCTTAGAGCCTCTACCAAATGTGATCAATATAGAATGGATTAGAACCTCTACCAAATGTGATCAATATAGAATGGCTTCATATGGCAATATCGATGCCATGATGATCACACGAGAAGAGCATAAGTGTGCATGAGGATGTGACCCTCAAGTAAGTATATTCTTCATCTCTATCTCATGCGATCATTATAGACCTTGTTTAATGCAATATACTAAATGTCATGCCTTTGTTTAACGTTAGTACAAACTATATAATACAATATGGTTAGAGGGGAGGCACTTTCGCACCGAGCGTGTGAACTCTAAAAGAAACACATTTGATTGTGGTGTGATGGCAACTTTTGGGCAAGAAAGTCGAGCTAGTAGACATGATACCAATGTCATAGAGGATAATCTTGAGTATTGTTGTAAGGTCCCCCAACATAAAAAGGGGGAATCCTTAGATAGTCTACTAAGACTTTGAATGAATTTCCTAGCAATCAACACCTCTACTATGTAGAGCCTACAAGGATATCACCACTAGGTAAGACCTAGCTCTATCTTGCAAGGGGAGCATGGTCTCCTAAATGATTCTAAAAATTGATTCACCCATAGAGTGATCGACCTATCTTGGGCAACCTCTATCCTTGATTCCTAGAAGCAACGCCTTTTTCCCCATCTATGTGAGACACGACCGCTGACCTAGTCTTCTAAAATAGACTCATTGCCCATGGACTTATTTTCCTAGCGTAGCTTCGTTGGAAAGCTACCCGACTAATTGGATCCACCCATCCATAAGATGGTACCGTCAGAGGGAGCGATCCATCCTCCCACTTTCCACTAACTCACCTGTCATTTCTATTTTCTAATTAATCCTACCACACTATATGACATATATAGACAAGTTCATTAATTAAGAATCTTACATGACATTCATTAGAACAACCATTTAACTTAGAACCATGATACAACAATGCTAGAAACAAATAACTTAATTAAAACTAATTATAAAAGTTTAAATCCAACTATAGCCAGATCTGATCTCTCTTATTCCATCTCTTATTCCGCCGATAATCTAGAATTTGGCCTTCTAGTCTGCATAGACTAGGTAATCCCTACAAGACCATACACCTCATCTCGTTGTTAGTAGCAAGAATTCAAACCTGCCTGTCGCCCTCTTAGGCTCCATCGCTTGATCCTCCTGCTCCTCGAAGGAATGTCTACATGCTAGGGTGGCTTATTTACCACACTAGCCTAGCCCAAAGAACTAGGTTGTATCCATAGTTCTCACTAAACCAAGGAGTTCCAACTTCCCAATGGTATGAGGTATACCTTGGGATAACTTCGGGCCTCCCTAACATCACCCACCGACGGCGGCGGCTGGCCATTTCCTTCATGTGGGACTTCCAAGGGAAGAATCGAGGCCGCATTCAGAGTGTTCCCTCTTGCATCATTGTCGTGCACAGATCTCGAGGTAGCATTTTGGCATCTTCAAGGAGGAGCCATACTACCCACCTTCTCATAGCTCGTACAATCGCAAACTCGACGATCCAGATGGAATGCGATTTGGAGTCTGTTTTCTCACTTTATGACAAAAAGACTCTTCCATGGGAAACCACCTTCTTAGAGCAACAGACTCTTCCATGGAAACCACCTCTTAGACCAAAAGTGTGCTTGCTTAAGTATCTTTATTATATGGGGGGGAAAATTTAGAGTGGCCTTAAGTTAGGAATAAGGACTAGCTGGAAACTAAACTATAGGGCTGGGGGAGAGGAGAAGGGTTCTCTCCTTAAGTCTATTCACACAGGGGGAGGGGGAGAGTACTCTAGGACCACCCCTCCTCAAGATTAGAGGGTTGGCTCTATGAGAGCTAGGCTGGAGTGGGCTTGGTTGGAGAGGGCTACTCAACAGAGCTTAGCTGTAGAGAGATGTCGGGGAGAGCCTACACGCACAAAGGCGACTACCAGGCCATGGGGGTAGTGGAGGGTTTATATAAGGGCTGGTCTAAATACGGGTATGGGTAAGGAGAGAGAAAAGCAGGGTGCAAAGGATGGTGTACGTTGAAAGTACACCGGTTTGTGGCTGCGTGAGTCTAGGGGGAAGGGGTGGTTTCTATGCGCGAGTAAAAGGTGGGGTACGCATGTACCTTCTGGGCCAGTGGTCGCATGGGTGTCCATGTGGTGGTGAGTGGGCACCATATGCTAGGGCGGGCGGCCTTTGGTCTGCACGCACCCATTTGTATGGATGCCCTAGTATATGTATGGGTCTTTTTGGGATGGGGATCCCGTTTTTGGGCGTTGACCTCAATATGCGTGCCGACGCGTCCGACAGCTGTGAATTTTTTTTCAATGAAATTGCCCGAAGTGTTTCCCTGGTGTAGGGGTGCAGTCCGTTCATCAATTGGGCACCCAGACATGCATTTATTAAGGTTGAAAGTTTACCGTACTTTAACTAAAACTTTACATATGAGGCTTATTTTGGTGTCCATTTTGAGTACTGTAAAATCCTATATTATGGTAAAAGCACGTGCAAGTTTCAAATTTGGACTCAAAATTTTAAGATTCCAAGTGGAAAATAGCTCAATTATTAAAATTGATACTTTTTGCACTATTAAAGGGACCATAATTTCATCTATTAAATGGACATAAATTATTATTGAAGATGCCAAGCATGTTACATCATCCTTCCCCCCTTAAAGAAATCAATCTATGTCCTCATCTCATCATGAATTCAGGGTAATCTCTTAAGATTGTAGCTTCATCTTCCCAATTTGCATCCTCTTTAGTCTTTCTATTGCACTAGATTTTCTTCTCAGGGTAGTCTTTCTGTTGCACTAGATTATGGAGTGGCCTTTCTCTAGAATCTATGATCCTACTAGGCTACAACTCAAGGACTCCTTGAGTTGGGATTACAACTTTCTCATCATCAAGAATATGACCAAGATTGGGTACATCAAGAATATGACCAAGATTGGGTACATAAGGCTTCAACAAGCTTACATGAAATAAATCATGGACCTTAACATGGGCTGGGAGTTGTAGCTTATAGGCACTTTTGCCTATAAGCTTGATAATTGTATAGGGTCCACAATATCTTGGGCTGATCTTCTTATATTTCCCAAGTGATAGAGATCTACGCTTGGGCCGCACCTATAGAAGAACTTTGTCTCTTTTCTTGAAGATCCTTTCAGCCCTCCTTGTGTCGACGTAATGTTTATGTCGATCTTGAGAAGCTTTGATATCTTTTTGGATAGCCTTGGTCTGCTCTTATATCTCCTCGAGCATTTTTTTGGAGACTTCAACTCTTAAGGTCAGATCATAGAAATTTAGAGGAAATAAGCATTCTTGCCCATGGAGCGCTTTAAATGGTGACATCCCTATGCTCTGGTAATAAGATGTATTATAGGCAAGTCCTACTAGAGAAAGGTATTGAATCCATCTTCTTGGCTCCCGTCCGCAATATGCTCTGAGAATGTCTTTAATTACTTGGTTGACTCTCTCAGTCTGACCATCGATCTCTAGATGTTAAGCTATACTGAAGCAAAGTTAAGTACCTAAGGCCTGAAATAAGTACTTCTAGAACTTTGAAGTGAAGGCCAAGAGAGTAAAATGCCTGGGAAGTTACATCCACTATAGACATCCCCCAGATGAACTGGGAATGTATCAGTATGGATTTTATTACTGGACTACCTTCAGTGCAATCACGTTACAACTCCATCTTCATGGTAGTTGACAGACTAACGAAAGTTGCCCATCTGATTCTAGTAAAAGAAACCTACACTATAGTAGATGTGGCCAGAGTGTTCCTCAAGGAAATCTTCAGATTGCATGGCCTATCCACCAGGAGAATAGTAAGTAATCGAGATCCCAAATTCATGTCAAGATTTTGGACTGCATTCTTCGAAGCAGTAGGAACTTTCTTGGATCTCAGCACAGCTTACCACCCCGAGACCAATAGTCAAATAGAAAGGGTGAACCAAGTAATCGAAGATATATTTCGGTCATGCTGTGCAGAGAACCCAAGAAGTGGCTAAGCCATCTGCACCTAGTCGAATTCACCTACAATGCTTCTTATCACCGAAGTATCGAGATGAGCCCTTTCAAAGCTCTGTATGGACAAGATTGCCTAACACCATTAACTTGGTCCGACCCATTCATTAGGGTCAAGATGTCTAGATAGATGCTTGACGACATGGAGGAGCAGATGTAGTCAATCCGCAAGGATATAAAAGCTGCCCAGGATAGACAGAAGCAATATGCAGATAAGAAGCGATGAGACAAAAAAATTGAAGAAGTAGATATGGTCTTCATTCGAGTACCCCCCAAAAGAAGTTCTCTATCTCTTGGGAAGTTCAAGAAGTTATCCCTTAGATACTGTGGGCCTTATCTGATTACAAAGAAAGTAGGTGACTAAGCCTATGAACTTCTTCTGTCTCCTCATCTCAAAGTACATAATGTATTTCATGTCAGCCTACTTAAGAAGTATGTACCGAGCCCGAATCATGTGCTTAATGATGAACTCTGAACTTCTTCAACTCAAGGGTGGATGGAACTCCAACCTGAAGAAATCCTTGATGTTCGAGAGAAGGTTCTCAAGAACATAAATCTGAGAGAATTATTAGTCAAATGTAAGTTCTATCCTTTTGAAGATGCCACCTGGAAGCCGAACTGATGCGGGATTATCCCCAGTTTGTGAGATGAGGACATCTCGCGTTTTTCAAGTGGGAGAGGATGTAAGATTCCACCCCAGCCCCTCAAGATGTCCAGTTTCTTCCCCTGTAATCAATCCCTTTTTTAGAATAATAAAAGATCTTGTTTCTACATGTTTTGGCCTAGAGAGACAAAATGTTCTAGAGAGAGGTAATTCAATTTTTAGATATCTTTGGATGGAAAATTATCCCTTCCCATTAAAATAAATTCTCTCGAAACAGAAGTTTTAAAAGAAATTCCTAAGGTGCATTAGAAACAGAAGTTTTAAAAGAAATTCCTAAGGTGCATTAGAAATAAATTATAATGTGCACAAAAGACCTTAGCCTAAAGGTCAAGATTTTCTGAAAATTTTGGATTAAGGTTCCTATGGACCAATAAGATTAATCCAAATGTAGGGAGGAGATAAATTGAAGAATAAAAGAAAAACCCCCCAAAAATAAGTAAATGCTCACATAAGATGAAGAGTGGACTAAGGACCAAAGAAAAGAATTAAAAAATTGGATCTTGACACCTGAGAGTGGGGATCTCCCCTCATGAAGTAGCCGCCTTTTTCTCATCATTACCCCCAGTTTTTAATCAATAAAATGAGATATTTTCATCTCTCCTCTCTCCTCTTTCAAAACTAGATCCTAAAAGTAAGCTGAACTGACCCAAAATTGGTCAAAAATTGACCAAACTGATCTAGAAAATTCTAGGATAAGTTTGCTTGGTTAGAGGCTCACTTTTTCCTATAAATAGAAGCCTCCCACTTTGTAAAAGCTTAATGGTGATTATGCACTATTACTCTACTTCTGTGTCCTGAGCCATCTACATTGAATTTCTTAATAATTCAATTATTTTGGGCCTAATCCTCTCCAAAGTGAATTGGTGGCCACTCTTGCTTCAAACAAGAGTAGAACCCTCAATCCCTCAAGCCAAAGGAGAGCTTACAAGCTTCATGTAAGATAATTTTCTTGCTTATTTACAAATTTTAAATCTATGGTTTTCTTGATTTTTATGTTTTGTATTTGATTGAATTAAAGTCAAATGCTATGCCTTGATGAAAAGGCCACCCCCTTCTTTTCTTTACATTCCAACCTTTCTTAATCCTAGAAAGATTTACTAAGGGATTAATTAAACTCTTCTTATTGTTTACTCTTGAATTTATAAAATTGTGTAGATTAGAGTTCTATAAATCTAATTTGGGTTAATTTAAGTTAAATAAAGAATGATAAAAATGAGAAATGGTCAGCCATACAAAGGAGATTATGGTAAAATTTTCCAAAACTTTGTGGAAAAGAAAGTTGTTTTTATGTTATTCCAAAAGAGTAATTCCAACCATTTTTTGCATCTAAAAGAAATATTCTAATTACTCCATGTACATATTCACCTATGAATATGCATAGATATCACTGATATTAATTATTAAATTGATTTCTACACATAGAAAGATGCATAATGGAATTTTTTTATTATAAAAGTGTTATGCTTAATAAATTTAATTTCTATGCATAGAAAGATACATAATAGAATTTTTTTTATTATAAAAGTGTTATTCTCATTAAATTTGATTTTTATGCATAGAAAGATGCATAAATGAATTTTTTTTAATTACAAAAGTGTTATTTCTATTGGAATTGATTTTTATGCATAGAAAGATGCATAAAGGAAATTTTTTTATTATAAAAGTGTTATTCTTATCAAATTTGATTTTTATGCATAGAAAGATGCATAAAGGATTTTTTTTATTACAAAAGTGTTATTCTTATTCAAGTTGATTTTTATGCATAGAAAGATGCATAAAGGAATTTTTTCTATTACAAAAGTGTTATTCTTAATAAATTTGATTTTTATGCATAGAAACATGCATAAAGGATTTTTTTATTATAAAAGCGTTATTCTTATAAAAATTGATTTTAATGCATAAATAGATGCATAAAGAAATTCTTTTTTATTTTAAAGTGTTATTCCTATTAAATTTGATTTTATGCATAAATAGATGCATAAAAGGATTTTTCTTATAAAAGTGTTATTCCCATTGAACTTGATTTTTATGCATAAATAGATGCATAAATAATTTTTATATCAAAATTAGAATTCTCTTAAACTCTATGTTTAAATTCTATGAGTATTTGATAAATGAATAATTAAATACTCTAAGAGAGAAATTTCTATCATTTTATATTCACACGGATTGTAAAAAGAAAATTCAAGAAATCTATCGAGATCAAAATATTCAGATAAATGACTAATTATCCTCATTGGAATTCGTAACTAATTTAGAAATCAGTTAAGTGAATATTCAAAGAAAGAAATTCAGTAAAATAGTAACTATATTATCAAACCATTTCCAGAAATATAGTTCAAAAAAATCTTATCCGACTCGAACCTTGAATCAGACTATGACCAAGACCAAACTCTTTTGTCAGTTTCAAAGAAAGAAGGTGTGACTAGTTTAGAAAAAAAACTCTCAAAACTCTCGCCAAATCTGAAACTAAGTTTGAGACCCTTCGAATAATCTGTGGATCAAGGTTATAGAATTCGAGGAATCCTGGTATGAAATTCAGAATTCCGATCAAGAAGTTTTGGGGATATTAATTCAAGAAATACTCTTTGTATTCAAAAGAAAATCAAACTAAAAACTTGCAGAGAAACCCTATTTTCTTAAAGGATTGTCTTATGCCAGAAGGCTGGAGGGAGCATTTGGTATATGTTTTTCTAAGGGAAGTTCGGTTGCAACAGCTGGCGGCGGGGAGTGTTCAAAAGGACAGCTCACACGGCAAAGCCTTGACCAGCCTCGATATGGTTGAAAAATGGTGTGCTTCCGGTATACGATGGGCGAGGGTCGATGAAGCAGTCCCTGAGTGAAGTACCAAGAAACCTAAGGAGGATAGAATTTAGACTCACTTTTGGGCCTTTTAAGCTCTTTGAGATTCTAGGGAATATTCCATAAGGACCAATGAGGGTGAGGCTTCCGTTACGGAACTTTTGTTTCTTTTTAATGGGGAGGCCATAAATTGAGCACAAAAACTCTAAATTTGTCGGAGGTTGGTGCGTTAGAATCCTCTTATCAAGATCTTTCCAATGATATGCTACATGATATAGTTTTGAGGTACTACAAATAGAGTTATCCCATGATTCCCTTTTTCGTAATAGAATGATGAGTTGGCATTTCTTAGAGGGCCCAAAAATGAGTCCACATTTTTCCTAATGGTAGTTTAAATCCAAAGACCACATCCTCAAGTTTAGTTGGAGTAATCAGTATGGATTCTACTACTGGACTACCTTTAGTTCAATCAGGTTACAACTCCATCTTTGTGGTAGTTGATAGACTAACCAAAGTTGCCCATCTAATTCCTGTAAAAGAAACCTACACTGCAGTGGATGTGGCCAGATTGTTCCTCAAGGAAATTTTAAGATTGCATGGCCTACCCAGGAGAATAATAAGTGATCGAGATCCCAAGTTCATGTCAAGATTCTGGACTGCATTTTTGGAAGCAGTACGAACCGGGAAGGTTGAGGTCTATAGGGGCCCTTTAAGCTGCCATATTATGATTTTAATGACTTTTTGTTAAAATGTTAAGTTTCTTTGACTTTAGATACCTTCTTATTCTTCAAATGGCTAGAAGTTTGAATTTCAAAGTTTCCCGCCAAAATTGAATTTAAAATTGAGTGGGCAAAGCCATATCATGTTACATATCTATGGAAAGAGCTCAGCGGGAGTAGATTCTGGATCTCTAATCTCCGACAAATTTTGAGCTCATATGTAGAAGTTATGGATGTTCGAAATCTCAAAAACTTTTCCCCCCACTTTTTGGGAATGAAAAGTACAAAAAGGCATCTTCTAGAGAATCTTTTGACCACCTTTAATCACCCAACATTTTTGTATACATGGCATCACATGATTGGCCCTTTTCCTTAATAACCTTTTAATCACATGGCATCTTAAAGGGCCCCTATAGACCTCAACCTTCCCCTAATGTTTCTTGGATCTCAGCACAGCTTACCACCCCAAGACCGATGGTCAAACAAAAAGGGTGAACCAAGTAATCGAAGATATACTTCGGTCATGCTATGGCAGGGAACCCAAAAAGTAGCTAAGCTATCTGCACCTAGTCGAGTTTGCCTACAATGACTCTTATCACTAACGCATCGGGATGAGCCCTTTCAAAGCTATGTATGGACAAGACTGCCTAACATCATTCACTTGGTCCGACCCATTGATTAGGGTCGAGATGTCCGGACAGATGCTTGACGACATGGAGTAGCAGATGCAGTTAGTCCACAAAGATTTAAGAGCTACCTAGGATAGACAGAAGCACTATGCTGATAAGAAGAGGTCAGACAAAAAGTTTGAAGAAGCAGACATGGTCGTCATTCGTGTACGCCCCAAAAGAAGTTCTCTATCTGTTGGGAAGTACAAGAAGTTATCCCCCAGATACTGTGAGCCATATCTTATTACAAAGGAAGTAGGTGACTTAGCCTATGAACTTCTTTTGCCTCCTCATCTCAAAGAACATAATGTATTTCATGTCAGCCTACTTAAGAAGTATGTACCGAGCCTGAATCATGTGCTTAATGAACTCTTAACTTCTTCAACCCAAGGGCTAATGAAACTCCAGCCTAAAGAAATCCTTGATGTTCAAGAAAAGGTTCTTGTAAGATTCCTCCCCCAACCCCCTTTTTGATGTCTAGCATATTCCCCTGTAATCAATTCCTTTTCTGAAATATAAGAGATCTTGTTTGTGGCTGTTTTAACCTAGAGAGAGAAAATATTTTAGAGAGAGAATATTCAGATTTTGAATATTTTTGGATAGAAAATATCTCATCTTATTAAAATAAGTTCCCCTGAAACAGAAATTCAAAAAGAATTTTCCAATGTGCAATTGGAATTAATTAGAAATGGGTATAAAGGACCTTAATCTAAGGGTCTAGATTTTCAAAAATTTTGGATTATGGTCCAATTAAGGTTCCTATGGGCCAATAGCATCAATCCATGTGTAGGGAGGAGATAAATCCAAATTGTAAAAGAAGATACCCAAAAATGAGTAAATGCTCACATAAGATGAAGAGTTGAAAATGTACAAGGTTTATTAGTAAAAAACTATGAGCAATAAAATTTTGACACATATGTAAGGAAGGGGAGTTCTTTAAAGAAGGTGCATATTTCATATAAGATGAAGAGTTGAAAATGTACAAGGTTTATTAGTAAAAAACTATGAGCAATAAGATTTTGACACATATGTAAGGAAGGGGAGTTCTTTAAAGAAGGTGCATATTTCACATAAGAAGATGAAGAGTTAAAAATGTACAAGGTTTATTAGTAAAAAACTATGAGCAATAAAATTTTGACACATATGTAAGGAAGGGGAGTTCTTTAAAGAAGGTGCATATTTCACATAAGATGAAGAGTTGAAAATGTACAAGGTTTATTAGTAAAAAACTATGAGCAATAAAATTTTGACACATATGTAAGGAAGGGGAATTCTTTAAAGGAGGTGCATATTTCACATGCTTGAATGAGTTTTAAACTCAAAAATAATGTGATATTTTTATCTCTCATCTCTCTTGAACCAAACCAAATCAAAATGGAACCAAACCGAATCAAAAAGTAACCAAACTAGGTCCAAATCTAGTCCAAATTCAATCAAACTGACTTGGAAAATTCTAGAATCAGTTTGTTTGGTTAGGAGCTCAATTTTTCCTATAAATAGAAGCCTTCTCTTGTTGAAAAAGATATAGTGTCTTATGCATTGTTACTCTACTCCACCTAAGCCAAGAACTATGAATTCTTTAATAATTCATTAGTTTTTGACACCTCTCTTTCTTCAATCCCCATTGGTGGCTCCATCAACATACTAAACCAATTGATTGGTTGGGGGCCTCTACCGTGATCAAAGAATCAAGCAAATTATAAGATAAGTATAGTGAATTTTGATCTTTTCTATAATTTCTCAATGATTCTCTCTTCTCAACCCCTCTCAAGCTTGAGAAGCTTAATTGGTATGGTTTTTGAAATGCTATTGAAGTTAATTAAGTAATGATAGTAAAGAATTACATAAAATTCTATTTATATTTAATTCTAATGGTTTTCTCTCTCTCTCACTTAAGAAATGGTCATACTCATGACCCTTTTCAATCCAAATGAAGCTTTTCATAAGGCTTTTCCTTAATCCAAGATTAAGCTATGCTTGAGGCCAAATTAATGGCTTTTTTCTATGCTTTTAGTTTATGTATATTGATGATTCAATCCATTATGGATTGATGATCCAATTAGAGACCATTCTAATTATTTTCTTAATGATCCAATTAGAGACCATTATGGATTGATGATCCCATTAGAGACCATTCTAATTATTTTCTTAATGATCCAATTAGAGACAATTATGGATTGATGATCCAATTAGAGACCATTCTAATTATTTTCTTAATGATCCAATTAGAGACCATTATGGATTGATGATCCAATTAGAGACCATTCTAATTATTTCTTTAATAATGAGCCTTATCCCTTAGAAAAAATTGAGATTTATCAGTCATAGTAGCGGAGCTATGGCAAAATTTTTATAGAAATTACGCATAAAATAATTTCATTCAAAGCATAAAAAGAGGACTTCCTACCATATTCTAGGAACTATCATCCTAGATTAATTAAAAGAATATTATTATGCATGGAGATATGGATGTTTGCATGTAGATGTAGAGGTATGGATGTGAGTGTGAATGTGGAGGTGGATGTATGCATGGAGATGTGGATGTATGCATGTAGAAATAGATGTGTAGATGAGGATGTAAATGGAGATGTGGATGGATGCATGTAGATGTAGATGTATAGATGTAGATGTGAATGGAGATGTGGATGTATACATGTAGATGTAGATGTATAGATGTAGATGTGGATGTGGAGGTGGATGGATGCATGTAGATGTAGATGTATAGATGTAGATGGGAATGGAGATATGGATGTATGCATGTAGATGTAGATGTATAGATGTAGATGTGAATGGAGATGTGGATGTATACATGTAGATGTAGATGTATAGATGTAGATGTGGATGTTGAGGTGGATGGATGCATGTAGATGTAGATGTATAGATGTAGATGGGAATGGATATATGGATGTATGCATGTAGATGTAGATGTATAGATGTAGATGTGAATGGAGATGTGGATGTATACATGTAGATGTAGATGTGGATGTGGAGGTGGATGGATGCATGTAGATGTAGATGTATAGATGTAGATGGGAATGGAGATATGGATGTATGCATGTAGATGTAGATGTATAGATGTAGATGTGGATTTGGAGGTGGATGGATGCATGTAGATGTAGATGTATAGATGTAGATGTGAATGGAGATGTGGATGTATGCATGTAGATGTAGGTGTATAGATGTAGATGTGGATGTAGAGGTGGATGTATGCATGTAGATGTAGGTGTATAGATGTAGATGTGGATGTAGAGGTGGATGTATGCATGTAGATGTAGATGTATAGATGTGGATGTGAATGTGGAGGTGGATGTATGCATGTAGATGTAGATGTATGGAGGTGAATGTGAATGTACGCATATAGATGTGGATGTATGGATGTGAATATACGATATGTGATGTGAGGGAATCTGAAGTGATGAGATGGAAATGATGTGATGGGATGAGTATACATATAAATGGAATATGGAATAAGTAATGTAGATTGATGAGGGATAATGTGGAAAAATGAAAGTTAAAATAGAAATTGTATTGTAAACTGTTTGTAAATGCTGTTTGTAAATGATTGTTTTATGTCAAGAATGCTAGGGGGAGCATTTTGACCGTCTTGTGATTAAAGTCGTGATGATAAAGTTGCAACTGCTGCTGACGGGGAGTTAATGAAGGACGTCTCGCGTAGCAAGGTCGGCCGAGGTCTTGACCAGCCTCGGTGCGATTAAAATGGTGAGCTTCCGGTACGGTGGATGAGGGGCCAATGAAGTGGCCTATGAGTGAAGCGCTAGGTCACCTGCGAAGGATCCTAGAGGGTGCTGACCATACGGTGCTCGGGCTCTGGGTCGCCTAGGATACCCACGCGTGCGTCGAGGAAGATATTGGAACAAGAGTAGGAGTTGTTTTCTGAAATCGGGCATGGATCTGGTTGATTGACCTTGCTGGTCTTCAATGGATGAGTCCATGGCTCTTTATATGGATCTGTTGGTTGATCTTGCTGATCTTCAACGAGAGTCCATCTTGATAAGAGATTATATTGCCGAGTATTATGGGCTAGGGATTAGGAAACGGCCCCTGTGTGGACAGGTGGTGAGCGTCCTAGTTGCCAATGATGCCATAGATACTCTGAAGAAGGAATGATGGAAAAATTAAGAATCAACTGGATAAATTGGAAGATAGTGATCAGTGATACTATGGTTTTATTAAAGGATTGTTTTAAACTGGTTGAATCTCTGAAAAGGCAATTTCATATTGGGTGTGTGAGTGGTGTGACTAGTTTTATTTTTGCATGAACATCAGGCTAGGGGGCCTTGGAACTCTTTTCCTTGGTACCCGGGACAAAACCTAACCAAATTCTTAATTGGATCCCATCACGACAGTGGTTGGGCGGTTGGCTAACCCATGGGATCGGATGGGGTTAGGCTAGACTGATGGATCCGTAAATCGAGACTCAAACTTTTGTTTTTACGATAGATAAAATAAATCCCGGACAGTAACTGTTCTATGGATAGGAATCAACGACTGTGCCTCTTGAATGGGGAAAAAAGCGTTGATCCCAATGATCCAAGTGCAAGTTTCTCCCTTGATCTGACCAAGTATCTTATAGATGTAATTGGATCAGCTCGATCAGAAATGATCTTGACTACGTTAGAGTAAAAAGTTATCCTGGTGGAATCGCCCGTGCTTTTCGGTAAAGGAAGTTTTTTCGGGTTCGGTTTTGGAACAACCGACGGATTAGTCTCTTATCCGGATATCCGTGGTGGGTGAGGCCCTGAATGTGGGACCCCTGTCCCGCGCGAGAAGTGGTACTTCCGCTGCTAGTATCCCGAATCTGTTGCTCGGTGGGAACAGGGATCTTACAGTTGGTATCAGAGCATTTGGTTAATAAAGATCAACTCAGAAGACAAATATGTCAAAAATTTATCAAGAAACACAAAAAGGTTATAATTGTATGAGATAATTCATACAATTTGATATTCAAACTGAAATTCATAATTTGGTAATTGGTTCTTCAGATGGAAGTACCGCAATTATATAGAATCCCTACCTTGCTTGAGGCCTAGACATGATAGTATTTACCTTATAATTCCAAGGGCCGTGACTACCCGTATATACCGAGAGTATACTGCAGCTCTTTACTGACAGTATATACGAGTAAATCTAAGACTTGAAATTATAAGCGTTAATGCTATCTAGATGATGATTTCGAGTGTGATTGATATGATTTTTAATTTTGGAGAATTGATGAATTGATTTGGATTCTGATTGAAAATGCTGATTGAAAATGTTGATTGAAAAATGTTGATTTTTAAAAAATTAGTTGAAATATAATGAAACCACAATGAGGGAGAATGGGACGAGTCCCTGTGATGATATTCATAACTAGAATGATGATAATGAATTCAGCAAATCACTATGAGGTTAGTGGGTTGTGCTGTTAGATTGCTACAGTTAATACTTGACCGGTAGATCAAGTTAAGGGATGTCAAATTGAGAACTTGCTTGACTGAAATTTCCGTGGAGGAATGTTCCGAAGGAAACTTTTCGGTCTAATGGACCATTATCATGTTAAAGATATGAATGACATGATCTGAATGAATTATTTAATGATGAGTTCTATATAAGGGATATTTATCCCAGTGTTCTGTTGGGTTGACCAGAATATAAGGAATCCCAGAATAAAATTGGATCTTAAGAAAAAGAGCTGTCCTCTACCTTGCGAGATGAGAACATCTCGCACTTTTTAAGTGGGGTAGAATGTAAGATTCCTCCCCAACCTTCGAAGTATACAGGAGTAAGAATCTTCCTTTCTGATCTTATAATTATTCCCTCTCTAAAATAAAAGAAAGTTTCTGTTTAAAAAAGGAAAACCCTTTCCCTAGAATACTTCTCAGGAGTCCCACCTGTTTTAAAGATTTAAAACAATGAGTTAAGAAGTGAGAATCGGTGTTTTGGATACCAAGGTTTTGGTTTTCATTCGAGTACGGCCCAAAAGAAGTTCTTTATCTCTTGGGGAGTATAAGAAGTTATCCCCCAGATATTGTGACCTTATATCTGAATTCAATGAAAGAAGGTGACTTAGCCTACAAGTTTCTTTTATCTCCTTATCTCAAAATTCTTAATGCCTTCTATAGAAAAATGTGTCAAACTCAAATCATGGAAAGACGGTAAAACTTCAGTGGCAAGCTACCGTTGGCTTCTAGGTTACGCTAGCTCCTTCCTTTATATAAGTCGTAACTTTACTTGTCGCTCACAGTAATCTTACTCCCATCGATCTCCTTTCTTTCTTAATCTCCTTCATGGCTTGGCAACAAGAACTAGTTTTATCCATGATGATTTCTCACCTTCAAGACGCAAGAGAGTCTGTGAAGAAAGACTTTATAGAACAGTATGAGCGCTCACTTTTTCCTCACCTAGGAACTTCTGTAGCGCAGACCAAATGGCGGACCTATCAAAACATAACTAGGGTAACACCCTGGGGTCAGCAGCACTTTCGTAACAATGTCCGCTTGGCCCTAGTTATTGAAGCTTTGGGTTTGGGTCCCCGATACTACTGCGTCATGAGATCAAGGCATCTTGGGTTTTCTGAGCAGGTCTTCTTACTGGCGTGTTTTCTTCCTCATGAGAAGATATGCCTTTATCCCATTCTTGGCTTGCCTCTCAGAGGTCCTTTTGTTAGATCACCTCATACCACTGAGATAGGTGTGGTAATAACCAGCAGAATCATTCCTATAGATGAGTTACTCTATACTTGTGCAGCTTGTGAGTGCTGCTTTTGTGACCATATGATGGACGGGCTTATGGAAGTGTAAAGGGTTCTTCTATCTTTACTGTATAAGTTCCGAGAATGAATAAAGTTTAAATCTTGTTCTTATCTTGCTTTCTTTAAGACTTTTCTTGGTGGTTAATCTTGATTAAATTTTTTCTCTAAGTCTCATATTCGTGCATCTTGCGAAATTATCCCAGTTTGCGAGATGAGGACATCTCGCATTTTTTAAGTGGGGTAGAATGTAAGATTCCTCCCCCAACCCCCTTTTTGATGTCTAGCATATTCCCCTGTAATCAATTCCTTTTCTGAAATATAAGAGATCTTGTTTGTGGCTGTTTTAATCTAGAGAGATAAAATATTCTAGAGAGAGAATATTCAGATTTTGAATATTTTTGGATAGAAAAATATCTCATCTTATTAAAATAAGTTTCCCTGAAACAGAAATTCAAAAAGAATTTTCCAATGTGCAATTGGAATTAATTAGAAATGGGTATAAAGGACCTTAGTCTAAGGGTCTAGATTTTCAGAAATTTTGGATTATGGTCCAATTAAGGTTCCTATGGGCCAATAGCATCAATCCATGTGTAGGGAGGAGATAAATCCAAATTGTAAACGAAGATACCCAAAAATGAGTAAATGCTCACATAAGATGAAGAGTTGACAATGTACAAGGTTTATTAGTAAAAAACTATGAGCAATAAAATTTTGACACGTGTAAGGAAGGGGAGTTCTTTAAAGAAGGTGCATATTTCACATAAGATGAGGAGTTGAAAATGTACAAGGTTTATTAGTAAAAAACTATGAGCAATAAAATTTTGACACATATGTAAGGAAGGGGAGTTCTTTAAAGAAGGTGCATATTTCACATAAGATGAAGAGTTGAAAATGTACAAGGTTTATTAGTAAAAAACTATGAGCAATAAAATTTTGACACATATGTAAGGAAGGGGAATTCTTTAAAGGAGGTGCATATTTCACATGCTTGAATGAGTTTTAAACTAAAAAATAATGTGATATTTTTATCTCTCATCTCTCTTGAGCCAAACCAAATCAAAATGGAACCAAACCGAATCAAAAAGTAACCAAACTAGGTCCAAATCTAGTCCAAATTCAACCAAATTGACTTGGAAAATTCTAGAATCAGTTTGTTTGGTTAGGAGATCAATTTTTCCTATAAATAGAAGCCTTCCCTTGTTGAAAAAGATATAGTGTCTTATGCATTGTTACTCTACTCCACCTAAGCCAAGAACTATGAATTCTTTAATAATTCATTAGTTTTTGACACTTCTCTCTTTCTTCAATCCCCATTGGTGGCTCCATCAACATACTAAACCAATTGATTGGTTGGGGGCCTCTACCGTGATCAAAGAATCAAGCAAATTATAAGATAAGTATAGTGAATTTTGATCTTTTCTATAATTTCTCAATGATTCTCTCTTCTCAACCCCTCTCAAGCTTGAGAAGCTTAATTGGTTGTATGCATGTAGATGTAGATGTATAGATGTGGATGTGAATGTGGAGGTGGTTGTATGCATGTAGATGTAGATGTATGGAGGTGAATGTGAATGTGGATGTGGATGTATGCATAGAGATGTAGATGTATGCATGTAGATGTGAATGTACGCGTATAGATGTTGATGTATGGATGTGAATATACGATATGTGATGTGAGGGAATCTGAAGTGATGAGATGGAAATGATGTGATGGGATGAGTATACATATAAATGGAATATGGAATAAGTAATGTAGATTGATGAGGGATAATGTGGAAAAATGAAAGTTAAAATAGAAATTGTATTGTAAACTGTTTGTAAATGCTGTTTGTAAATGATTGTTTTATGTCAAGAATGCTGGGGGGAGCATTTTGACTGTCTTGTGATTAAAGTCGTGATGATAAAGTTGCAACTGCTGCTGACGGGGAGTCAATGAAGGACGTCTCGCGTAGCAAGGTCGGCCGAGGTCTTGACCAGCCTCGGTGCGATTAAAATGGTGAGCTTCCGGTACGGTGGATGAGGGGCCAAGGAAGCGGCCTATGAGTGAAGCGCTAGGTCACCTACGAAGGATCCTAGAGGGTGCTGACCATACGGTGCTCGGGCTCTGGGTCACCTAGGATACCCACGCGTGCGTCGAGGAAGATATTGGAACAAGAGTAGGAGTTGTTTTCTGAAATCGGGCATGGATCTGGTTGATTGACCTTGCTGGTCTTCAATGGATGAGTCCATGGCTCTTTATATGGATCTGTTGGTTGATCTTGCTGATCTTCAACGAGAGTCCATCTTGATAAGAGATTATATTGCCGAGTATTATGGGCTAGGGATTAGGAAACGGCCGCTGTGTGGACAGGTGGTGAGCGTCCTAGTTGCCAATGATGCCATAGATACTCTGTGTTTTAAACTGGTTGAATCTCTGAAAAGGCAATTTCATATTGGGTGTGTGAGTGGTGTGACTAGTTTTATTTTTGCATGAACATCCGGCTAGGGGGCCTTGGAACTCTTTTCCTTGGTACCCGGGACAAAACCTAACCAAATTCTTAATTGGATCCCATCACGACAGTGGTTGGGCGGTTGGCTAACCCATGGGATCGGATGGGGTTAGGCTGGACTGATGGATCCGTAAATCGAGACTCAAACTTTTGTTTTTACGATAGATAAAATAAATCCCGGACAGTAACTGTTCTATGGATAGGAATCAACGGCTGTGCCTCTTGAATGGGAAAAAAAGCGTTGATCCCAATGATCCAAGTGCAAGTTTCTCCCTTGATCTGACCAAGTATCTTATAGATGTAATTGGATCAGCTCGATCAGAAATGATCTTGACTACGTTAGAGTAAAAAGTTATCCTGGTGGAATCGCCCGTGCTACTTTCCGGTAAAGGAAGTTTTTCCGGGTTCGGTTTTGGAACAACCGACGGATTAGTCTCTTATCCGGATATCCGTGGGGTGGGTGAGGCCCCGAATGTGGGACCCCTGTCCCGCGCGAGAAGTGCTACTTCCGTTGCTAGTATCCCGAATCTGTTGCTCGGTGGGAACAGGGATCTTACAGTTGGTATCAGAGCATTTGGTTAATAAAGATCAACTCAGAAGACAAATATGTCAAAAATTTATCAAGAAACACAAAAAGGTTATAATTGTGTGAGATAATTCATACAATTTGATATTCAAACTGAAATTCATAATTTGGTAATTGGTTCTTCAGATGGAAGTACTATAATTATATAGAATCCTTGCCTTGCTTGAGGCCTAGACATGATAGTATTTACCTTATAATTCCAAGGGCCGTGACTACCCGTATATACCGAGAGTATACTGCAGCTCTTTACTGACAGTATATACGAGTAAATCTAAGACTTGAAATTATAAGCGTTAATGCTATCTAGATGATGATTTCGAATGTGATTGATATGATTTTTAATTTTGGAGAATTGATGAATTGATTTGGATTCTGATTGAAAATGCTGATTGAAAAATGTTGATTTTTAAAAAAATAGTTGAAATATAATGAAACCATAATGAGGGGGAATGGGACGAGTCCCTGTGATGATATTCATAACTAGAATGATGATAATGAATTCAGCAAATCACTATGAGGTTAGTGGGTTGTGCTGTTAGATTGCTACAGTTAATACTTGACCGGTAGATCAAGTTAAGGGATGTCAAATTGAGAACTTGCTTGACTGAAATTTCCGTGGAGGAATGTTCCGAAGGAAACTTTTCGGTCTAATGGACCATTATCATGTTAAAGATATGAATGACATGATCTGAATGAATTATTTAATGAGGAGTTCTATATAAGGGATATTTATCCCAGTGTTCTGTTGGGTTGACCAGAATATAAGGAATCCCAGAATAAAATTGGATCTTAAGAAAAAGAGCTGTCCTCTACCTTGCGAGATGAGGACATCTCGCACTTTTTAAGTGGGGTAGAATGTAAGATTCCTCCCCAACCTTCGAAGTATACAGGAGTAAGAATCTTCCTTTCTGATCTTATAATTATTCCCTCTCTAAAATAAAAGAAAGTTTCTGTTTAAAAAAGGAAGACCCTTTCCCTAGAATACTTCTCAGGAGTCCCACCTATTTTAAAGATTTAGAACAATGAGTTCAGAAGTGAGAATCGGTGTTTTGGATACCAAGGTTTTGGTTTTCATTCGAGTACGGTCCAAAAGAAGTTCTTTATCTCGTGGGGAGTATAAGAAGTTATCCCCCAGATATTGTGACCTTATATCTGAATTCAATGAAAGAAGGTGACTTAGCCTACAAGTTTCTTTTATCTCCTCATCTCAAAATTCTTAATGCCTTCTATAGAAAAATGTGTCAAACTCAAATCATGGAAAGACGATAAAACTTCAGTGGCAAGTTACCGTTGGCTTCTAGGTTACGCTAGCTCCTTCCTTTATATAAGTCGTAACTTTACTTGTCTCTCACAGTAATCTTAAGTACTCCCATCGATCTCCTTTCTTTCTTAATCTCCTTCATGGCTTGGCAACAAGAACTAGTTTTATCCATGATGATTTCTCTCCTTCAAGACGCAAGAGAGTCTGTGAAGAAAGACTTTATAGAACAGTATGAGCGCTCACTTTTTCCTCACCTAGGAACTTCTGTAGCGCAGACCAAATGGTGGACCTATCAAAACATAACTAGGGTAACACCCTGGGGTCAGCAGCACTTTCGTAACAATGTCCGCTTGGCCATAGTTATTGAAGCTTTGGATTTGGGTCCCCGATACTACTGCGTCATGAGATCAAGGCATCTTGGGTTTTCTGAGCAGGTCTTCTTACTGGCGTGTTTTCTTCCTTATGAGAAGATATGCCTTTATCCCGTTTTTGACTTGCCTCTCAGAGGTCCTTTTGTTAGATCACCTCATACCACTGAGATAGGTGCGGTAATAACCAGCAGAATCATTCCTATAGATGAGTTACTCTATACTTGTGCAGCTTGTGAGTGCTGCTTTTGTGACCATATGATGGACGGGCTCATGGAAGTGTAAAGGGTTCTTCTATCTTTACTGTATAAGTTCCGAGAATGAATAAACTTTAAATCTTGTTCTTATCTTGCTTTCTTTAAGACTTTTCTTGGTGGTTAATCTTGATTAAAATTTTTCTCTAAGTCTCATATTCGTGCATCTTGCGAAATTATCCCAGTTTGCGAGATGAGGACATCTCGCATTTTTTAAGTGGGGTAGAATGTAAGATTCCTCCCCCAACCCCCTTTTTGATGTCTAGCATATTCCCCTGTAATCAATTCCTTTTCTGAAATATAAGAGATCTTGTTTGTGGTTGTTTTAACCTAGAGAGAGAAAATATTCTAGAGAGAGAATATTCAGATTTTGAATATTTTTGGATAGAAAAATATCTCATCTTATTAAAATAAGTTTCCGTGAAACAGAAATTCAAAAAGAATTTTCCAATGTTCAATTGGAATTAATTAGAAATGGGTATAAAGGACCTTAGTCTAAGGGTCTAGATTTTCAGAAATTTTGGATTATGGTCCAATTAAGGTTCCTATGGGCCAATAGCATCAATCCATGTGTAGGGAGGAGATAAATCCAAATTGTAAACGAAGATACCCAAAAATGAGTAAATGGTCACATAAGATGAAGAGTTGAAAATGTACAAGGTTTATTAGTAAAAAACTATGAGCAATAAAATTTTGACACATGTAAGGAAGGGGAGTTCTTTAAAGAAGGTGCATATTTCACATAAGATGAAGAGTTGAAAATGTACAAGGTTTATTAGTAAAAAACTATGAGCAATAAAATTTTGACACATATGTAAGGAAGGGGAGTTCTTTAAAGAAGGTGCATATTTCACATAAGATGAAGAGTTGAAAATGTACAAGGTTTATTAGTAAAAAACTATGAGCAATAAAATTTTGACACATATGTAAGGAAGGGGAATTCTTTAAAGGAGGTGCATATTTCACATGCTTGAATGAGTTTTAAACTAAAAAATAATGTGATATTTTTATCTCTCATCTCTCTTGAACCAAACCAAATCAAAATGGAACCAAACCGAATCAAAAAGTAACCAAACTAGGTCCAAATCTAGTCCAAATTCAACCAAACTGACTTGGAAAATTCTAGAATCAGTTTGTTTGGTTAGGAGCTCAATTTTTCCTATAAATAGAAGCCTTCCCTTGTTGAAAAAGATATAGTGTCTTATGCATTGTTACTCTACTCCACCTAAGCCAAGAACTATGAATTCTTTAATAATTCATTAGTTTTTGACACTTCTCTCTTTCTTCAATCCCCATTGGTGGCTCCATCAACATACTAAACCAATTGGTTGGTTGGGGGCCTCTACCGTGATCAAAGAATCAAGCAAATTATAAGATAAGTATAGTGAATTTTGATCTTTTCTATAATTTCTCAATGATTCTCTCTTCTCAACCCCTCTCAAGCTTGAGAAGCTTAATTGGTATGGTTTTTGAAATGCTATTGAAGTTAATTAAGTAATGATAGTAAAGAATTACATAAAATTCTATTTATATTTAAGTCTAATGATTTTCTCTCTCTCTCACTTAAGAAATGGTCATACTCATGACCCTTTTCAATCCAAATGAAGCTTTTCATAAGGCTTTTCCTTAATCCAAGATTAAGCTATGCTTGAGGCCAAATTAATGGCTTTTTTCTATGCTTTTAGTTTATGTATATTGATAATTCAATCCATTATGGATTGATGATCCAATTAGAGACCATTCTAATTATTTTCTTAATGATCTAATTAGAGACCATTATGGATTGATGATCCCATTAGAGACCATTCTAATTATTTTCTTAATGATCCAATTAGAGACCATTATGGATTGATGATCCAATTAGAGACCATTCTAATTATTTTCTTAACGATCCAATTAGAGACCATTATGGATTGATGATCCAATTAGAGACCATTCTAATTATTTCTTTAATAATGAGCCTTATCCCTTAGAAAAAATTGAGATTTATCAGTCATAGTAGCGAAGCTATGGCAAAATTTGTATAGAAATTACGCATAAAATAATTTCATTCAAAGCATAAAAAGAGGACTTCCTACCATATTCTAGGAACTATCATCCTAGATTAATTAAAAGAATATTATTATGCATGGAGATATGGATGTTTGCATGTAGATGTAGAGGTATGGATGTGAGTGTGAATGTGGAGGTGGATGTATGCATGGAGATGTGGATGTATGCATGTAGAAATAGATGTGTAGATGAGGATGTAAATGTAGATGTGGATGGATGCATGTAGATGTAGATGTGAATGGAGATGTGGATGTATACATGTAGATGTAGATGTATAGATGTAGATGTGGATGTGGAGGTGGATGGATGCATGTAGATGTAGATGTATAGATGTAGATGGGAATGGAGATATGGATGTATGCATGTAGATGTAGATGTATAGATGTAGATGTGAATGGAGATGTGGATGTATACATGTAGATGTAGATGTATAGATGTAGATGTGGATGTGGAGGTGGATGGATGCATGTAGATGTAGATGGGAATGGAGATATGGATGTATGCATGTAGATGTAGATGTATAGATGTAGATGTGAATGGAGATGTGGATGTATACATGTAGATGTAGATGTGGATGTGGAGGTGGATGGATGCATGTAGATGTAGATGTAGATGGGAATGGAGATATGGATGTATGCATGTAGATGTAGATGTATAGATGTAGATGTGGATGTAGAGGTGGATGGATGCATGTAGATGTAGATGTAAAGATGTAGATGTGAATGGAGATGTGGATGTATGCATGTAGATGTAGGTGTATAGATGTAGATGTGGATGTAGAGGTGGATGTATGCATGTAGATGAAGATGTATAGATGTGGATGTGAATGTGGAGGTGGATGTATGCATGTAGATGTAGATGTATGGAGGTGAATGTGAATGTGGATGTGGATGTATGCATAGAGATGTAGATGTATGCATGTAGATGTGAATGTATGCATATAGATGTGGATGTATGGATGTGAATATACGATATGTGATGTGAGGGAATCTGAAGTGATGAGATGGAAATGATGTGATGGGATGAGTATACATATAAATGGAATATGGAATAAGTAATGTAGATTGATGAGGGATAATGTGGAAAAATGAAAGTTAAAATAGAAATTGTATTGTAAACTGTTTGTAAATGCTGTTTGTAAATGATTGTTTTATGTCAAGAATGCTGGGGGAGCATTTTAACCGTCTTGTGATTAAAGTCGTGATGATAAAGTTGCAACTGCTGGGACGGGGAGTCAATGAAGGACGTCTCGCGTAGCAAGGTCGGCCGAGGTCTTGACCAGCCTCGGTGCGATTAAAATGGTGAGCTTCCGGTACGGTGGATGAGGGGCCAAGGAAGCGGCCTATGAGTGAAGCGCTAGGTCACCTGCGAAGGATCCTAGAGGGTGCTGACCATACGGTGCTCGGGCTTTGGGTCGCCTAGGATACCCACGCGTGCGTCGAGGAAGATATTGGAACAAGAGTAGGAGTTGTTTTCTGAAATCGGGCATGGATCTGGTTGATTGACCTTGCTGGTCTTCAATGGATGAGTCCATGGCTCTTTATATGGATCTGTTGGTTGATCTTGCTGATCTTCAACGAGAGTCCATCTTGATAAGAGATTATATTGCCGAGTATTATGGGCTAGGGATTAGGAAACGGCCCCTGTGTGGACAGGTGGTGAGCGTCCTAGTTGCCAATGATGCCATAGATACTCTGAAGAAGGAATGATGGAAAAATTAAGAATCAACTGGATAAATTGGAAGATGGTGATCAGTGATACTATGGTTTTATTAAAGGATTGTTTTAAACTGGTTGAATCTCTGAAAAGGCAATTTCATATTGGGTGTGTGAGTGGTGTGACTAGTTTTATTTTTGCATGAACATCCGGCTAGGGGGCCTTGGAACTCTTTTCCTTGGTACCCGGGACAAAACCTAACCAAATTCTTAATTGGATCTCATCACGACAGTGGTTGGGCGGTTGGCTAACCCATGGGATCGGATGGGGTTAGGCAGGAAGTTGATGGATCCGTAAATCGAGACTCAAACTTTTGTTTTTACGATAGATAAAATAAATCCTGGACAATAATTGTTCTATGGATAGGAATCAACGGCTGTGCCTCTTGAATGGGGAAAAAAGCGTTGATCCCAATGATCCAAGTGCAAGTTTCTCCCTTGATCTGACCAAGTATCTTATAGATGTAATTGGATTAGCTCGATCAGAAATGATCTTGACTACGTTAGAGTAAAAAGTTATCCTGGTGGAATCGCCCGTGCTTTCCGGTAAAGGAAGTTTTTTTGGGTTCGGTTTTGGAACAACCGATGGATTAGTCTCTTATCTGGATATCCGTGGGTGAGGCCCCGAATGTGGGACCCCTGTCCCGCGCGAGAAGTGCTACTTCCGCTGCTAGTATCCCAAATCTGTTGCTCGGTGGGAACAGGGATCTTACAGTTCTCAGGAAGAACCGAATTCTGAGAGAATTATTAGTCAAATGGAAGTTCTATCCTTTTGAAGATGCCACCTGCGACGACGAGAGAAAGTTCTATCCTTTTGAAGATGGAAGTTCTATCCTTTTGAAGATGCCACCTGCGACGACGAGAGAAAGAAGCTAAACTGATGCGGGATTACCCCCAGTTTGCGAGATGAGGACATCTCGCATTTTTCAACTGGGAGAGAATGTGAGATTCCTCCCCAGCCCCTCAAGATATCCTGTATCTTCCCTTATAATCAATCCCCTTTTAAATATAATAAAAGATCTTGTTTCTACCTATTTTGGAGAGAGAAAATATTCTAGAGAGAGATAACTCAGTTTTTAGATATCTTTGGATGGAAACATATCCTTTCTTATTAAAATAAATTCCCCCAAAACAGAAGTTTAAAAAGAATTTCTTAAGGTGCATTAGAAATAAATTTTAATCTGCTAAAAGACCTTAGCCTAAGGGTCCAAATTTTTTGAAAATTTTAGATTAAGGTTCTGAGGGCCCAATCAGATTAATCCAAATGTAGGGAGGAGATAAATTGACGAAATAAAGAAAAACCCTCCCACAAATGAGTAAATAATCACATAAGATGAAGAGTGGACTAAGGACCAAAGGACATACTAAAGAAATGAATTTTGACACCTCAGAGTGGGGATTCCCCCTCATGAATGAGGCGCCTATTTCACATGTGTGGAGGAGTTTTAAACTCTCAAAAAATTAGATATTTCATCTCTCCTCTCTCCTAATTCAAGTCTAGTTCCAAAAAGTAAGCTAAACTGATCCAAAAATGGTCAAAAATTGACCAAACTGATCTGGAAAATTCTAGAATCGGTTTGCTTGGTTAGAGGCTCACCTTTTCCTATAAATCAAAGCCTCCCCCTTTGTAAAAGCTTAATAGTGTTTATGCACTGTTACTCTACTCCTCCCCAGAGCCAAAAACATTGAATTCACTTGATAAGTCACTTGTTTTTGACTAATTCCTCTACAAAGAATTGGTGGCCACTCTTGATCCAAACAAGAGTAGAACCCTCAATTCCTCAAGCCAAAGGAAAGCTCACAAAACTCCATGTAAGTTAATAATTCTACTTTTTTTAAATTCTAATCTATGGTTTTTTGAATTCTTTGCTTTTTAATGTGAATATGGATGTTAAGCCTTGATGAAAAGGCATCCCCCTTCTCTTCATTAAGAATTTCAACCTTTCTTCATCCTAAAATGAGAGACAAATAAATTAAGTTAGACAAATAAATTAAGTTAGACTTTTCCTTTTACTCTTTAGAAGTGAAAATTGATTAGATTAGAGTGTTTTATTTCATCTTGGGATAAATTTTAAAGTAAATTTAGAATGTAAAAATTGAGAAATGGTCAGCCATACAAAGAAAAATTTTCTTAAATTTTGTGGAAAAAAGTTTTATCTCTATGTTATTCAAAAAGAATAATCTCCACCATTTATGCATTCTAAAATAAATTCTTTTTATTTTAAAAGCGTTATTCCTATTTTATGCATAAATAGATGCATTAAAGGATTTTCTTTTATATAAAAGTGTTATTTTCATTAGATTCAATTTCTATGCATAGAAAGATGCATATTGGATATTTTTTTATTTAAAAGTGTTATTTTCATTAAATTCAATTTCTATGCATATAGAAAGATGCATATTGGATATATTTTTTTTATATAAAAGTGTTATTTTCATTAGATTCAATTTCTATGCATAGAAAGATGCATATTGGATATTTTTTTTATTATAAAAGTGTTACTTTAATTAGATTTAAATTCTATGCATGGAAAGATGCATAAAAGAAAAAAAAATATTATAAAAGTGTTACTTTCATTAGATTTAAATTCTATGCATGGAAAGATACATAAAAGAAATTTTTTTATTATAAAAGTGTTACTTTCATTAGATTTAAATTCTATGCATGGAAAGATGCATAAAAGAATTTTTTTTATTTTATAAAAGTGTTACTTCCATTATATTTAAATTCTATGCATGGAAAGATGCATAAAAGAAATTTTTTTATATTAAAAGTGTTATTCCTATTAAATTGATTTTATGCATAAAAGGATTTTCTTTTATATAAAAGTGTTATTTCCATTGAAGTTGGATTTTATGCATAAATAGATGCATAATGAGTTTTTATATCAAAATTAGAGTTCTCTTTAATTCTATGTTTAATTTCTACGAGTATTTGATAAATAAATAAGTAAATACTCTATGAGAGAATTTATATATTCACTCGAATTGTAATGAGAAAATTCAAAAAATCTATCGAAGTCAAAATTTCATATAAATGATTGATTTATTTCTCATCAAAATTCATGATTAGTTTAGAAATCAGTTAAGTGAATATTTAATTAATGAAATTCAGTAAAATAGTAATTGAAAATCACCCCCTTTTTTGAGAAAGACAGTTCAGGAAGAACCTTATTAGATTCGAAAGACAGTTCAGGAAGAACCTTATCAGATTCGAAACCTGCATTAGACTATGACCAAGACCAAACTCTTTCATCAGTTTCAAGGAAAGACGATGTGACCTGTTCAAGAAAATTCACTCAAATCTCCCACAAAATCTGAAACTAAGTTGAGACCCTTTGAATTGATCTGAGGATCAAGGTTACAGAATTTGAAGAATTCTGTTTAGGAATTCAGACCTACGATCAAGAAGTTTTGGGGACGCAGATTTAAGATATACTCATTGTATTCAAAAGAAAATCAAAACTGAAAACTTGCATAGAAACCTTGTTTTCTTAAAGGACTATCTTACGCCAAAATGCTTGGAGGGAGAATTTGGTATATGTGTTTTTCTAAGGAAAGTTCGGTTGCAAAAATAGGGCGGCGGGGAGTGTTCAAAGGATAGCTCACGTGGTAAAGCCTGCCCAGGTCTTGACCAGCCTCGGTATGGTTAAAATGATGTGCTTCTGGTATGATGGACGAGGGTCGATGAAGCGATCCCTGAGTGAAGTGCTAGGACACCTAAGGAGGATCCTGGAGGGTTCTGACCAGGCGATGCATGGGCTCGCGGTGCCAAGGACACCCATCCGTATGTCGAGGAAGATATTGTATGATGAACCAATGTTTATTATAATGTATTATTGGATCTCATTGTTGCTGACTAGCTGGTCTCAATGGAGAGTCCAGAGTGATACTGTTTTTGTTGAAAAACAAGGATTGGAAGGAAATTTTGAGTTATGATATCTATAACCAATAATTGTTTGTCAATGGATTATTTCATAAGTTAAAGTTTTAAAGAGGAGTGTGTGCATATCTGTATTGTAAAGCAAAAGTTAAGAAAGACATTCAATTATGGGTGGGTGAGTACTTGTCTCGTTCTACCAATTCCAGTGGTTGGGCGGTGGCTAACCCATGGGGTGGGATGGGGTTAGGCTGGAATCAGTAGAGTTTTAATAATAAAATTGATTAATAGGAATACGCTTAGAAGTTGAGTAGTTAAATAAAAGCCTGAAGACTTCTCAAATGAATAGATCAACGGCTGTGCTGATTCAATTAGGAAAAAAGCGTTGATTTCTTCAAGTTAAGTTTGTAATAGTTTTTCTTCTATCTGGCTTAATCAGATGAAGGTTAGTTTAGTCTCTTGACCCCCGTTAGAAAATTTGTTAAGAAATTCAAAAAGGTGGAATCGTCCACGTTTTCCAGGCAAGGGAAATTTCCCCGGTTTTGGTTTTGGAATGACCACCAGTTTAGTCTCGTTCCCGGACATTCGAGGGCGAGGCCCGAGTGGGAAACCCTGCCCCCGCGCAAGAGGAAGCTACTTTCGCTCTACCAACCGGGAATCCGCCGGTGCGTAGAGGGGGCAGTGGGATCTCACAATCACAAGCCAATTACTTTAAATGATGAGTGTCGCTTCAATGAATCAAATACGAAACTGAGAATCACCATCTTGTTTTGATGATGATTACCGAATCCTTCTCTCTTTTCTCTCCCATTATTAACATCTCTTAGTGTCCCCACTAACAAAAATCACATGTAACTTTGCCCCGATGATTGCCCAAAACAAAATGGGCCAAAAAAAGGGCTCCCACAAAAATAAAAATGCAATCATTCGCAAAGCCCCCACCCCATTAGGAATTCCCAATACACAACTAACCTCTTCATTCATTAACTAGCTTTTCTTATTCCTTCTAGAGAGGAATAAAGACCATTGAACGTCATTCAACATCAAAGCCATCGACAAAGCTTGTTCATTCTCCCCACACAAAGGTCTTCATCGTGATCACGTGGACGCGATCGTCATCAGGAAGGGGGGAGTGTTAATCCAATTCTAGGATTAAGAAGATCTACCGCCATTATCTTACATCAAGGAGTCATGGTAGATGCACCAAAGGGTCATACATTCAAGATATGAATCAATAGTGTCCAAAGCTACAACTTGGACGGGTGCCCGTAATGGTGTGACAGAGTATTTATGGCAATTCTCGCTTCAAGAGCATGTGGTAGCAAGTTAGGATGAGGTCCTAAGTGATGTACTTCATGGATATATTATGAGAGTAGTCATGGTAATAGCATTAGGCCTCTTATGAGCCTAAAGTGCCCGGCCAGCCACCACAGTTTAAGTGAGTGTGACCACTTATGGCCATTAATATAATTGAATTTCTCTCATAATACAATAGACTCTCCCATTGTGCAATTCAGTCTTGCTCTTGCTAATCCTTTTGCTAATCTCTCTCCCTAATGCATGCTAGTGAGTGTGTGTGAGTGAAGTGAGATGAGAGGAGGAACGAGGACCCGTAGTGCAATGCGGCGGTGTGACAACGCTCGTGGGAGACGCGGTGGAATTGCTTCTCAAGGAGTTGTAGGGCTTGGAGACCTCAAGGGTTATGAGCTCAGCCATTGGAAAGATCCCCACCACGACAGTTGCGGTTCACCAGGTAGTCTCTTTTTGGATGTGTTTCAAGGAGGGTATGGGTGAGCCATAACAAAGACTATTACTAAAGATGGAAGATGTTATTTCTACAACTATATGATATTTTTGTAGGGAGGATGAGTATGTTTTGATGTATTCGCATTGGAAAGTGCATGTAGAATGGCTCTTGTTGCAAACAAACAAAAGGCAGTTGGCAATGTTTCCAAGTTTACAAGAATTACATGAGATTGAATCAATGCCTTCAATCTTTGTTGAGGGGAATCTTAAAATCAGTTCATGGGCTGGAAAAGCAAGGAGATGATTCTTTGTTTACAAATGAGAAGCTTCTATTGAAGGCCCGCACCAGGGCATATAGCTACACTTACAAAGGAGCATGAAGGGGCAGTGTTAGACTTTGTTGATCAACTTCTTCCTGATGATCTAAACAAACAGGTGTTTAAAAAACATATTTAGTTCTCATTTTATTGGTAAGATAGTTAGATTTTTATATATGGTACTTATGATCTTAACTTAGTAGAAAAACTTCTATTTCGTTTTGTAAAATTCAAAGACACTATTATTGAGCTAATTTGACTACATCATAATTTAATCATTGTTATAAAGTAAAAATAATTCCATGCTCACATTAGATTAATTAGACCATGTGTTTATGATTTTTTTATTGACACCCCAAACAAAGATTTGTGCACTTATTCCAATTTAATCCTTACATATAGTTGGTCATTTGGGTATGTTAATAATACTACATAAAGTTTATAATCATATATAAAATTTAGACAATTGGCCAAATCTGCAGCATTTACACCCATGAAATAGATTTGAACAAGTGACTAAATCTAGAAATTCACATCCATCTATAATATTTGACCTCTAGCATTACCCACCCTTAACATAGATTTGGACAAGTAATTGAATCTAGCCAATAACACTTATGCACAAGTAATTGAATCTAGCTACTAGTAACACCCATACACAAGACTGACCAAATCCAACATTCAAATCTATCCAAATATGTGAACAACTAACTTTATGACCAAATTTAGTTCTATGTACTTAGAGATATATCGTGTATTTTAAGAGTAATCATCACTACAACAGAATGAGGGTCTAGCAGCAAAAATAGCAACATTTTTATAACTAGAAGCGCAACGATCCAAGAAAGTTCCTACTACTGCTTCAAAAAATGCAGCCCAGAATCTTGACATGAACTTGGGATCTCGATCACTTACTATTCTCCTGGGGTAGGCCATGCAATCTGAAGATTTACTTGAGGAACAATCTGGCCACAACATCCACTGCACTGTAGGTTTCTTTTACTCGAATCAGATGGGCAACTTTGGTTAGTCTATCAACTACCACAAAGATGGAGTTGTAACCTGATTGCACTAAAGGTAGTCCACTAATAGAATCCATACTGATACATTCCCACTTCATTTGGGGGGATGTCTAATGGATGTAGCTTCCCAGGCATTTTTACAGTTTCTGTTTTGATTTTCCAACAATTCAGGCATTGACGTACATGATTAAGTACATCTCTTTCTAGTCCAGGCCAAAAGAAGCTTTTCTTCACAGACATGTAGGTCTTGATGAAACCTCAATGTCCTGCAATAAGGCTGTCATGGGCTTCATTCAGAATTTGACCTTTAGTTCCCTCATCATTGTTGGGAAATGCATAGCATGCTATCATAATACAAAATTCCATCATCCAGGCTGTACCGTTGAACTTGGTTCAACTCCTGAGGAGTTTTGCTTTCCTGCATAAGTAGGGTAGCAATAGCGCCAAAGAATCTATCGTGAATGTCTTCTCTCTTGCTTCATTAATCAATGGATTTGACACCACTGTGATTGCAAGCAAGGAGGCTTTTCTACTAAGGGCATCTGCTACCACATTTTCTTTGCCTGGGTGATACTTGATTTCAAAATAAAATTCTTGTAGGGTTTGCATCCACCTTCTTTGGCGCATGTTGAGATCCTTCTGAGTGAAGATCCTTCTGAGTGAAGATCCACTTTAAGCTCTGATTATCTGACATCAAAGTGAATCTTTGACCAGTGGTTGGGTAATGTCTCCACAACTTCAGTGCATAGACTACCGAAAGTAGCTCCAGGTCGTGGACAGCATAATTTCTCCTATGCGTTTTGAGTTTTCGGGATTCATAGGCCACTGTATGACCTTTCTACATGAGGGCACCTCCCAGGGCGGCAAAACCATTGACATCAATTACTACCTCAAAGGGTAGAGAGAAATCTGGCAGTTTCAAAACGGGATTGGTTATCAAGGCGGTCTTTAGCTTATCAAAAGCGCTTTGACACCTGGCAGGCCATTGAAACGGGATATTTTTCTTGAGAAGATTAGTCAGGGGGGAATCTATTAGAGAATACTTAGGTATAAAAATTCTATCCTTTGGTTCAGGCCGATCTATGACTGCTTGGACTTTTGCAAAATCTGGAGAAATCCTGTCTTTAGATATGAGAATACCCAAGTCATCAACATATTCATCAACAGAGAAAGTGCATTTGCTCTTTTTAGCAAAGAGTTGGTGCTTCCTTAGAATCTCAAGAACTTTTTGGACGTGAGCTTCATGGTCAGCTACATTCTTTGAGTAAATCACAATATCATCAAAGAAAACAAGAACAAAATCATCCAAGTATTCTCTGATAATGTCTTGCATTAGGCGATTGAATGTAGCTGGGGCATTTGTCAAACCAAACGGTATGAGTGTAAATTCATAGTGCTCATAATGAGTATTGATGGCTGTCTTTGGGAAATCTTGCTCGTTAATCCTGATCTGATAATACCCTGATTTGAGATCTATCTTTGTGAAGATCTAGGCTCCACTTAGCCTATCGAGAAGCTTATCAATTCTTGGGATAGGATACTTATTCTTAACTGTCAGCTAATTGAGACCTCTATAATCCACACAGAGTCTTAGCGTTCCATCTTTGTTTTTCTGAAAGAGAACTGGCATTCCCCAAGGTGAAACACTGGGTCTTATAAATCCTTGTTCTAACAGCTGCCTAAGCTATTCCTTGAGTTCAATGGCTTTAGGGACTAGCATCTTGTATGTGCGCTGGGCTACTGGCTGAGCTCCGGGGGTCAATTCTATCACATGATCTACTTCTCGAATTGGAGGCATCTCTGTTAACTCTGTTGGGAATAAATCATCATATTCACTTAACCATTCTGGTTCTTTAACTTTTAAATTTGTGTGTACTGGATTTATTTTGACAACAAAAATGAGCTGTTTCTTTCTAAGTCCTTTCGGTAACTTAGAAGCTTTTACTAATTGTAGACTTGGGGGTCCTGACATTCCGGTTCCTTGAACTTTGTTTCCGTGAAGGTCACGGAAGGAAATGGTCCCATTGTGACAGTGAATGTTGGCTTGATTTTTGTGGAGCCAATCCATTCCAAGGATCCCGTTGAGAACTCCCAAAGGTAGGACTCTGAACTGACAGCCAGTTGTATTCCCATCTAGATTGAACTGAATTCAATCTGTCTCATGGTGAGTGAAAAGGATCTTCCCACTGGCCAATTCAACTTGCATAGATTTTCCTAATTTTTGATCTAAGACTAGCTTACGCAAGCATCTAGGGGAAATAAATGAATGAGTACTCCCTGAATCAATCAAAGGTTTGAATGACTTACCCTTATACTCAGCTAGAGTATGGATGACTGAGAATTGACAATTTGGCCCTTGGTTTTCAATTGCGGCATAAATCTGGCCTCTTTCCTCTTCTACTACTTTTGCTATTGTAACCGCTCTGGTTGCAGACTGGAGCGGAACTCTTTCTCTTTGGTTACCCCAGTTCTAGGAGGGAGTTTTGAGATTACTCCGTACTACAGAGGCAGATGGCTGAGCTAGATTCCTCCTTGGATTGCCCTGATTTTGATGAGACGTTGACTGATAGGAAGGGACTGGTCTCTGCATTCTAGGTCCTTGACTTTCCTACTCTCTTGACATGGCAAGAGTGGGCAGTCTTTTAGCTGGTGTCCAAAACCCTGACATCCAAAACATATGTTCTCACTTCTAAGCTCCGCCCTCTGAGTCGTCCTTGTTTGAAAAAAGTGGGGCTCCTAAGAAAGTGTACTGAGGGAACCTTCACTTCTGAATCTGCTAGCATCTTGATTCTGACTAGGGCCTTGCTGCCTCTTTGGGGGTGGAAAGTTTGAAGCTCTTCTTGGGGTTTTGAACCTTTTAAAGTTTGAGGGTGCAGCAGGCCTTGGCGGGACCTTGACAACAAATGCCTTGGCAAAGTCCTTTGCCATTCTGACAGCTTCCGCCATTGAGACTGGTTCGGCATTTTTTACTAAAATATCCAATGGCTCGTTCATTCCTTGAATGAATCTTCATCCACAAGAGGAGAATATTTGAGGAGAAGGGCAAATGCCTAATGGTACTCTTGAATTGTCCGGCTATCCTGATTCTTGTTCATTTTGGTTTCTACGAAGCCCGGAGGACAAAACCTTTCCTGAGGTATGCTTTAAGATGATCTGACTAGGTCTAGGTATTTCTGTCGAGACAGTTTGTCTCGCAATGGTTCCTCCATGCAACCCTGGCTGTCTCCAAAAATTTTAATCTTGCGAGAGCCATCTTGCTCCTCTCTTTGTAAACGGTTACAAAGTACTCTTTTTTAATCTCGCGAGAGCCATCTTGCTCCTCTCTTTGTAACCGGTTACATCAAAGTACTCTTCCATGGCCTCAATCCATTTTTCCACTCTTTCTCCTAACTGTTCCCCTTCACCCTTAAATGGACTAGGTTGGGATCGGTGCAGGGCTTTACGAATGTCTGGATCTAACTCTTCATCATCGGTAGGAGGATCCGGTTGCCTAGCACGGGCCGCATGCCTCATGATTCTGACAAAACAAGATCTTTGTCAACTTAACTTTGGCATTAGATTTATGATTATTTAATTTTTGAGATTTATTTCTTAAACAATAATTATTCTATAATAATTCTTAAAATCAAGATTCACTTTTATAATTTTATTAACCAAAATTTAGAACCACAAAAACAATTTGGAATCTTTTACAAAACATCATTTATTATCAAAAGTTTTTGATATATACATAGAGCATCTTGGCTCCAAAAGTCACTGCCTCAATCGCGTACGCAAAAAAGGCAATAGTGCGATGGAGACATGCTACGATATACACGATCCATCATCACTGATAAGGGTGTAGACTATAATTTATTTCTAATGCACCTTAGGAAATTATTTTTAAACTTCTATTTCGGGGGAATTTATTTTAATAAGAAAGGATATATTTCCATCCAAAGATATCTAAAAAGTGAGTTACCTCTCTCTAGAACATTTTCTCTCTCTAGGCCAAAACAGGTAGAAACAAGATCTTTTATTATTCTCAAAAGGGGATTGATTATAAGGGAAGATACTCGACATCTTGAGAGGCTGGGGAGGAATCTCACATTCTCCCACTTGAAAAATGCGAGATGTCCTCATCTCGCAAACTAGGGGTAATCCCGCATCAGTTTAGCTTCTTTCTCCCAGGTGGTGGCATCTTCAAATAGAACTTCCATTTCACTAATAACACAGAGGCTTAGCATTCCATCTTTCTTTTTTTGAAAGAGAGCTGGCGCTCCCCAATGTGAAACATTGGGTCTTACAAACCCTTGTTTTCTAATAGCTGCCTAAGCTATTCCTTGAGTTCAATGGCTTCAGGGGCTAGCATCCTGTACTTGCGCTGGGGGCTACTGGCTGAGCTTCGGGGTCAATTCTATCACATGATCTACTTCTCGAATTGGAGGCATCTGTGTTAACTCTGCTGGGAATAAATCATCATATTCACTTGACCATTTTGGCTCTTTAGATTTTAACTTTGTGTGTATTGGATTCATTTTGACAACAAAAATGAGATGTTTCTTTCTAAGTACTTTCAGTAACTTAGAAGCTTTTACTAATTGTAGACTTGGGGATCCTAAAATTCCGGTTCCTTGAACTTTGTTTCTGTGAAGGTCACGAAAGGAAATGGTCCCATTGTGATAGTGAATGTCCGCTTGATTTTTGTGGAGCCAATCCATTCCAAGGATCCCGTTGAAAACTCCCAAAGGTAGGACTCTGAACTAATAGTCAATTATATTCCCATCTAGATTGAAGTGAATACAATCTGTCTCATGTGGTGAGTGAAAAGGATCTTTCCACCACTGGCCAATTTAACTTGCATTGGTTCCCATGATTTCTGATCTAAGACTAGCTTACGGAAGCATCCATGGAAAATAAATGAATCAATACTGCCTGAATCAATCAAAAGTTTGAATGACTTTCCCCTATACTCAGCTGGAGTATGGATTTTTGAGAATTGACGATTTGGCCCTTGGTTTTCAATTGTGGCATAAATTTGGCCTCTTTCCTCTTCCACTACTTTTGCTATTGTAACCGCTCTGGATGCTGCAGACTGGAGCGGAACTCTTTCTCTTTGGTTATCCCAGTAATGGGAGGGAGTTCTGAGATTACTTTGTACAGAGGCAGATGGCTAAGCTTGATTCCTCCTAGGATTGCCCTGATTTTGACGAGACGAATCCTGATTTGACTGATAGGAAGGGGCTGGTCTCTACATTCTAGGTCCTTGACCTCCCTGCCCTCTTGAATTGGCAAGAGTCGGGCAGTCTTTTAGCTGGTGTCCAAAACCGAGCCATCTAAAACATCTATTCTCAGTTCTAAGCTCCTCCCTCTGAGTCCTTGAAAAAGGTGGGGCTCCTGAGAAAGTGTTCTGAGGGAAGGGTCTTCCTTCACTTTTGAATCTGCCAGCATCTTGATTCTGATTGGGCCTTGTTGCCTCTTTGGGGGTGTAAAGTTTGAAGCACTTCTTGGGGTTTGGAACCTTTTAAAGTTTTAGGGTGCAGCAGGCCTTGGCTGGACCTTGACAACAAATGCCTTGGCAAAGTCGTTTGCCATTGAGACAGCTTCCACCATTGAGACTGGTTTGGCATTTTTCACTAAAGTATCCAATGGCTCGTTCATTCCTCGAATGAATCTTGCCATCAGCAGACAGCTGCTCTTCATCCAAAAGAGGAGAATATTTGAGGAGAAGGGAAAATGCCTGATGGTACTCTCTTCAATTATCCGGCTATCCTGCTTCAATTCCAAGAACTCGTTCATTTTTGTTTCCAGGAAGCCAAGAGGACAAAACATTTTCCTCAGGTATGCTTTAAGATCTGTCCAGGTGTGGGTATTTTTATCGAGACAGTTTGTCTCGCAATGGTTCCTCCAATGTTACCCTGGCCGTCTCCACAACTTTTAATCTCGCAAGAGCCATCTTGCTCCTCTCATTGTAACCGGTTACATCAAAGTACTCTTCCATAGCCTCAATCCATTTTTCCACTATTTCTCCTAATTGTTCCTCTTCACCCTAAAATGGACTAGGTTGGGATTGGTGCACGGCTTTACGAATGTCCGGATCTAACTCTTCATCATCGGTAAGAGGATTCGGTTGCCTAGCACGGGCTACGTGCCTCATGATTCTGACAAAACAAGATTTTTGTCAACTTAACTTTGGCATTTTATGATTATTTAATTTTTGAGATTTATTTCTTAAACAATAATTATTCCATCATAATTCTTAAAAACAAGATTCACTTTTATAATTTTACTAACCAAAATTCACAACCACGAAAACAATTTGGAATCTTTTGCAAAACATCATTTATTATCAAAAGTTTTTGATATATACATAGAGCATCTCGGCTCCAAAAGTCACTGCCTCAATCGCATATGCATAAAAAGGCGATACTGCGATGGAGACATGCTACGATATACACGATCCATCACTGATAAGGGTGCTATAATTCTACTTCTAGGGATAAAGCGACTCAGAAGTCTAAAAATTCTACAAGAATTTCTAAAATTTCGGGGTGATTAATTAAAGAGTTGAACATAATGAACAACTCCTAGCCTTATCAAGATCATGGCTAGGGAGATATTCTGCCTGAGTCTTTGAAGCTGATTGGTATTGACATTAATACATCATCCTCTAGAGAACCACATGTGCTGAGGTCGCTCTATAGGATCAGGGAAGTTTAGATCCTCAAAGTGACGCGAGTCTCACTCTGCTTTCTCTGGTTATAGCAAAGTTGATGAGATGATCGAAGGCAAAGGCGATAATATCCCGACTCTTGGAAAGTCCAGGAATGCTCAGATTTGGGGTATCCATCTAAAAATCCAATTCAATTTATGAGTTTTCAATTAATGAATTCATTTCAAACATAGTATTAATGAATTCATTTCAATTAATGAATTCATATCAAACATAATATTAATGAATTCATTTCAAACATAATATTAGCAAGTGAAAATATTTTTTTCCCAGATTTACTTTAAAAATTTAAGCAATTTATGCTACTATTTTATAAGTTTACAATAGCGCTCTGATACCAGCTGTGAGATCCCACTGCCCCCTCTGTGCAAAGGATTCCTGGTTGGTAGTAGAGTGGAAGTAGCTTCCTCTTGCGCGGGGAGGGTTTCCCACTCAAGGCCTTGCCCTCGAATGTCTGGGCACGAGACTAAACTGGTGGTCATTCCAAAACCGAAACCGGGAAAATTTTCCTTCCCCGAAAAACGGGCATGATTCCACCTTTTTGAATTTCTTAACGAATTTTCTAACGGGGTCAAGAGACTAAACTAACCTTCATCTGATTAAACCAAATAGAAGGAAAACTATTACAGACTTAACTTGAAGAAATCAACGTTTTTTTTCTAATTGAATCAGGCACAGCCGTTGATCTATTCATTTGAGAAGTATTCAGGCTTTTATTTAACTACTCTTGTTCTAAGCATATTCCTATTTATCAATTTTATTATTAAAGCTCTACTGATTATAGCCTAACCCCATCCGGCCCATGGGTTAGCCATCGCCCAACCACTGGAATTGGTAGAACCAGACAAGTACTCACCCACCCATAATTGAATGCCTTTCTTAACTTTTGCTTTAGAATATAGATACGCACACACTCCTCTTTAAAACTTTAACTTATAAAACAATCCATTGACAAACAACTATTGGTTACAGATATCATAACTCAAAATTTCCTTCCAATCCTTGTTTCTCAACAAAAATAGTATCACTCTGGACAATAAACATTGGTCCATCATACAATATCTTCCATGACACGCATGGGTGTCCTCGGCACCGTGAGCCCATGCATCGCCTGGTCAGAACCCTCCAAGATTCTCCTTAGGTGTCCTGGCACTTCACTCAGGGACCGCTTCGTCGACCCTCGTCCATCGTACCGGAAGCGCACCATTTTAATCATACCGAGCTGTCCTTCGAACACTCCCCGGCAGCTGTCCTTCGAACACTCCCCGGCAGCTGTTGCAACCGAGCTTCCCTTAGAGAAACACATATACCAAATTCTCCCTCCAGCATTCTCGCGTAAGACATTCCTTTAAGAAAACAAGGTTTCTATGCAAGTTTTCAATTTTGTTTTTTTGTTTGTTTCTTTTTTTTTGGTCTTCTAGGTCATGACTTGCAAGCAATAGCCTCTTGTGCGCCCATTTCTCACTACCAGAGGGGTGACAAGAGCATTGTTATTTTTTTCTTGATGTGCTCCTAAGTCTCCATATTTGATCTTGAATTTGTTGCTAAAATGATGTCGAGGCAATAGGGAAGAGTACTGATTGTTTGCTTGAATAGACAAGCTCTTATGTTGATGCTGAATTCACGAGAGTGGTGGAGGGATTTGCTTGTTGTTGCTTGGGATTCACTCTTATTGAACTACAGGTGAAGTTGTTGGGGTTGAAGTCGGTGGTGAGGTTTTCTTCACATTGCTCGATTTTGGCAACCACATGATGGAATTACCATCATAGTATCCTTGTTGTTGAAGTACATGCACAGGCACCCATCTTTGATGAACATTTTAATTTGGTTGCCGATGTGCTTGGTGTTGAGGCTTTCTTCTTTGCGCAAGATTAGGGGACTTTGTGATGTGCTTGGGGACCCAAGCTTTGGTATTTCTTTGGTAATACCCTTGTGCTTGCAGCAATGTTTTTGGTACCCACACTTGTTACATTGGTTGAGTTCTTTGAGGAACTCGCATAGGATCTTGTGGGGACGGTGTTGTGGAGTACTCTTCTTCTTCCTTGGCTTTCGAGTGCTTCGTTGTTGGAAGAGTTTTTTACTGTCAAGGCACCCAAATTTGATTGGCACCTTCATAGTAGCCTTGAGCTAAAAGTAGCTGCTTCTCCACCCACATTTTGATACTATTAAGATATCGTGATTGTGGGAGTCTTGGTGGAGTTTTCTTTTGGGTTGGTGTGGAAGGTTTGGGACCTCCGTGACTTCGGTTGGCACTGAGGCTATAGGTTTGAGACTCATTGGCATTGTTGATGTGATGAGGTTAGAGCATCTTATGGAGTGGCTATCGACGAGAGGCCTTTGAGCATGTGGTTGTCTCCTTTGGTGAGGTTTGTTGATGAAGATGCATAGGAGCCGGGGCCTTTCCTTTGAGTTCCCTAGTAGAGTTAGATGGTTGGGCTCTAGGAACGTCTTCAGGAATAGCTGCTGATTGCGAGGTTTTGGCATAACTTCGTAGGTGAGGATGGGGTTGAAGGAGTTGATTCTTTATCAGAGTCGGTCATTGACGCAAATTGTAGGTCATTGTGTAGAGGGGCTTTTGTGGAAGAGGCTTGTATCCTTTTGCATTCAGTATCATAGATATCCATTAAAGTTGGATCCTCTTCTTGTTGGCAGTATGGTATTGTCAACTTTTTGTCATTGACCATCATGATGACTCTATCGCTAGTAAAGCATAGTGGTGCTTGGGTAGCAAACATTCCATTTATGCCCCAAGATTAAATCTGCTTCCAACACATACCACAAAAAACTTGCAAGTGAGGGGGTTAGTTTTAATATACATTGTATGTTCAAAGTACCCCAGACATGGCATGTTCAAGTCTTGTGTAAAGGTAATCCTTTTAGGATGTGCCATGAGTGTTGGTTGACCTAAAAAATCCCATAGCTCGAGGGTCATGAGATTGTGTTCTCGTATTGGATAAAGATATGCTTGAGCTGTGGTGATTTTATTTGTAATTTCCAATCCAACCAAAATTATAGGGATCTTTTTAATAAGATATGTTGGAAATTCTAGCTCCTGCAAGGTTTCTTCATCCCATAAAATAACAATTGTACATTGCATGCAGGAGTGTTCAAGGTGACTATTTGCATGGATTCATCTAGTGAATATAACGATTCACTTATCCAAGGTCCACTAATGATGACATCATACTCAAGGGAATCTAGGGTAACATGAAATATAAATTCCATATCGCCATATTGATTGTTTGAGTAGTGTATCTAAGTAACCTGTAACTTCAATGTTTTGTTCATTGGTTCCTTTTGCCAGACTATTGCTTGTCGAGGTGGGTTTAGGTTGTCCCAATGACACCCAAGTGTCTATTGTCATGATGTTATGACTTGCTCGAGGGCTATTCAATGCGCGCTTGCGCTGAACATCACTGCCTATAGGGAAATCCAACCATACCATGATAGAATCTTCCAAAGGAACCATGGGTGTTTCGGTTATTGTTTCAGCTTTAGATCATGTGTCTGTTTCATATTTCCATTCACTTTTATCCTTTGTTTGGATCTAAACTTTTTCAAGAGTACCCAACGTGTACAATGGCACACTTGGCCCTCTGACAATTCTTAATGAGGGTTGTTTGGAAACTTGCGAATCCTGACATTCCTATTTTATGTAGTTCGCTATGTCCTTGTATAGCTCAGGTTGAGCCATTAAAGGTGCAAGTGTTGATGTGATGTTGGCTTTATCGAGAGAAGAGCATTCCTCTCCAAATGAGGTTTTGAGAGACTATTTTAATCTTGTAAGGGAATTATTGAATTCCTCACATGCTTTCTCAAGCCTATAGTTCATACAGTCTATTTCAAATGACTCTTTTGTAGAGAGTATGTCTTCCTCTTGAAAGGGAAAGTGGTACTCCTCTAGGCTTTGTATCTTGGTTGCTATTTTAGGTTTGGCGTTATGAGGTTCAATCACAACCGGTGACCCTGTAAGACATTCAACCAAGCTAAGCATGCTCTCTTGAGCTTGCTTTTTGCATTTCGCATATGTCATGTGATCATTATTATCCATTTGTGGTGATTGGGTGGATTCTAGTTTCTTGATTGGTCTATGTGGTGCACTGAGTGAAGAGTAAGAACTTGTTTCATCCTCACTTAGTGATGTACTAGAACTTGTTTCATTTTTTGACTTTCTTTGGTTTGTCAATTTTTCATTATGTTTACCCATGCGACGAGATTGAATTTTCTTTTAGGTTTTTGTATCCTCTGTCGTACATATGGTTGTTGAGGTTTGTGTGGTGGTGTTTGATGTGGATGCTTCTGCATATCTTTTGGCTATTTTGTGTTTATGTCCCCTTTTGGGTTTATGTCCTGTATAGTCCTTTTTCCCATCTTTCAATTCGACCTTGGTTTCGACAGTTTGTTGTCCTTTGTTTTTCTCGGTTTTAGAAGGTTTTATTTTCTCTTTTAGGCTCTATTTTAAAAAACATTCTTCTACCCATGTTGAGGTATTGTCTTTACGTTCTTTTTGAGTGTTGAGGTTTTGTCTTTACGTTCTTTTTGAGTGTTTGTTGTGCCTTGGCTTGTAAATGTGTAAACACATTCAATGCCACCGTGGACAATTGCCCGTTTTACACACTTAACACTAGTTTGGTACCAAAAAAGGACACTTAAGTGTCCTTTTTCGGACGATGCAAATAAAATGCTACTTGCGCTAGGAAAGACATATTCAAAATCCCTCTTGAGGAGTTTGAATATGTGACCTAGTGTGTCTTTAAAAAATATAACCTTGCAATTTGGATGCTGGCACGATAAGGAATTACACCCATAAATAGGACTTGCATGAGACTTGCAACTCAGGTTTGAGAAAACCGCCTTATAAGCTTAGAGAAAAAAATCACTAAGCCCCGTGAAAAATTCCAAGTAATTATTTCATATTTGTGTCAAAGATTTTGCCAAGTTTCACATGAAATATAATTCAATTGACAGTGTCTAAAATAGTAGGAAGTTGTGTGTGTTTGATACACCACTTTTTAGCATCCATTTGTATCCAAACCAATACATGGTTTCAATGTGTTTGCAAGTTTTTTAAGGTGATAAAATGCTTACTCTATCCATTGAGATCTTAAAGTTATATGTAAAAGCCCCTTAGTAAGCTACAAATATTAATTGTTTCAAAATGTCAAAACTGCACACAACAAAAATTTTGGATTTAGATTCTTGAGTCATACGCATTACATTCCTTAGTAAACTTGCAACATTTTGTCTGTATAGAATAATTCCGCTAAGGTACATTGTACAAACATAATTTGGGCACCTAAAACCTTTGTTTCATGGTTGTTGAGAGAGAATTTAGAAATTTTAAAAAATGTAGCACGATTGAAAAACTAAGATAGCGCTCAAGTAGCAAGATTTACTTGAGATTGGGATCCCAAAAAATATGTATTAACTTGGTTTTAAACTATATAATCATTTTCGATTGCCAATTTGCACTAACATAACCCTAGTTTTATGGAAGTACCTTTGGAAGCCAAATTTTTTTTTTAGCATCTTGGTAATTATGAGATTTTTGTTATAGTTCACAAGTAGCTTAGGAACTAGGACCTAAAGGAGATTGTGTTGTTTTGAAACCCCAAGTTCTACCAATTGACTTTTACAAACATGAAAAACATGATTTATTCAAGAAGTTATAGGCATTTTATGGGATTTTTGACAAAACAGCTTCAAATTTCAATGAAAATTTCAAGTTAGAGTTTTTGTCAAATTTCTAATATAGCTTGTGTTTTGACATCATGAAAAATCCCCTTTATTTTTTGACTTTTAACCGACCTATGGTTGAAACAAGGTGTAGAAATGTTGTTTCTAGGTTCCCCAAAAAATTCCAAAGTTTTGGTGAGAAACAGGACACTAAAGTGTCCTCAAGACACTTTAATGTCCAATTACAGAACTAGTGTTAAGATGTTAAGAGTTGTATTTTGTGAGACAAGTTGCATTGAAGCAACTCGTCTTGGGAAATCTTGGAACATGTGATCAATGCCACATCGTTCACACATTGGTCGTAAGGTGTCAGTGACTATGGGTATGGAAGTATTCCAAACTATGCAATTTACCACCTTATGAGCTCCACGATAATAGAAACACTGAATTATTATCCGATTAACTGCTTCCTGGGCAGTTTCTACCCTTTGGACTGTTTCCACTACAAGGGATCAGGCTCATACCCGCGCTCCTAGCCGCTAAAAATGACTTGTGAAAAAAAGTAGCGGGCCCGTGTATCAGCGCGTGTATAATCGCGGCGGCTAGAGACATGCGTGTAAGAGCGCGTGTATAGGACTGTTTAGATGCGCTCATACACGGGTGTATACACACATTCTGTCAGTTCAGCTGCATTTAGATGCGCTGATAGAACCCTCTATACACGCGTTTTGTGACTTTAGATGCATGCGCTTATACACGTGTATTTCTCAGATTTGACGTGTTTATACACGCGTATTTTACAGATTATCCGTGCGTATATACACGTGACTTTTTGTAGTTCTGACGCATTTATACACGCGAACAGAGAGCAAAAAAAAAAATCCAGAGAGTGCTATTTGGTACGTGAATGCTGTTCTAGCATTCCAGCACCCAATAACACTCTCTAGATTTTTTTTTTGGTGCATTGGACCATCCACGAAGAAGATATCCACAAGGAAGATTAAGACAAGAACGACATGAATGCATACATTGTCAATACACGATTCAAGACAGACATGAATGCAATACTATCGATTCACGATTCAATATTACTATCAAAATTTCACACATATATACAAGGGAGTCCATATGTCGAAGTAGCCCATGGCTTCAGTTTACAAAAAAATATATACAACCACATCCTCAATATGGAATGTGATAGTATAAGTCTGAGTACTACTCAGACCCAGATGATAACTCGGTGCTCCCTCCATGCTCAGATGAGCTCACATCAGTCGGAATGTCCGATGAGTAGTGCTCACGTCCACCCTCTACAGTGGCGACGGGTGAATCATCAACAGCTTGTGTCTGTTCAAGTAATATATAGTATATAAGTACATATATATGTAATTCAATAAACCAAAATCATTCGTTTAGAGTTTTCAAGTACCTGTCGACCATATGGTCTCATGGCCATCTCAAACTGCGCGTCCGTAATACGTCCCTCGGCTCTGAAGATGGCCCACGTGTCACGTCTGCTATGCCGGTGAGTATACCCAGTATCGTGGGCTGTGGGCTTCCTCCCCGTAACCCGTCGTCGCTGTATCATAATCAACACAATTTGTAAGATTAAAACAATCATAGAATCAATGAATTAAGTAAGATTAGAACAATCATAGAATCAATGAATTAAGTAAACAATCAAATAAAGTGGCAAGATACTTACGAACTCTGCCTCCCATGTAAGATTAAAACAATCATAGAATCAATGAATTAAGTAAACAATCAAATAAAGTGGCAAGACACAAACTCTGCCTCCCATGACTCGACGCCGCCAGATCCGAAATGCGAAGATCCAATGGTCTCCATCTGGATCCGTCGTGCCTCCACATGCTGCTTGCTCTTCACGCCACTCTCTACTCGTTTCTTTGCCTCCTTCAACTCGCGTTTGTGCGCAGTGGTGGCAGGTTTCTCGGTAGGATAGCCACCCGCAGCTACATTTAGTCCATCATCGTACGCGAGTTTTTTAAGGTGAGATCTTTTATTACTTAAGATCTCCCTTATTCACGTCCTTCCCCATACATCCGAGAATGTAGCATGTGGGGGATTGGGGTACCGACAATGTACAGCCTCTATCACCTCCCCAACTAATCGGCTATTTTGATCTTTAAATTTAATAAAACAATTTCTATACAAGTTTGATACTACCCCACGCATGTACTCCATTACCTCTTTCCCCCTCGCATCCATCACTATCCCGCCCCTATCCATCACATCATAGCAGATCACTCCCTCCACCTCTCTCATCTCCTCCTCTTCCGAAATGTCTCCTCTAACTCTTCTCCCTCTATCTCCTCTCTCACCGCGTGCCCTACTACCTCCCCCACCAAAGCACCCGCCGCATCCTCCACTCCCACTCTTCCTACCTACTGCGGGTGGAGTCATGACTGGGAGATTGTCTACGTGACGGTGGCTCTGAGGGAGTACGTGATGGTGGCTGTGAGCCCTGACGTGACGGTGGCTCTGAGGGAGTACGTGATGGTGGCTGTGAGCCCTGACGTGACGGTGCTTGGGAGGGTGTGCGTGAGTGTGTCTAGAACGAGGTATGTCTCCTCGGTGGGCGTGGAAGAGGAGAAGCTGCATGCCATCTCGTCAGACTCATAGGCATAGACGGCTGTGGAGTGCCCTGGATACTCGCGGTAGGGGTATAGACACCAGGCATGGAAGGAGGGGGATGGGTATACATGTACTCTGTAAGCTCAACTAGACCAGGATGGCACCCAAAATGATTTAGCATCTCCATCAGCCAATTGCTGTACGTAAATGGATCGGATGAAGAACCTGGAATATCCATAAAGAATCTGCAAAAATAATCCTCATGTACATCATGGGTTGTCTCTTGACTCACACAAATATCATCATCATCCAAGCCACCTATCAGCCTGCAAACCATAGAAACAGGAAACACAGTCTCGTGTATACACCCGTCCAGAAACGTGTGTATACACCCGTCCAGAAACGCGTGTATACACCCGTCCAAAAATACGTGTATATCCACATGAACAGTCTGTGCAGACAAGATACACGCAGACATACACGCGTTTTTACACGCGACCTACGTAAAAAAAAATTTGAAAGCGACCGACCTCCGAAAATGTGTCCTTATAAAAGGCCCACTGTCGCCCCTGTCAGAATCGTTCACCAGATGGCAACCAGTGAAAGAGAAGGACGGAGACAAACCCAAAAAGCAAAGAGAAAATAGCATAAACAAATCTGAGGACAAATCTGAGCAAAGAGACAAGGCAAAGGACAAACTGACTCACCTCTGAACAAGTGAGTTCTTTTTTGGTCGGTTTCTTTCACCCGTGTGTGCTCCTTGTCTGCTCCTTGCACTTAGGCTTAGTGTCTGTTGGAAGAGGCGAAAACGAAAGAGAGTAGATATGTTAGTTCAAAATGTTTATTTGGGGAAGGCGGGTTATTTTTAGTTTAAATAGGTCGTCGTGTGTAGAAACGCATGTATTTTTGCGTGTATGATAAATTAGCCGCGTTATACACGCGATTTTGAGGAAGTAGCCGCGTTTATACACACGATTTTCAAGAAGTAGCCACGTTAATACACGCGATTTTTAGGATATTGCCGCGTTAATACACGTAATTTTTAGGATGTAGCCGCGTTAATACACGCGATTTTTATACTTTCATTAAAAACAGATTTTGATTTTGTGTTTTCTGGTTTGTACATAGGATGTCATCAACCTCCTCAAGCGGTTCTGGTGAAGATGAGACAATGCGTCATCGTAATCGCGATGTGTGGTTGGGACAAAAGATCAAGTGTATGTGTAATCGATGTCAAGGATGCATTGTACGAGCACGTCGAATTACCTTGAATCACATCTCCATGTATGGAGAATGGAATCAAACAGGTTTAGAGGTGAGTAGATGTAAATTGATGGTATTCAAATGACTCATGGTATCCAAATTAAATTAATGGAGTTGTAATATATAAACTCTAATTGAAGCAGGATGCAGTACCACATCCTAACATGGTGCCCTACGCGCGACGAGAGCATGCAAAGCGTCGACGAGATGATGCTGGAGCTTCGGGATCTACTGTCAGAGATGAGTGGGAAAGGGATGACAATAGTCCTGCACCCCACGAAGTTGTGGAAGAGAAAGTGTTTAATGATATGGTGCAGAATCTTTTTTAGGATGATCCTAAAGGTATGGACGACGATGATATGGAACAAGAGCATCTTTACAAGGCTTCATCGACACCGATTTTTGAAGAGTACACATTCTCTATTTTACGTGCTTCACTTGAACTACTCAATATACAAACAGTTTATGGATGGAGCAATGCAAGTCTTGACGCATTATTGAAGTAAGCATTCTAACTTGCAAATTTGAATTAGTGGTTTAAGGTTTAGGATTTAGGACTAATGGATGATATTGGATGCAGGCTATTATCAAACATGCTTCCAAAGGGAAATAGACTACCCACCTCAAGAGACATAGCGAGGCGCTATGTGACATCTCTTGGAGGATTGGATTATGATCGCATACATGCATGCGTCAATGATTGCATTCTCTTTCGTGGGACGCATAAGGAGGCTCGACATTGTCCCACTTGTGGTGAAGCAAGGTGTAGAACAGATGTGAAGAGTTTTGATGTACCTCGTACTTTCTTTCCTATAATTCCTCGCATCAAACACATGTTCAAGTACAAATCCATAGCAGAGCTCATGTCATGGCATTCCTCACATCGATCGGATGATGGGTGGAGAATTCTCGCAGACACTCCTGCTTGGAAGCATATTGAAGATGACTGGCCCAGCTTTAAAACAGAGTGCCCAGAAACTTGAGACTTGGCCTAGGTATGGATGGAGTGAATCCATTTGGTTTCAAAAGCACCGCATACAGCGTGTGGCCAGTTGTGTTGGTGAATTACAACCTTCCACCATCAATGGTGATCAAGAAGGGACATCTTATGTTATCCCTTCTAATTCCAGGGAAACATAAAGTCAAGCATATAGATGTTTATCTCGAACCGTTGATTGATGAGTTGGAGGAACTATGGAGAGGTGTTGCGGTGGTGGACATTAGTAGGCCTCCCTCCTCTCGACACTTCGACTTAAAAGCAGTGTTGATGTGGACAATGCATGACTTTCTAGGATACAACGATTGTTCTGGTAAGAATTCTAATTACCTCCCTACTCTAATACTATTGGCTATATTAATTATAAATATTGACTTTATTATTCTAACTTTTATTTATATTTTAACAGGTTTGAAAACATCGGGTAAACATGCATGTCCTGTTTGTGGCCCTTCGTTAGTACATTAGTATGCTGACGGTTTGTGTAAGACCATATTCGGTAATCATCATCGATTTCTCCCCTCAGATCATCCTAAATATGTTGCTAGTAAGAGTAACATTCCTCCACAAACACTTCGTGCAAAAGATTGGGAAGCGTATTTGGGAGTCTACAAATATTCTTCCTCCAGATGGCATGAACAGGTATAGTAATGTTTTTTAATCTTGTTTTGTGTAGTCTCTAATTGGATTAAAGGTCACATAGAGCAATCCCTTGTGTAGGTACTCCATTTTTTTTCGGCTACCATATTGGACCCATCTTAAGATCAACCATCTTCTTGATCCCATGCACATCTTCAAGAATGTGGGATCTGGTATTTGGAAACATGTTATTGGTAAACGAGACAATGTTAGCGTACGTGAGGACTTGCGGGTCGCAGGACGTATGCGTCAAGCTTGGCCACGAGAGGAGGGTGGGCACGTTCATCTTCCGCCTGCACCATGGATTATATCAAAGAAAGTGGAGAAGCAGGTAAGCAGGCCATCACCACTTTACGTACTCCCACTGGATGCATGAGATCATTGAAGGGAGCCTTTACAACCACTAAGAAAAGAGGCGTTGAGCAACTATATGGGTTGAAATCCCACGATTGGCACAAGATGCTCCAAGTAAGTGTTTTCCAAGTCTTGTACATTGAAAATTAAATTTTGTAATGCCATAAACCATACATACATGTGCTCTTATGTGTGCAGTTCATACTACCTACTAGCATCGACCATTGTGCAAATAAGAGTTTGAAAAAATGTATGTATAAGATGGGCGAGCTTTTGAGGTATGTAAAACCCATGTCAGATCACCCTTCATTATAGCTTGCAAAATGAACGTGCATGAGGTACAACGTACTATTTATTTATTTTTTAGATATGTTAGTTCCAAAGCAATTGATCCAGCCACGTTGGATGATGCGCGTGTTATGGAAGTGGAGGTGGTTTGTTTGGTAGAGGAGACTTTTCCGCGAACCATTCTCACAAGTCAACCACATCTCATTGTGCATTTAGTGGACGAAATCGCTTTATGTGGCACTGTGCATGCACGTTGGATGTTCTTCCTAGAGCGCTTCATGAAGACCTTAAAAGACTTTGTGAGGCAAAGTGCAAGGCCTGAAGGAAGCATGGCCGAGGGTTGGTTGATACAAGAGTCTCTTGTATATATTTCAAAATTTCTTGGTCAAGTGGACAGTTCTTTGCCACCACGACTATGGACAAAAGGACAAAGTAAAGTAATTGACAGAACATTGATTGATGATCTCAATTTCACTTGCATTCTTAATAGTGATATGATGAGCAGATGGGTTACAAGATATGAGGATGCAAAGACAAAAAGGCAAGCAGAAAGAGCTCTCTTTCGGAGGCAACATGGCTCTCGTAAGGCGTACCCTAAGCATCTAGCAACACTTCCGAATGATATCCATGTTGATTGGTTGCATGAGGAAATGGAGAGAGCAGAGAGCGACGAGCGGCTGCATATCACAGTGGAAGAATGGGAGTATGCACGAGGATGCATGTTAAAGGTACATAGAACTAATGTTTTGCATTAGTTGTAAGTGATTTGCTTTTAATATTTATTCACATTGCTTACACAAATATTGCTTCTATTTTGGTCCAGTGCACTATGTTCAATGCTATATGGTGTGAAGGCAAGCATTTTTGAACATAAAGAATTGATGAAAAGAGGAATACACAAGATTGCGGTGTCATTAGTAGCTTTGAGGGAGCTAATGGAAAAATGGATGATTATTGTGGCACAATCCAAGACATATTTAGGCTTGACTTTCGTCGCTTCTTTGTGTATGTTTTGGATGTCAAATGGCAAATGAACGTGGTGGAAAAAGGGCCTAATGCAACGATAAAACGCCATGCAAGTGGCTATGTAACTATTGACTCTACAAAGTTTTGGCAAACAAAGAAAGATAGACTCGTATTGCCACAACAATGTGAGCAAGTATGCATTTTTTTACTAATGTGTTTCATGTACATATATATCTAAGCTCGCGTACCCCTTGACTTTTGATATGCTAATTAATTACTGCAGTATGTGTATTTGAGTAGGTTATCTATCTGCCAATGGTGCATGACTTTAAATGGTGGTACGTCATCCCTATTGCACCACGTTCCAAAGTGATGTATAATACATTCACTGATATGGAGCATATGGAGGATGTAACAAGCCGCAATGAAGATGATGTCGAACATGCCAATGAAGATGTTGTGATCGATGATCAAGAAATAAGAGATGATCATGATAATGAGGATGAGCATGCCATTTCTTATGATCATGAGAATGACCCTACCATTGAGGATGATGGTGATGTTGATGAGGATGATCAGGACATCGGATACCATTATCAATGTACAGAATATCGATAGTGGAATAAATTTAATCGTAGCCTTACAAATTGATCAAATGGATATTGATGTTGATAGTTTGGCAAGGATGGATCTTATTGAAGATGAGATCGAACCCTAACCAATCCGTCACTGTATCGTTCTAAATTGATGATATTTCTATTGTATGTGTTGTCTTTTAATTATCATCTCATGATTTATTTTTGAATATATTTCATTGTTGTAAATGCATGTAGTGGGATTGTGTAATGATATATATTGTAATGTACTATGAGATGGTTTAAAGAAAATAGTTTAAAAGGAATTCAGTTTTTCTTAATAAAGCGTGTATTGATGCATGTATTAATGTGTGTATTGATGCGTGTATTATTGCGTGTATATACACGCGCTGATAGATGCCAATATACACGCGAATTTAAATGCTAAAATACACGCGCCCGATACTATTCAAATACATGCGCGACCATACACGCACCCGTAATTTATCGCGTGTATGGCAGCATTGTCTTGTAGTGTTATGTTTGGTGCATGGGAGATGGAGGTTTTGAGTCCATTTTTGTGGATGAAGCGGGACACTTTTTACTATCATTGTTAAAGGTTTTACAATATATGCAGTATAGAAGAACAGGTGCCTCCTTGTATGCACAATGAGGATTGGGATGGTTGTATTGATTGCATTCAACACAAGGCATTTCGCTCCTCACTATTAGAGGCATTAAGGATGTCTGGTTTTGAAGGTTTTCATCCTGTCTTATAAATGTCTGCTGTAATGTTTTAAGTAAGGCTGCATAAAATTTTGGGAATGTCAATTCTGAGATCGATCTTTCTTTTGCCATTGCTTCACTTGGTTTAGATGAGGAACACCTCGTAGCATGATCATCTTCTAGCATGTTGTCATCTAAATGTATTGCTTCTTTACAACATTGATTGAATGTTTCCGGATTGGAAACAATGATCAAGTTGTGTAAGCTGTTATTCTTCAAGCTCATCATGAAACATCTCCTCAATTGAACGTCGTTTAATTTTTCCTAGAACTCACAATGTGAGTCCAAGAGTTTTATCCAAAGGATACAGTCTCTAATGGATTCATTTGGTTGACGCTCAATTGAATAGAGTTCTGTTAGTGCACTCCATCGATCGCCTTGTCTAGAAAAGCCATGTATAAAGGCTGATTTCAAGGTTTTGAAGTTGGTCTTGATCACCGGTATTAATGCAGTGAACCATCGACTAGCTTTTCCCTCTAAGCATAAGTTCAATGCGTGTACCTTAGTGGGGCAATTGGGATTTCCAAAGGCTTCACATGTCTGTTCAAACATTTGAATGAATTGAACAGGGTCGGTTGTTCCGTCATATTTGCCCATTTTGAAAATTTTTACGACTGTATTTCTGTATGAATCATTGAGACCTTATGTGAGTGCTCTTGTTGTAAGAGACTCAGTGAGTCCTTGGGCCACCCCCCTTCCTAGACTAGTCAGTATGTCGTCCAAGGTGTGGGCATCCAGGAAAGGGTTGGTACTTATAGGACTTGCGAAAATGTTAGGCAAGGGAACAAAGGGATCAAAGCATAGGGGGTGTAAAACCCAATGACACGCTTGTTATAGGCATGGCCAATGGCATTGGGAGGTGAATTTGTGGCATGGATCTTAACGGCTTGAAGATGTGAGCCATTGGGTTTAGTCCTTGTGTGACCTCTGGCAATCCCTCCATCAAGGTCATGTCGTCAGAATGCCTAAATGCTCCTTAATGAGCAATTATAGTTTTTTTTGGCTTTTTATACTTTCCCTCGGGCCCGTTTACAGCCTCAAGAGGCTTGGCGTACTCTTCGTTGGATCAAACGGGTGTCCGTTTGCCCTAATTAGCTTAGGTGCTATATGCACATAAACGACAAGATATTTTTTTAGAAAAAGCGTGTGCTAGGAACTTCCTAGATGGAAGAGGAGGTCCTAAAACCTATTCTCCATCACTATCTCAAGACGATTTTTTTGAGAATTTTTTTCCTATTTCGCAGCACGTTTTTGAGGGTGTTCCAAAAGGGATTTTGGAAAACTTTGTATGAGGGGGTTGTAGTATTTTTAGAGTACTATTACTTTATTTCCCTGAGTCATTTGTGATTTTGTCGTTTAGATCCTCAAAAAGTAGCCTGAATATGGTCCATCGTCGTTTTCGTGCTGTTTTTTTTAAATGTTTTTTCATAGTTTTTGGGTTTTTTTGCCTCGATTTTTGGGTCGATTTTTTATTGGTCTTTGGGCTGTTTTTTTTTTTTGTGAATTTTCGTGTTTTTTTGGCTTTTCTTTTAAAAATAAATTTTCGTGGTTTTTGAACTGTTTTTTGCCTTGATTTTTGGGTTGAATTTTGAGGCTACTAGTCGGAGGCCAAGATGATCGATTTTGACTTCGGACGACCGAGTACAAAGTCGAAGAGCTCGATGTCAGCTTTTCGATGAGCCCTATAGCGCCTTCATCGGATATACGGTTTAGGAGATACGAGCCTCCAAACAGGGGTGGTTTCTAGAGAAGCTGGTGTTTCACATGTGAATCGGACTTCATGCAGAAATTAAATTTCATTTTTTTTTTGTTGTACGCGTGAACTGGTGTTTCACGCCGTGAAACGGTTTTCACGTGGAAATTAAATTACAAAATTTTTTTCCACACCGGATTTCTATTCACGTCAGATTTTTGTTCACGTCATTCTTTTGTTCGTCGGATTTTCGTTCACGTCATTTTTTCGTTCACGTCGGATTTTCGTTCATGTCATTTTTTTGTTCACACTACAAGGGATTGGGCTCATACCCGCGCTCTTAGCCGCTAAAAATGACTTGTGAAAAAAAGTAGCGGGCCCGTGTATCAGCGCGTGTATTCTCGCGGCCAGAGACATGCGTGTAAAAACGCGTGTACAGTGCCTCTCAGACGCGCGTATACACGGGTGTTTAGCCGCGTTTTTTTTTTCAGACGCGTTAATACACGCCAGTATACACGCGTCTTATTCTATTAGACGCGGTTATACACGGGTGTATAGCCGCATCCTGTTCAGTTCCAATGTCCCAGCCGCGTTTTTACTTGCGTCTTTACACGCGTTTCTTTTATTTAGATGCGCTTATACACGCGTTACTGCCAGTTTATACGCGTGTATACACGCGTTATTTTCAGTGTATCCGCGCATATACACGCAAGTTTTAGCAGTTTTGACGCGTTTATACACGCGAACAGAGAGCAAAAAAAAAAATCCAGAGAGTGCTATTTGGTGCCTGAATACTGTTCCAGCATTCCAGCACCCAATAGCACTCTCTGGTTTAGGGTTTTTGGTGCATTAGACCATCCACGAAGAACATATGCACGAGGGAGATTAAGACAAGAACGACATGAATGCATACATTGTCATTACACGATTCAAGACAGCCATGAATGTAATACTATCGATCAATCAATTCAATATTACTATCAAAATTTCATACATGTATACAAGGGAGTCCATATCTCGAAGTAGCCCATGGCTTGAGTTTACAAAAAAATATATACAATCACATCCTAAATATGGAATGTGATACTACAAATCTGAGTACTACTCAGACCCAGATGATGACTCGGTGCTCCCCTCATGCTCAGATGAGCTCGCATCGGTCGGAATGTCCGAGGAGTAGTGCTCACGTCCACCCTCTGCAGCGGCGGTCGGTGGATCATCAGCAGCTTGTGCCTGTTCAAGTAATATATAGTATATAAGTATATATATATATATATATGCAATTCAATAAACCAAAACCATTCGTTACGAATTTTCAAGTACCTGTCGACCGTATGGTCTCATGGCCAACTCAAACTGCGCGTCCGTAATACGTCCCTCGGCTCTGAAGATGGCCCACGTGTCACGTCTGCTATGCCGGCGAGCATACGCAGTATCGTGGGTTGTGGGCTTCCTCCCCGTAACCCGTCGCTGTATCATAATCAACACAATTTGTAAGATTAAAACAATTCATAGAATCAATGAATTAAGTAAACAATCAAATAAAGTGACAGGATACTTACGAACTCTGCCTCCCATGACTCGACGCCGCCAGATCCGAAATGCGAAGATCCAACGGTCTCCATCTGGATCCGTCGTGCCTCCACATGCTGCCTGCTCTTCACGCCACCCTCTGCTCGTTTCTTTGCCTCCTTCCACTCGCGTTTGTGCGCAGTGGCAGGTTTCTCGGCAGGATAGCCACCCGCAGCTACATTTAGCCGGTCATCGTACGCGAGTTTTTTAAGGTGAGATCTTTTATTACTTAAGATCTCCCTTATTCGCGTCCTTCCCCATACATCCGAGAATGTAGCATGTGGGGGATTGGGGTACCGACTGTGTACAGCCTCTATCACCTCCCCAACTAATCGGCTATTTTGATCTTTAAATTTAATAAAACAATTTCTATATGAGTTTGATACTACCCCACGCATGTATTCCATTACCTCCCTCCCCCTCGCATCCATCACTATCCCGCCCCTATCCGTCACATCATAGCAAACCACTCTCTCCATCTCTCTCATCTCCTCCTCTTCCGAACTGTCTCCTCTAACTCTTCTCCCTCTATCTCCTCTCTCACCCCGTGCCCTACTACCTCCCCCACCTCCCCCACCTCCCCCACCAAAGCACCCGCCGCATCCTCCCCCACTCCCACTCTTCCTACTGCTGCGGGTGGAGTCACGACTGGGGGATTGTCTACGTGACGGTGGCTGTGAGCCCTGACGTGACGGTGGCTCTGAGGGAGCACGTGATGGTGGCTGTGAGGGTGTACGTGAGTGTGTCTGGGACGAGGTATGTCTCCTCGGTGGACGTGGAAGAGGAGAAGCTGCATGCCGTCTCGTCGGACTCGGAGGAATAGACGGCACTGGAGTGCCCTGGATACTCGCGACAGGGGTATAGACACCAGGCAGGGAAGGAGGGGGATGGACATACATATACTCTGTAAGCTCAACCGGACCAGGTTGGCGCCCAAAGTGATTCATCATCTCCATCAACCAATTGCTGTACGCAAATGGATCGGATGAAGAACCTGGAATATCCATAAAGAACCTGCAACAAACATCATCATGTACATCATGGGCTGTCTCTTGACTCACACATTGTCATTACACAAGTCAAATGCCTGCAAACCCTGAAATCTGAAACGCGGCAGTTTTCTGTCTGCAGAAACGCGTGTATACACCCGGCAAAAAACGCGTGTATATACCCGGCAAAAAACGCGTGTATATGCGCATGGAAAAACTCTGCAGACAGGTTACACGCGCTCCTACACGCGTTCTTACACGCGACCTGCGAAAAAAATTTCTCGAAAAGACCGACCCCCCGACAAAAACAGAATGTCCTTACAAAAGGACCAGCCATTGTCGCCCCTGTCAGGATGCAGCAACCCAATCGTGTGCAAAAAGACAAACCCAAAGAGCAAAGAGCAAAGTAAACAAATCTGACAAAAGAGACAAGGCACAGGACAAAGTGACTCACCTCTGAAAAAGTGAGTCCTCTCTGCTCCTTCTCTGCTCCCTCCTTCTCCCGTGTGTGTGCTCCTTTCTCTGCTCCCTCTTTGCTGTTGGAAGAGGCGAAAACAGGCGCACTGTTGATTTCTAAGTTCAAAATCTATATTTGGGGAAGGCGGGCTATGTTTAGTTTAAATATGCCGCCGCGTTTATGGGTGCGTTTATATTCGCGTATATAAACGCAGGTATATTCGCGTGTACATGATTGTAGCTGCGTTTATACACGCGTTTTGCAGATATTAGCCGCGTGAATACACGCGTTTTTTAGGAACTAGCCGCGTTTATACACGCAAATTGTAGGAGATAGCCGCGTGAATACACGCGTTTTTGTGCTTTCATTAAAAATATATAATGAGTTTGTGTTTTCTGATTTGTACACAGGATGTCATCAACCTCTTCAAGCAGTTCTGAGGAAGATGAGACAATGCGTCATCGTAATCGCGATGTGTGGTTGGGACAACGGATCAAATGTATGTGTAATCGATGTCAAGGATGCATTGTACGAGCACGTCGAATTACCTTGAATCATATCTCCATGTATGGAGAATGGAATCAAACAGGTTTGGAGGTGAGTAGATGTAAATTGATGGTATTCAAATGACTCATGGTATCCAAATTAAATTAATAGAGTTGTAACATATAATTTGATAAATTGAAGCAGGATGCAGTACCACACCCTAACATGGTACCCTACGCGCGACGAGAGCACGTAAAGCGTCGACGAGATGATGCTGGAGCTTCGGGATCTAATGTCAGAGATGAGTGGGAAAGGGACGACAATAGCCCTGCACCTCACGAAGTTGTGGAAGAGGAGGTGCTTGATGATATGGTGCGAAATCTTTTTAAGGATGATCCCAAAGGTATGGACGACGATGATATGGAACAAGAGCATCTTTATAAAGCTTCATCGACACCGGTGTTTGAAGGGTGCACATTCTCAGTTTTACGTGCTTCCCTTGAACTACTTAATATACAAACAGTTTATGGATGGAGCAATGCAAGTCTTGACGCATTGTTGAAGTAAGCATTCTAACTTATAAATTTGAATTAGTGGTTTAAGGTTTAGGATTTAAGACTAATTATAATTGATGATATTGGATGCAGGCTATTGTCAAATATGCTTCCAAAGGAAAATAGACTGCCCACCTCAAGAGACATAGCGAGGCGCTATGTGACATCTCTTGGAGGACTGGATTATGATAAAATACATGCATGCGTCAATGATTGCATTCTCTTTCGTGGGACGCATAAGGAGGCTCTGACATGTCCCACTTGTGGTGAAGCAAGGTACAGAACAGATATGAAGAGTTTTGATGTACCTCGTAAAGTCTTGCGACACTTTCCTATAATTCCTCGCATCAAACACATGTTCAAGTGCAAATCTATAGCAGAGCTCATGTCATGGCATTCCTCACATCGATCGGATGATGGCATGTGGAGAATTCCCGCAGACACTCCTGCTTGGAAGCATATTGAAGATGAGTGGCCCAGCTTTAAAACAGAGCCCAGAAACTTGAGACTTGGCCTGGGTATGGATGGAGTGAATCCATTTGGTTTCAAAAGCACCGCGTACAGCGTGTGGCCAGTTGTGCTGGTGAATTATAACCTTCCACCATCAATGGCGATCAAGAAGGGACATCTTATGTTATCCCTTCTAATTCCAGGGAAACATAAAGTCAAGCATATGGATGTTTATCTTGAACCACTGATTGATGAGTTGGAGGAACTATGGAGAGGTGTTGCGGTGGTGGACATTAGTAGGCCTCCCTCCTCTCGACACTTCGACTTAAAAGCAGTGTTGATGTGGACAATGCATGACTTTCCAGGATACAGCGATTGTTCTGGTAAGACGTCTAATTACCTCCCTACTCTATTACTAGACAATATATATATTAATTAGACGGTTTGACTTTATTATTCTAACTTTTATTTATATTTTAACAGGTTTGAAAACATCGGGTAAACATGCATGTCCTGTTTGTGGCCCTTCGTTAGTACATGAGTATGCTGATGGTTTGTGTAAGACTATATTCGATAATCATCATCGATTTCTCCCCTCACATCATCCTAAATATGTTGCTAGTAAGAGTAACATTCCTCCACAAACACTTCGTGCAAAAGATTGGAAGCGTATTTGGGAGTCTACAACTATTCTTCCTCCAGATGGCATGAACAGGTATAGTGATGTTTTTTCAATCTTGTTTTGTGTAGTCTCTAATTGGATTAAAGGTCACATAGAGCAATCCCTTGTGCAGGTACTCCATTTTTTTCCGGCTGCCATATTGGACCCATCTTAAGATCAACCATCTTCTTGATCCCATGCACATCTTCAAGAATGTGGGATCTGGTATTTGGGAACATATTACTGGTAAACGAGACAATGTTAGCGTACGTGAGGACTTGCGGGTCGCAGGACGTATGCGTCAAGCTTGGCCACGAGAGGTGGGTGGGCACGTTCGTCTTCCGCCTGCACCATGGATTATATCAAAGAAAGAGGAGAAGCAGGTAAAGCAGGCCATCACCACTTTGCGTACTCCCACTGGATGCATGAGATCATTGAAGGGAGCCTTTACAACCACTAAGAAAAGAGGCGTTGAGCAACTATATGGGTTGAAGTCCCACGATTGGCACAAGATGCTTCAAGTAAGTGTTTTCCAAGTCTTGTACGTACGTTGAAATTAAATTTTGTAATGCCATAAACCATAAATGTGCTCTTATGTGCGCAGTTCATACTACCTACTAGCATCGACCATTGTGCGAATAAGAGTTTGAAAAAATGTATTTATAAGATGGGCGAGCTTGTGAGGTATGTAAAACCCATGCTCAGATCACCCTTCATTATACCTTGCAAAATGAACGTGCATGAGGTATAACGTACTATTTATTTATTTTTCAGATATGTTAGTTCCAAAGCAATTGATCCAGCCACGTTGGATGATGCGCGTGTTATGGCAGTGGAGGTGGTTTGTTTGGTAGAGGAGACTTTTCCGCGAACCATTCTCACAAGTCAACTACATCTCATTGTGCATTTAGTGGACGAAATTGCTTTATGTGGTACTGTGCATGCACGTTGGATGTTCTTCCTAGAGCGCTTCATGAAGACCTTAAAAGACTTTGTGAGGCAAAGTGCAAGGCCTGAAGGAAGCATGGCCGAGGGTTGGTTGATACAAGAGTCGCTTGTATATATTTCAGAATTTCTTGGTCAGGTGGACAGCTCTTTGCCACGACTATGGAGCAATGAAGAGGACTTGAGGATGACCTCTATTGTGCCTCAAGGAAAAGGACAGAGTAAAGTAATTGACAGAACGTTGATTGATGATCTCAATTTCACTTGTATCCTTAATAGTGATGTGATGAGCAGATGGGTTACAAGATATGAGGATGCAAAGACAAAAAGGCAAGCAGAAAGAGCTCTCTTTCGGAGGCAACATGGCTCTCGGAAGGCGTACCCTAAGCATCTAGCAACACTTCCGAATGATATCCATGTTGATTGGTTGCATGAGGAAATGGAGAGAGCAGAGAGTGACGAGGGGCTGCATATCACGGCGGAAGAATGGGAGTATGCACGAGGATGCATGTCAAAGGTACATAGAACTAATGTTTTGCATTAGTTGTAAGTGATTTTCTTTTAATATTTATTCACATTGCTTACACAAATATTGTTTCTATTTTGGTCCAGTGCACTATGTTCAATGCTATATGGTGTGAAGGCAAGCATTTTCGAACACAAAGAATTGATGAAAAGAGAAATACACAAGATTGCGGTGTCATTAGTAGCTTTGAGGGAGCTAATGGAAAAATGGATGATTATTGTGGCATAATCCAAGACATATTTAGGCTTGACTTTCGTCGCTTCTTTGTGTATGTTTTGGATGTCAAATGGCAAATGAACGTGGTGGAAAAAGGGCCTGATGCAACGATAAAACGCCATGCAAGTGGATATGTAACTATTGACTCTACAAAGTTCTGGCAAACAAAGAAAGATAGGCTCGTATTGCCACAACAATGTGAGCAGGTATGCATTTTTTTACTAATGTGTTTCATGTACATATATATCTAAGCTCGCGTACCCCTTGACTTTTGATATGCTAATTAATTACTGTACTGTGTGTATTTGAGTAGGTTATCTATCTACCAATGGTGCATGACATCAAATGGTGGTACGTCATCCCTATTGCACCACGTTCCAAAGTGATGTATAATACATTCACTGATATGGAGCATATGGAGGATGTAACAAGCCGCAATGAAGATGACGTCGAACATGCCATTGAAGATGTTGTGATCGATGATCAAGAAATAAGAGATGATCGTGATAATGAGGATGAGCATGCCATTTCTCATGATCATGAGAATGACCGTACCATTGAGGATGATGGTGATGTTGATGAGGATGATCAGGACATCGATACCATTATCAATGGAGTACAGAATATCGATAGTGGAATAAATTTAATCGTAGCCTTACCAATTGATCAAATGGATATTGATGTTGATCGTTTGGCAAGGATGGATCTTATTGAAGATGAGATCGAACCCTAACCAATCCGTCACTGTATGTTCTAAATTGATGACATTTCCATCATCTCATATGCAATATGATTTATTCTTGAATATATTTCATTGTTGTAAATGCATGTAGTGGGATTGTGTAATGATGTATACTGTAATGTACTATGAGATGGTTTAAGGAAAATAGTTTTTAATTTTGTAAAGGAATTCAGTTTTTTTTCAGTTTTTCTCTGCCATGCGTGTATTAATCCGTGTATACTAGCGTGTATTTATCCGTGTATAATAGCGAGTATTACCCCGTGAATATTATCGTGTATAGGTGCGTGTATTACTGCGTGTATATAGACGCTTTTATACACGCGTTTATTAATGCAAATATACACGCGAATTTAAATGCAAAAATACACGCGCCCGATTCTATTCAAATACAGGCGCGACCATACACGCGTTCGTAATTTATCGCGTGTATGAAACGCGTGTATGGCAGCATTGTCTTGTAGTGTCATGTCGGATTTTCATTCACGTCATTTAAAAAAATAATAATAATCTGGAGTCTAGTGGAAAATACGAATTTTCCATTTTGGGGGTCATTTATGAAGGGTGTAAGGGACGCCAAAAATGTTACGGCTCACCCTAACCCTCCTTTGAAACACATCCAAAAAGAGATTACCTGGTGAACCGCAACTGTGGGGACCTTTCCAATGACCAAGCTCGTAAGGTCTCCAAGCTCCACAACTCCTTGAGAAGCAATTCCACTACGTCTCCCTACCTGCGAGCATTGTCACACCTCCGGGTTGCACTACAGGTCCTCGTCCCTCCTCTCACCTCACTTCACTCACTAGCATGCATTAGGGAGAGAGATTAGCAAGAGCAAGACTCAATTGTACAATGGGAGAGTCTGTTGTATTATGAGAGAAATTCACTTATATACATGGCCATAAGTGTTCACACTCACTTAAACTGTGGTGGCTGGCCGGGCACTTTAGGCTCATAAGAGGCCTAATGCTATTACAGTGACTACTCTCATAATATATCCATGAAGTACATCACTTATTAGGACTTCATCCTAACTTGCTACCACACGCTCTTGAAGCCGGAATCGCCATAAATACTTCGTCACACCATTACGGGCACCCGTCCAAGTTGTAGCTTTGGACACTATTGCTTCATATCGTGAATGTATGACCCTTTGGTGTATCTACCATGACTCCTTGATGTAAGATAATGGTGGTAGCTCTTGTTAATCCTAGAATTGGATTAATAGTCTTTGTGCACTGGTTTACTCTTCATGTCCATCTGAGTCACCACTATCACTCTCACTATTGTCAGAAGTATCCAAAATATATGGTCTATGCTTCAAATCTTGGTAGCAATGATTGTCTATGAATTCCTTCTCTTTACTCACTAATACATGTGCCAAAAAAGTATTGATTGATCCATCCACATGATCTATATTAGGAGGGTTAATATCCACGCTATCAATTACCATCTTGTATTTCCCAGGTACCTTCTCTAAAGCACTCCCCAAAGCTACAAGTTGCTTGAATGTTACAAATGCGATGAGGAAAATTTGTGCAGGTTCAGCAGCTAGTTTTAACAATCCATGCAACATCATCTCAAACCTATTGGAGCTCCATGTCATGCTACAAGCCCCATGAACTACATCAATCACTACTATGCCATTGGTTCCTTGAATGTGTTGCACATGAACTCCATCCCTTCCATGTCTGGTCCAACCTAGTATACACTCCAAGGATACTTATCAGAATGCAAAATGGTCCCCTCCTTTTGGTTTATGATCCATTGAATTTATGCTTGTGCCGAGACGATGTAGGCAATGCATCGAGCAAGCTTCTTTTTCAGCCATATTTGACTTGATCCAACTATCTTTTCATAGTATTCTGGCTGGATGTTGTAGTAAGTCACACAATCATCCCATGGCCTAACAACCTTGTCACTTGACTTTTCCTTGAACTCCTTCACAAGCTCTTCCTTGCAACACCTTATCCTGCTTCATTTGATGTGCTCTTGCTGCCATATCCATCTTACTTATATCATGCTTTCCCCTAACTAGAACAATATTGGAATCCAATATTTCTTCTTCAATGATCTTAATATTCTCCTCATATCTAAACCTTGTAAACACCTCAACATGCCGCCAGCACTCAGTTGTCTCCCACCCTTATTGATATCATTACTATGCTCAGCACGATAGGGCAGTGATCCATCTCTGTATGCATCCATTATCCTCATCCATGTCTCAAACAGGTCATCTGGGCATTTTATCATGTGTGCATCCTTTGTTGCAACACTATCACCAAATGCAAATCGAGCTAGCTCGATAAGTTGCTGCACAACATTATCAACATTAGGCAATGTTACAAACTAATTTATCAATGATAACCAATAATATATTTAGGTGTTTCTAAAACACCAAATATTGAAGGTTGATAGCTACTTACATCCCATTCTCTGCACGTTGTTCACTTCCGTTTGTAACTCCTTCGTGAGGCTTTGCAGGTCTATTGAATGCAATCCATTGATCCCTTACTTGCTTTAGATTATCATGATATAGAGATTGTCACATTATATTTTGAGATTCTAAGTTTGCCATTCGAGATAATTCCACACTCTCCTTCTTTAGAGGGCAATTTTGCACTATCCTCGCCACCCTTTCCATATAATACTTCTTTCTTTGATTCATGGCTTCATTAGTCACACTCTCTGTGAAAACTCTAGCTACATAAATGGAGTGTTTACCAGAAAGTATCCAATACTTGTATTTATGAAGACAGTCTCTCCTCACTATCTCCAAAGGTTTGCTAGTGGCCTCATCAAAAGGCATTAGATTAGCGCATGATGCAGGTGGTCTAGAACTCAATCCAAAGTCGAGAGCTAATTTTTTGACATGCTCCTTGCTCAATTTTCTATAGACATATATTGGAGGAGCTTGTACATAATTTCTCATCACACTAGGATGTTGAAAGTCTCTTGTAGTCCAAATGGGTAGTATTGCTCATAAGTGACCAATCCAGAACGACCTTCACTACCACCTTCTTCTTCTTTTGATCATAGTCCACCACAATAGAAGTATCACCAAATGGAACAATGGCAAAACCTTCAACTGTATTTGTGGCCAAAGTAGCTGATGATGGTGGTTGTTTTTTATTCACTATTCTAGCCTCATCCTTTGAAATATTGGCTTGAACCTTGTAAAATCCATCTATGTATTGTTTTATCAGGCTCATCACCCTTTTCCTCAATACACCAACCCATTGTTAACATAGACTAAGCACCATCGGTCTTCATACCATCATAAGAAAATGCATCCAAAAAGTATGATTTATTAGAGTCTCTAATATCCACATGAATGCATGGAACTCCTTATTTTCCTGCAATCCCCTCAGATAATGCATGCACTACACCAAGCTTTTTGTATGCCTCTTTCTTGGGTTGTAATGCAAACAATTGTACATGTTTCATTGGCTTCCCCTCTTCATTGTAGAAGTCAAGGTACCAAGTCCATGCCTTGTCATCATCATCAATGCCATAAAAAATCTCAAGCCTTGAGCTTCCCTTGGAACTTTTAGCAGCAGTGGATGATGTCTTCCTCTTTGACATTTTGAACCTATTCAAAGTTTGATGTCATCAACTTACTTAGTTTCATACATTTTGTATATCTTTAAAGTTTTTAATCATTTTGTATATCTTTAAAGTTTTTAATCATTTAGCATTTACATAGAAAAAACAATCTATTAATTAGATCATGATTGAGTACTCTAGAGGCATGAAGTTAAAATATTAGACTTAGTTAAATACTTTAAAGGGATATAAGAGGGAGTGAGCTATGAAGTGTATATATATTTGGCTAATTGTATTGAATGGCTGAAGAAATCTATTATGAAGAGCATTAGGCAAGTCCGTAATCGGAGTGAGACATGAATTGTTTATAGATTTGGAGAATTGTCTAAATTTTTATTAAATGGTTGGTCAAATCTGTAAGAGCAGCATTAGGTGAGTCCGTAATAAGAGGGAGCTATGAATTGTATATAGATTTGGATAATTTCCCAAATCTATATTAAATGGTTGCCTGAATCTAGTGAGATAAGCATAAGTGAAGGGTTTAGGATTGTAGGTAGATTAAAGACAATTATTATAATCTATATTTAATGGTTGGCCAAATCTACATTTAATGGTTAGCCAAATGTGGTGAGAAAAGAATTAGGTAGGCAAGCCCCTAATATGAGTGAACTATGAGTTAATTATAGATTTGGGCAATCGTCCAAATCTACATTGAGTGGTTGGCCAAATCTATTGAGAGGAGCAGTAGTCATGTCCATGGTTAGGGTTACCATTAGGCCAATGCCCATTAGGAGTGAGCTATGACCAATAGATAGATTTGGAGGAAATTGTCCAAATCTACATTGAGCACTTGGCCAAACGTAGTGAGAGGAGCATTAGTCATGTCCATGGTTAGGGTTAGCACTAGGCTAATCCCCCTTAGGAGTGACCTCTGAACTATAGATAGATTTGGACGATTGTCCAAATATGTATATTGAATGGTTAGCCAAAACTTGTTGTGAGAAGTGAATTAGTTACTAATATGAGTGAGCTATGCATTGTATGTAGATCTGGACAAATGTCCAAATCTATAATGAATGGTTCTAGTAAGAGGAGCATTAGGCAAATCCCCAATAGGAGTAGTGTACGTATGTATAGAAATATGTCCAAATCTATATCAATGATTGGCTGGCTGAGAGAAGAACTATAGAGGTCCCTAAATGGGTTGAGGTTTGGATTGTAGGTAGATTGAGACAATTGTCAAAATCTATATTTAATGGTTCACCAAATCCTTATTTAATTAGGTAGTAAAATGTGGTGAGAAGAGCATTAGGTAGGCAAGTCCCTAATAGGAGTGAACTATGAATTAAATATAGATTTGGGAAATTGTCCAAATCTACATTCAGCGGTTGGCCAAATCTAGTGAGAGGAGCATTAGTCATGTCCATGGCTAAGCTTAGCGTTAGGCCAATCCCCCCCAGTAGGAGTGAGCTATGAACTATAGATAGATTAAGACAATTGTCCAAATCTGTGTATTGAATGGTTAGTCAAATCTTTTGAGAAGAGTATTAGCTACTAATATGAGTGAGCTATGAACTATAGATAGATTAAGACAATTGTCCAAATCTGTGTATTGAATGGTTAGTCAAATCTTTTGAGAAGAGTATTAGCTACTAATATGAGTGAGCTATAAATGTTATATAGATTTGGATAACTATCCAAATCTTTACTAAATGGTTCTAATAAGAGGAGAATTAGGCAGATCCCTAATAAGAGTGGTGTATGCATGTATATAGATTTGTCCAAATATATATCAAGGAATGGTTGTGGCTAAATCCAATGAGAACAGCATTAGACAGATCCATATTAAGGGTTGGCCTTAGTCACGGTATCCAATAGGGTTGAGGTCTAATAAGAGGAGAATTATGGAAGTCCCTAACAATAGCAATAGGATATTAATTGTAGTTAGATTTAGATAATTATCCAAATCTATATTGAATGGTTAGCCAAACATAGTGATATGAGAATTAAACAAATCCCCAATAATAAGGGTTAGCCTCAGACAAATTCTCAATAGGGGTGAGTTCTAGTGGGAGGAGCATTATGGAAGTCCCCAATAGAATTGAGCTATGGATTAGAGTTAGATTTGGACAATTGTCCAAATCTATATTGAATGATTGGCTAAACCTACTGATATGAGCATTAGACAAATCCCCAATAAGGGTTAGCCTTGGGCAAGTCTCCAATAGGGGTGAATTCTAGTGGGAGGAGCATTATGGAAGTCCCCACTAGAATTGAGCAACAAATCATAGTTAGATTTGGACAATTGTCCATATCTATATTGATGAACAGTTGGCCAAATCTAGTGAGATGAGCATTATACAAGTCCCCAATTGGGGTTACCACTAGGCAATTTCCAAAAGAGCAAGGTCACATGTGATGGTCATTATGCGTTTCTATTCGATGTAGATTTGGACAGTTTTGGCAAATTATTCACAAAAATATCTTTTGGTTTACATGCACTATCTTAGGTTCCTCCTTATCTTGAGTGTTGTTACAACTAGTTTGTAAGTGTGAGCATACATGCCTTGCTCTATTTTCATTTCGTTTAAGGCATTAGGGAAATTTGGGCTCAAAATGGACACTTTAAAGATTTCTAAACATTCTCTCTCTACAAAAATGGGCACATGGTGAAATTTTTAAAATCAACTCAGAAGTGAGCAGAGTTCAGTCATTTGGAATCTACTCTTTGAGACCTTTCCAATGATATATAGCATGGTGGGTAATTTTACATGTTCAAGAAGTCCCTAAATTTGGTGATGACATGACATGTAACGTACCACATCATCACCAAATTTGGGGATTTCTTGAATATGAAAAATTGTGTTTTATTCTATATATCATTGATCTCGAAGAGTAGATTCCAAATGTCCAAACTCTGCTCACTTTTGAGAGTTGATTGCAAAAACTTTACCATGTGCCCATTTTTGTAGAGAGAGAATGTGTAGAAATCCTTAAAGGGCCCAATTTGAGTCTAAATTTTTTCTAATGAATCTCAGAAGACAGTTAATATAAGATATAACATTGTTATGCGTGAGGTTTACATCGATGGTTTGAATTTTTGTTTTTGGGATAGGTGATATTAGGTTTGTATTGGAGAAAGAATATGTAGATGATGCGTTTGACCAGATTTCTCGAACTAAACTTAAGGATGGGGTCTTTGGATTCAAATTAGATCACTAGATGAATTTAAGGTTTCATATTTTGTTACGATATTGAAAACACACTCCCATGAACCACATGGCTTATTTTGGGCATTCAAAGGAAACATCATTCTTGCTTTATTTTGTAGTCTTCCAATGAATTATTATATCTTCTTGGCATTCAATAAGGCAAGTGCAATACATGTGAATTTCCCCAATTTTATGATGGTGATATAGTTTTTGAGTTACCCACACTTGTAACTAGTTGTTCAATGCAACCTCAATGTATCTAGGGATGGAACAAAAATATGATGGACGTTTGTGGGTTGAATCTGATACATGCACCAAGGACTCTTTTCCATGTGTGGTAAGAAGAAGCAAGTGTGGCAGGCACATAAGGTGTTGTAACCTAGGCTGTCCCTATTTCTATAGGTTTAAACATTGAAATAAAAATAGTGGAAAGGAAAGCTAAAAAGAGTGCCTATCATGGGCTTGTTGAAATTGTCTTGTAAGCATTGTGGTGAGAAGCCAAGAGTTTATCTTCAATTGTGATGTAACTATCTTCTATTGCTATCCATTTTGTAGGGAAGATACTATACATTGTGGATACCATCATCATGAATATGTAGATAAAAATTTATAATAATGGTAGAAGACCTTGTAAAAGAGCGTGCATATGTAAGTCCTTCATAAGTAGCATGCAAGACTATTAAAGTTAATGTAGCTCAAGATATTATCATGTGCATGATAGCTTCCAAGAAAGGTTCTTTGCTTTCCCCATTGTTGGATTCCAATCTTTTACAGGTCTTGGAGTCTATGATACCTCTTGCATAAAGAAGAAGATGAGCTAAATACTCCACAGATGTCCTTTGAATATGTGAATTTTATGTTTCCTTTTGTAAAATCATTCTAATATTTACATTATAGGGCAATCAACAAATGATAGTCAACTTGTTAGGGGTGTAACACCTCTAGGCCAATTCTATGTCCTTCAGCAACCTTCTATGATGATCAACAAGCAAGTCCCCTCACACTGCACTTCTCTGTATCTCTCAAAATGAATTTAAACTTGCAGGATTCTCTCTCCACTACTATAGTCTTCTCTTGTGGTAGCACAAACCACACCCTCCACTACTATAGTCTTCTCTTGTGGTAGCACAAACCTACAGGATTCTCTCTACACTACTATAGTCTTCTCTTGTGGTAGCACAAACCACACCCTCTATGTAAAAATTAGAAAAGGAGAGAACTCACAGATTGAAGCGCTGCTTGGTTGTTTCACAGAACTGTCGATTCAATTACGTCGCGAGCGCTAAAAGGCTCGAGTTACAAAACGTTGTATCGTTTGAGTAAATGCCTTTTGAATCTCGGCATCTCAAACAATAATGTTTGACAAAAGGAAATTGTTCTAAGGTTTTAAAAGTATTACATTAATACTTTCTACATGCCCCCTTACTGTAACTAGCTTTTAAAACTTGAAGATCTGATGAGTCCAAGCTCTGCTCCACAGCGTTCATGTTTCTCAGCTGTGAGCGGTTTCGTTAGGAAATCGGCCCACATTGTATCAGTTGATGTATGCTCCACAAACAACTTCTTTTGATCGACCAACTCCCGAATGAAATGAAACTTTAAATCCACATGCTTGGTTTTCTGAGAATGCTTTGGATTGCTCGCCAAGTAGATGCATGAGAGGTTGTCGCAGAAAATTCGTAACGGTGGTCGTGGAACCATTTGAAGTTCTTCTAGAAGTGTCTGGATCCATATTCCTTCTTTGGTGGCTTGTGCTACTGCAACATATTCGGCTTCAGCTGATGAAAGAGTTACAGCTTTCTGCTTTTTGGATGACCATGTGACGGCTCCGCCTGCGAAAACAAAAACGAAACCCGAAGTAGATCTGCGTGTATCGATATTCCCCCCCCGACCTCCTTTGAAGGATAGGTGAGGACTCCCGGATTGATCTTTGTAATAGCAGATCCCAAGATCTTTTGTAAAACTCAAATATCTTAAAACTCTTTTGAAACTTTTGCATTGCCGAATGCCAGGATTATGCATGAATTGTGAAAGGAAATTAATTATGAAACAAATGTCAAGGCGAGTACCACTTACTAAATAGCGTGCTTTCCCAATGCCTTGAGGATAGGGGATTTGTTGCATTGGAGCCTTGTCACGGGGAAAGACGGGTGAATCACGGGCAGATATCTTACATGTGATGGGCATGGGTGTGGCGGAAGGTGCACAATTAGACATGCCAAAATATGATAAAATCTCCTCCACAAATTTTGTTTGATGCAAGATGAGTGTACCACTGTTGCGATCCCTTAAGACTTGTATTCCCAAAAAGTAAGTTAAGGGACCCAGATCGGTAATAGAGAATGCGGAGGCTGACTCGGCTTTGGCTTGAGCAACGATTTGGGGGGTGGAACCTAAAATTGGGATATCATCAACATACAAAGCTACTACCAAAAAATGGGATGCTAAATGACGTATGTAGATGTTAGGTTCAGTATGTAAGCGTGTGTAACCTTGAGAAAGCATGAAACTATTAAACTTATAGTACCAAAGACGTGGAGATTGCTTAAGCCCATACAATGATCTATGCAATTTACAAACATATGTAGGATGGGTTGAGGACTCAAACCGGGGTGGTTGCTTCATGTATATCTCATCAGGAAGATCTCCATGTAGAAACACCGTTTGAACATCCAAGTGGTGAAGCTCCAAGTCAAGTGAGGCAGCCAAGGCCATGAGAAGACGAAAGGAAGACATGCGAAGTACTCGGGAGAAGGTTTCATTGTAGTCCAGACCTTTTTCTTGGCTAAAACCACGTGCCACCAAGCGAGCCTTATAACGGGCAATGGAACCATCAGGGTGAAGCTTTCGCCGAAAGATCCACTTACATGAAATTGGCTTACGATCATCAGGTAATGGGACAAGTGTCCAGGTATGATTTGCGGCAAGAGAAGAAAACTCAGACTCCATTGCAGCTCGCCAAAGTGAGGATTCAGGACTTTGGAGGGCTTCATCAACAGTAAGAGAGCTATCATCGGCAAGAGTGTCATGAATGCTCTCAGCATCATCCACAGCATAAACATGGTCAGTGAAAGAAGATCCACATTCTGCTAGAAGGGCATCAAGCCGTGTAGTGGTGTCATAGAGCTCCTGGAGGGAACGGGTGCGTTGGGGATCTCCTTCGGAATCTGGCGAAAGAGGGGAAGGTTCTGACATAGAGAAATCATGGGGAGAAGGAGAATCAAGCACGTTTGCAGGTGAAGATTGAGGCTCAGGTATGGGTGGAAGAAGAGACGAAAGTTTAATTGTGCTTTCGTGTGGTCGACTTTGTTTCTGCTGGGTGGGAACTTCAGTGATAGCTATTTTTTGGGAGTGGGCTTTATCAGGCGCATGCAAAGGTAGACCTGCACGTCGGTTTTTGTGCCCCCATGCAAGCGATGTAGGGGAATGATGCACGCCACAGTGATTGGATGATGAAGAAAAATCTGCAGCTCGCGGGGCACTGTATTGTGAGTGCGCAACGCTACTGGCAGAGCAGGGAACTCAGGCGCTGGAGTGGGTGGTTGATGCACCGGTAAAACTGCAGGGCCAACAGCCTGTGGAAGAGGTTGGGCATTATGTTGAGGCGCAGTAGCAGGTAGATGCGGTGGGACCCCAGGCACATTAAGAATCGCAGGAACCGTCCATCTCGCAAAGGTGGATTTTGACACTGTCGTGTCAGGTTCAGAAGTCGAAGCTGCAGCGTTATCAGGAGGATGAATGGCTAAGTGTGAAGAGCGTTGGGCAGATGAAGAGGCTACTGTGATAGGCATGGAGAGAAGCGCATCTTCATAAAAAATGAGACTACGGCTGAAGAAGAACCGTCGGCGAGAAGTATCATACAAGCGGTAACCCTTCACTCCATAGGGCTCACCATAGCCAACAAAGAGAGCTTTTACAGCATGAGGGTCTAACTTACGCCGTTGATCCACAGGTATGAAAGCATATACAGGGGAGCCAAAGACCCGAAGATTTGAGTAGTCGGGTTGACGGCCAAACCAGAGTGTGAAAGGAATGGCATCTATGGAACGATTATAGGTTCGGTTTTGCAAATAGCAAGCTGTGAGAACAGCTTCTTCCCAAAAACTAGATGGTAAATTGGCTACAGCAAGTATCGAACGAGCAGCATCTAGGAGGGTGCGGTTCTTTCGCTCAGCAAGACCATTTTGCTGAGGTGTTGAAGGAACAGAAAAACGCTGAACTATTCCTTTGTGCTTGCAATAGGCTCTAAAGTTTTTGTTAATGTATTCAGAGCCATGGTCAGATTGGAATGACTTAATGGTTAAGTCTAATTGGTTTTCTACTAGAGTAGTGTATACCTGAAAGGCTTTGAGTATGGTGCTGCTGGATTTGTCTTGCAGAAAGGTAATTATAGTGAAACGGGTGTAATCATCAATAAAGGTGAGGAAATACTGATGATTAGTTAATGATTGAACGGGCATGGGACCGCACAAATCACTATGCACTAATTGAAGTGGCCGCTTAGTGATGATCTCTGAACGAGAGGGAAAACGTCGATGAGCGAGTTTTCCATATGTACAGCCTTCACAAAGTTTAATTTTTCCTCGAGGGTTAATGGGGAAATTGCGGGCAAGGTTCTGTTTCGCTACATGCTTCATGGCTGCTACATGTTGATGCCCTAAGCGATAGTGCCACAAAAGGGTTTGATAATGCTGAGGATCATCGTGAGAGGCTTGATAGACTTCATCAAGGATGGGGGTGCGACCAAGAAAGTACAGCTTTCCAACTTTAGGGCATGAAACTCTGTAAGTGCGGCCAGAAGGTAGAAGGTGCTTGATGAGGCAATGATCATGTTGGAACTCAATGGATGTCCCAACGGTGGTCAGTTGGCTGACAGAGATGAGGTTCTTGGCTACATCGGGAACATAGTAAACCTTGTCAATGGCAACTACATTGCCGTCAGATAGCTCCACTTTGGCTTGCCCAATGCCTTGGGCTTGCTGGGTGCTTTTGTTGCCAAAGCGAATTTCATGAGGTATTGTGAGAGGCTTGTAGTCGGTTAGCCATTCTTTGTGGGAGGTCAAATGGCAAGTAGCGCCGGTATCCAAAATCCAGGTATTTGGAGAGTGATTGCAGGTGATGTCAATGGCCATGAATGCCATAAGAGCATCTTCTGAAGAGGTGTCGTCTGTAGGAGTTGAGAATCCACCACTGGATTCTCCTGTATTGGAAGAGGCATCTGAGTTGGAAGCAAAATGTGCTAGGTTTCAATGAGGCCTGTATGAGTTTTTACCCTTAGGATTATTGTTCCAGCAATCACGGGTATGATGGCCAGGCTTGACGCAAATCTTGCAAAAAGGTTTGGTGAGATGAAAGCCACCCTTTGCATTTCGTGAACGATTTTGCTGCTTCGGATATCGTGAAGAGGATAAAGGTTGGCTTTTTGAATAGGAAGGCTTGAAATTTCTTCTATTTTGATTATGCGCATACATAACCTTAGGGGAAGGTTGTGAGTATTGATTAGAAATGGTTGTGCGCATGGTGTACTCTTGCAGAATTGCAGGGACAAGGAGTGGAACACTCATGTTCGTGACTGTTTTGGTTGTGATGAATGGTTGCCATGAGGGAGGCAAAGAGGCTAAGAGAATCATAGCCTGCACTTGTGGGTTTAAATCAACACCAGACAAGATTGTTTCATCCATAAGGAGTCGCCAAGACTCAATGTATTTAGGAAGCTTTTCCTCTTCACTCATAGTCGTAGACATCAGTTTTTTGAGCAAGGCTATTTGTGTCGCTACATCCTTCTGCTCGTATGTTGCTTTCAAGCGTTCCCAATACTCATGGGCTGTGGTCAATGGTCTGACTAGTTGAATCTGAGGATTTTCCATATGTGTTACTAATTCCAGCCGGGCATTCAAGTCCCGTGCTTGCCATGCAGCAATATCCGCGGCATTGTTCGCGGTAGGGGCTGGGCAAGGAGTGGTTCCATCCACTATAGTTAGCAGGTTTGATTTCTGCAAGATCATTTCTATGGTCATTTTCCAAGGTTGATAGTTCTTATCGTTGAGTTTCTCAACTTTGTAAGAACAGGAGGGCGCCGCTTGAGCCATTTCTTGCTGACTGTCCGGATCAGCCGCCGCTGGCTATAGGTCGCCTCCTCAATGAGTGTGCGCTTGGAGCGCTTGTGTGTGCTTGTGTAGAGGACTGGTTCCTGTTGCGTGATACCATGTAAAAATTAGAAAAGGAGAGAACTCACAGATTGAAGCGCTGCTTGGTTGTTTCACAGAACTGTCGATTCAATTACGTCGCGAGCGCTAAAAGGCTCGAGTTACAAAACGTTATATCGTTTGAGTAAATGCCTTTTGAATCTCGGCATCTCAAACAATAATGTTTGACAAAAGGAAATTGTTCTAAGGTTTTAAAAGTATTACATTAATACTTTCTACACTCTAGAGGCCCCCCCCCCTTTTAGCGTCTCTCTTCTCCCTTGTGGTAACCTAATGCTATCTCTAGAACCTGCATAACTCATCTCTTCAGCATCTATCACTTCCAATTCTGGTTCCACAGTAACACAACTTGTGTTTTCTTCAACTTTCTTTGTAGACTTATGAATTTTTCTAAGAGTCGATTAAATAATCCCCTTCTGTAAATGTATTTCTATAAATTTACCTTACTCAAAGTGCCCCAGCTTTGTCTCTCGGCATCTATGGCTTCATACTCAAACCACTCCAAGGCAACATCCTCTCACAATAGATTGACCAACTTCAACTTGTAGGCATCTTCAATCCTGCCATTGTCTAAAGCCTCCAATTCAATCGGCTGACATCCTCATTCTTCTCCCCTCTAAACCCATCATAACCAAAATCAGCCATTGGTCTTGAGTCAATCAGCAAGTGGGTACCAAACAGCTGATCAAAGCCCCAAGCAAGAGCATTCTATCCGCCTGCGGGGGCACCAAAAAGATGTGTGGACTCAAGGTGACGGCCTCTATACACCACCACTAAGCACACAAGGAAGAAATGTAAAGGGATCAGTATGGGGGGATGCCAAGATCCTAGCTCCAAGGGCTCCAACCAGACCTAGCTGTCCTCTTAGCTCCTCCTAACTCACTTGACCCTTCAGAACCCTCCCAAACTCCCTTTATGGTCCAATCAGCAGCTCCAATTGTTCTCTTCAGTTAGTACACAACTCCAACACCTTTGGTTAGTCTCCTTGGAGCCCCTCCTGACCACTTGTTGACCAAAGAAACTCTCTAGCTGAAAGAGAAGTCTCTATTTCTGACTTCGAAGTCCTCCTTTCATCCCCGGATAAAAATATGTCCTCCAAACCTCTTCAGTTATCCTCTAGTGTCAGCTGATCTCACAGACACATCCCTAGAGCCTCCGTCGACCTCCTTCTGCCTCCCCTTTGAATGGACTAATCTAACTTCTACCTCAGAATTCGGATGCAGAATTCTCCTTCCAAAACCTTTACAAAAACAAACCTTCTCCTATGTGTCCAACTCTCCCAGGCCTTCAGGCTACACTCATCTTAAAAGGATATCACACTACAAACCTTCTATTGACTACAGCTGCCTCTGAGTGACTGTCCTCTCAAGGATGACAAATCTGATCTAGCTGAAGCACAATTCCTCCTCTTTACGTCAGTTGGCACTCTCAGCCTCTCCAAACACTCAAATCTCAAGAGGACCCAACCCTTTAGACTCTTGGCTGACAAAAACTGACCTCCTGATACCACAGAAAACCCATCAGACAGCTAGTCTTTTTAACATTTGACAACAGACTTCTGACATATCTCGGACAGTTAGCTGGGTCTCAAAGACTCTTCCCCTCAACTCAGATAAGATAAAACAAACCTCCTATAAGCAGACTTCTGACATATCTCGGACAGTTAGCTGGGTCTCAAAGACTCTTCCCCTCAATTCAAATAAGATAAAACAAACCTGCTATACCATCAGTTGATCAAATCGTAGTTCAGCTGACACATAATAGACTCTGCACTCACTTCTCAACTGACTCAAACACTTAGGAGCTTCACCTTCATAAACTCAAGGAAAACCACTTATTCATCACAGCTCTAACATTAAAACAAAAAGAATAAGATTCAATACCTCTGTCTACTTCAAATAAGCCAAAAACCACAGTGTAACAACAACCACCCTGAGACTGGGCGCAAACATACATGAAGAAATCTCCTGAAGAACTCAAAGGTCTCCGTCAGGTAGACCCTCGCGACATCACTTGAAAAACATAAGCTTCACCAGCAACAGTCGAGGACGAAATGACAACTCAAATCTCTAACAAAAGAGTTACTCAGAGAACTCAAAGGCACACCTCTGGGGAAATTATTTGTTCTTTAGCAACCTTTTGCTTGATCGACAAGCAAGTCCCCTCACACTGTGCTTCTCGGCTTTTCTGCAACCTTTGCAATATGCAGGTTCACTAACCTACTACCCTCAAAATGAACTCAAAAATGCGAGAGTCTCCCTCCACTATAGTCTGCTACTCTCCACTCTCTTGTGGTAGTATGAACCACACCCATTAGAGAGTCCCCCCCTTTGTCATCTCTCTTCTCCCGTGTGGTAACCCAAAGCCTGTAATCTAGAGCCCCCTTAAAAAAGCTTCAATTCTCCTTCTAACCCGATGCCACCTTTGCTTTCTCTAGAACCTACGCAGCTCATCTCTTCAACGGCCCATAATCTTTCTATTTTTGATTTGCGCATATGCTCTTATTCATGTAGATGCCATGCCGTCCTTTCCCCCTTGAGATCCATTGCACACCATCCTTTACACGTAGCATCCACCTGCTTTGGATGGGCCAGGATTTTACCACACAACGTGCATAGAAGCAAAATTCGGATGCAGAATTCTCCTTCCGAAACCTTTACAAAAACAAACCTTCTCCTGTGTCCCACAGACTCTCACAGGCCTTCAGGCTACACTCATCTTAAAAGGATATCACACTACAAACCTTCTTCTGACTACAGCTACGTCCAAGCGACTGTCCTCTTTAGGATGACCAATCTGATCCAGCTGAAGCACAATTCCTCCTCTTTGCGTTAGTTGGCACTCTCAGCCTCTCCAAACACTCAAATATCAGGAGGACCCAACCCTTTAGACTATTGGCTGACAAAAACTGACCTCGTCATGCCACAAAAAACCCATCAGACAGCTAGTCTTTCTGACTATGGACAGTAGACTTCTCACATATCTCGGACAGTTAGATGGGTCTCAAAGACTCTTCTCCTCAACTCAAATAAGATAAAACAAACCTCCTATACCATCAGCTGATCAAATCGTAGTTCTGCTGACACAAAATAGAATGTGCCTTCACTTCTCAACTGACTCAAACACTTAAGAGCTTCACCTTCATAAACTCAAGGAAAACCACTTATTCATCATAGCTCTAACATCAAAACAAAAAGAACAAGATACAATCCCTCTGTCTGCTTCAAATAAGCCAAAAACCACAGTGTCACAACAAACCTGAGACTGGGCGCAAACAGACAGGAAGAAGTCTCCTAAAGAACTCAAAGGTCTCCATCAGGTAGACCCCGGCGACATCACGTGAAAAACATAAGCTTCACCAGCAACACTCTGAGGACGAAACGACAGAAATCAAATCTCTAACAAAAGAGTTACTCAGAGATCTCAAAGACACACCTCTAGGCCAATTATCTGTCCTTCAGCAACCTTTTGCTATGATCGACAAGCAAGTCCCCTCACACTGCGCTACTCCGCTTCTGTGCAACCTTTGCAATATGCAGGTTCACTAACCTACTACCCTCAAAATGAACTCAAAACTGCAGGAGTCTCCCTCCACTGCAGTCTGCCACTCTCCGCTCTCTCTTGTGGTAGCATGAAGCACACCCTCTAGAGAGTCCCCCCCTTTGGCGTCTCTATTCTCCCCTGTGGTAACCCGAACCCCGTAATCTAGCTTCAATTCTCCTCCTTCTAGCCCGACGCCGCCTCTGCTATCTCTATAACCTGTGCAGCTCATCTCTTCGATGGCCCATAATCTTTCTTTTTCTTATTTGCGCATATGCTCTTATCCATGTAGATGCCATGCCATCCTTTGCCCCTTGGGATCCATTGCATACCATCCTCGACACGTAGCATCCACCTATTCACCATGCTTTGGATGGGGCAGGATTTCACCACACAACGTGCATAGAGGCATAGCTACCATCATCTTTGTATTCGACAGCATGAATGAAGCAATGGAATTACAAGTAATGGTATTCTCTTTGTATTTTCTGTGTGTTTGTACTCCTGTTGATGGCGTTCAGCCATGAACATTTGGCGATCCTGTGAGTGCCCAGTGCATTTCTGGTGACGAGGAAAGGGTGCCTAATTTGAAGAAGACGTTGGAAGTTCCTTTTTGACGTTTCGGTTGCTAAGAATGGGAGGTTGCCGACCACGACACCTTCATACCCAGAGTGGCCTTTGGGGGTGACGAAGGCGGTTCAATGTCTTCTGCAAGTGCTGCTAAACGTTGTGACTGGGCTAGAAACCTTCGACGCTATAATGGAGAGAAAGGAGATCATTGTAATAATGATGATGCCGGAGCCGGTCAAATTTTCACCCTCGCTTGCTGTTTGTGACCTTCAGATCTGTCGACTGATCGTGAAAAATCTCCGACATGGTTGTTGGTTCTCAAATCCGTGGCGTTGACATGAATGACCGCCGCGGGAGAAGTCCGAGTTTCACAGTGGATTGGACTCCGGATGTCGACGTCTGCATACGGGATGGGCGGCCTATGATTCTGATGATGTCATCCAACGGCAGTGCATTCGGAGGGAAAAGGGCCGATCAGATCCGGATCCAGCGTTAAGAAACATATCTAGTCTGGAAGGTGGCAGGCATAGGTCATCCGGCGTCATCCGGAGTCGTGAACTGCATGGGAGTGGAGTTGCCGACTCCGTTAGTTTCTCGTCTGAAGTTAGGAGCGGAGCCGTACGTGTGCCTTCCTCTAGCAGCGCTGCTGCAACCTACTGAAGTCGGCACCTCCGTCCTGCCTCTGCAGTGGGATTACCTCCAATGTCCACGTTAGCTACAACGTCATCGCCAACATCCGCAAAGGTTGCAGCATCAGCGGGATCAACTGTCGCGGTACTGTGTTTGGTTGATCACATACTGCACTCCAGTTGGTTCGTGCTGGGGCACCTGCCGGCAGCTGCACGTCCGACATTTGAATCCGAATCGTTCGGCCAATCTCGATTATTGCCATGATGCATGGAGATCACTCAAAGGCCTAATCCAGACAACAGATCCGCATGTTGTGCTGGCCGAAAGGACATGCATGTATCGTCGTGCGAGCGGCTGCTTGATCCGAATGGTGTCGGAAGCTGTTGGTGTCCCCAGGCACTAAGTCAGGCGAGAATATTACGCAGCCGCAAAGGCACAATTGGCCGAGAGCAGTTCGGGCTAGCCAACTGATGTAGACGCGGAAAGGCAAGGAGGTAGATATCCAATATGTAAGCAAGGGTCTATGAGCTTTTCATGGACGTTAAGAGGTCAACTCAGCTTATGATGGATTACCAGGTAGGCAGATTTTGGACATAAGATGTGAAGAGGAGCTTAGGATTTGACGACACCCAGTTCGACACGCAGAACCAGTTCAGTGCGGACCAACGAAAGTGGTACCAAATCTGGGACCAAAGTCCTACGGTCTGCTATCCAAACTGACACTTCGACTTCCAAGGTTCATATGCTCATTTTCTTCTTTTATCTCAAGCTTTTTAAAAAACATTATTACTCATTTTCACAAGTGGGGTGATATAAGTTTAATCCATGCATATTAGGTTGCGAGTTTGAGACATCTAGGTAGCCGAGTTTTGTGCTTAGCATGGATCTTGGTATAGCACCAAGCTCCCCAAGTTGTACACTTGCCTGGTCTTGCATTAGCATGGTGCACTTTTTGCAAGAGCCTGCATTTCTCATTATGGTGATCAATGGGTAAGAAGAAGAAGAAGAAGAAATGTGATATTTGCTTAGAGAGGGATCATAAGACATCTGCTTGCTCCTTATTGTGTACACCTTGTCATAAATGGGATAAATGCAAATATTATTACATGGTTGATCTTGTTAAGGAATTGTATGGAATCATTAAAGCATTGAAGAAGCATCATCATCTTCAAAATAAGAGAAAGCCAAGAAAAAACTTTGTGATTTTTCAAATACCCTAGATGATGCTTATGATTATCATCAGAGAGGTAGATGTAAGTCTTGTTTGAGTTTGAAGAAAATAGAAATATTGCAATCAGCCCATAAATGAGCTAGAGGAGACTTATGAAAGTGATTTAGAGTCAGATAGTGATGATGAGAGTGATGTTGACCTTGATAGCTAGGATATTGGGATGGATATGGTGAGAATTGAGAGTGCATAGGGGAACCAGGAAGGCCAGAAGTGCCCGGAGGAGTTCTTAGATATCCCTAGCTTCTCATCAGAAGTTTCCCAGGGTTTGGTGGTGCTCATGAATGATGTGCACATTGTGGAGCCTCTTGTGGCAGTAGCACCAAAAAGTTTTTGTGGTAGATCTCTTGCTGATATTCTCAATGTGGAGAGGAGTAGGTTAGTGATTCATTTTCAGTGGAGTCCACTCCACCACACGATGCAGTTTCAGATATGGTTGATGCAATCAGGTTTCTTCTCATGTTTATGATGATTTTATAGATGATATGGTCTCGGGGGGTTCACCTAACAATATATAAGTATACCACACGAATTCAAATGAAGGGGTTTTAAGGTAAATTTACCAAAATACATTTATAGAAGAGGTTTTTAAATCAATTTTGAAAAAACAAACCGTTGGTCCATAAAGGGGGTCATTTTATTCATAAAAAATTCACAGGTAAGGGGTTTTTTTAATACCCCTTGAATGCACGTGATACATAGGTTTTCTTTTAGTAGTGCACCCTAGAGGATATGGTGATGCATGATATTTGATGCTGATGCTCTCATGGTTCATGAGGATGATGTTTCTCACATGGATGCTTCGGTTCTTGATGATTATCCATTGGAGCTTGCTTTGGCTAGCATGGATTTACACATGGGCTCTCTCTTTGAGTCTATGCACTAGGTTTCATAGGTTCATGTTGATGACATTTCAGGATTACAAGATATTGCTCTCAAGATGCTCTTTTATGTGACAATGATTCACAAGTTGTTGATCTTCATGATATGTGTCCCATGCATAATGGGATCCATGTTGATGGATTTTTCCATGTGATGGAGGGTTTATCCCATTCTTTTATGAGGCATGATGGGGCTGATTTGCCTATCCTTACCATGGGTTCTCATATTGACGATGGTTTACATTATGGCATATGCTATGGATGATATGTGGCAATAGGAGAGCATGGATTTTTTATCATAGGAATATCATTCACCTATGGTTTTATTTGTTTATATTATTTGATGTTGACATGGAGGTTAAGGTCCCTGAAGGCTCTTTTGGTGCTTGGCCACACACATGCTCCTGGATAGAGCAGATTTCTCTTATTCTTATGGAGCATGCATTGTGCATGGATGAGGTGCTTACTTGTGACGATTATTTTCATCATGGTGATGATACTTCTATTGATTGCGAGCATAGCTATCCACTATGTGCGTCATTGGATGATATGGTTCTAGTGCTTGGTGATCGTGCATATAATATACATGATGAGAGTGTTCCAGATAGAGATTCTATTATGGTGGATCATAGTGATTACTTGATGATTTCCTTGGTGGATAATATCCACTATGTGCTTCATTGGATTATATGGTTCTAGTGCTTCGTGATCATGTGTATGATGTACATGATGAGAGTGTTCCAAATGCAGATTCTATTATGGTGGATCATGGGGATTACTTGATGATTTGCTTGGTGGAAGATATCCACTATGTGCTTCATTGGATTATATGGTTCTAGTGCTTGGTGATCATGTGTATGATGCACATGATGAGAGTGTTCTAGAAGTAGATTCTATTATGGTGTATCATGGTGATTACATGATGAATTCCTTGGTGTGGATGATTCGACCATCCTATTTGGCATGGTTTTATGGTGATGAGCTTTCACCATGTGCTTCATCGACTTATTCTTTTGGTGGTATGCCTTTCTTGGCATGTGTCCCAGTTGACGTTATTATATGTACTAGTTGTTGGAGGTTCTTCATCGATATATCTTTATGGTGATAGGCTATTTTGGCCAATGATGCAAATGTTGGAGCTTCATGCACATTTTTATGTGGCAGTTTAACATGGTCCACTCTATGCTCTTGGAGTGTGGACATCATTATTGATGCATGGTTCTTCATATTCATCTTGTATGATATAGCATGGTATTGCATACACCTTATAGGATTTCATTTTTGGTATACATTTATTATCTATGTGGGTTTGATCTTTGGATTGGGAGTCCGACCCACCGGGTGTGCCTACGTGTTAGGGGTCTAACACCTCATGGCTTATTATTAAATTTATATATTTGTATGTAGCGCTCAGGGGAGGGGAATGCACCCATTCATATATATTCATACTCCTTCACATCTAGCCTTTTCACCTTCACATCAGAGAAGTGTAACTACCATCATCTTTGTATTCAACAACATGAATAAAGCATTAAAATTACAAGAAATGGCATTCTCTTTGTATTTTCTATGTGTTTTTATTCCTCTTGCATTTAGCCACCATGAACATAACCTAAACTCTTGACCACTGGACTTGAAAGTGGACATTAGGGGGCATTTGGACATATTTTGGGCCTTTTACTAATGAAAGTAATTAGCAATGGACCAATAGAAATAGAGGATTGTGCACATTTGGTCTCCTTTGAATATAGGGAGGGAGACTTGGCTATAGGGAGGGAGACTTGGCTATAGGGAGGGGGACTAGGCTTTCAGTACTAATAATTACACTTGTCCCTTTAAAAAAGTAGGGGGTTTAGGGTAGGTATGGTCCCACCATTTTCGTGGCTCAAAAAATCCTTAAAATTTTGAAGTTTTCGAGATCCTCCCAAAACTCACATTTCTCCCCAAAAACCAATCTCAAATTTCATTGCAATAAAAAAATTCATGTTCAAGTCCGCTTTCCCTCTTGAACGTCCAAATTAAACTCTTTCTCCCTTTCTCTTCCATCTCTATCTCATTTGCCCAACCCTAATGAAACCCATCAAAACCCAAAACCCTAAACTTTCTCCTCCATCTTAATCTCCCTCTCTTCTTAGAGCTCCATCTCTTTCATCTTCAAGGCTCCCATAAAACCCTAGTCTGCACATCTCTTTCCTTTTTACTCTAACCCTAACCTTTCTACTCTAGCTTCCAAGAAGTTATGGCCGCACCAAGAAGACCAAAAGACGAGATTGAGGAGATTTCCTTGCACAACAAGAAGGGAAATGATGGTGCTTGGGTGGGAGAGGCATTTCGTAAGAGCGCTTGGGTTTATTTACAGCCTGTTGCAATCGGGTCTCACTGAGTTCGACGGCGAAATGCACTGGAGCACCATTGGAAAGGTCGTTTACAAGGCTTCAAGAAGGCAAGCAATAGAAAACTAGTGGCCATGGTACAACATGTTTACAAAGCACGAGATATCCATCTTCGCCAACAAACTCGATTTCCATGCAATTGTAAGTATCATAGGTAGAAAGGGGCATGTGAGATTTTCTGACAGAGATGTTTCAATCTAAGTGAACTTAATTCTTGTTTGCAGATATTTTTCCTTCAAACATGGTAGAGGAGCAGCCATTGGAAAGCCTTACCAGAACATTTCAAGCATTGCATGCAAAAAATTGGTGAGGAAATCTTATCTTGTAAAACAAGTGCAGAACTTCTTAAGGAAAAGGTCTTCTTTTACCGACGCTCCTATTTGGTCCCAAAGCAAGATGGTGGATTTGGTAAGCTACAGATAATCAACTCTCCACCCCTATCTTCTATAGAATGGCCAATTCCAGTTGCTTGGACTATAATGGTCATTTGTGATATATAAGGGTCTTTGAAGTTTGCAAAGCTCTCTCAATCTATGAGTCTTACTTGGGTATGCCCAATACATCTTTTTGTCAAGATGTTCAATCAATTTTATTTCTCACAAACACCTACCATGTTTCTATGCAAGAAGGTATTAGGTGATGACATGGTAGCCTTGCTTGGAGACTAGTGGAGGACTGTAGAAGGGATACATAAGGATGACACATTCAAGTGCAATATAGTAGAATCTAGTGTCTCATTTTGGTATCTCAAAGCTCGTGCCACACTACACATATGCTTCTATTATGAGTGGTGGATGAAAAAGAATAGTTGTGGGTCCTAATAATGCAGGCAGATGAACAAGTTGTTTTCTCTCTCAACATATGCGCTCGGTTACCCACAGTGGTGTAGTGGAAGCTGTAGGTGCAAGTAGACATTGGAGCCTCCTAAATATTAGAGAGCATCTCAATATCGTGGGAGGTGAGGATATTAGCAGAGCACAATTCAAGGAGGTGAACAATAGGAAGAATTGAAAACGACTAGAGCCAAAGACCTTGGTAGATCCCGATTGGGATGTTGATGGTATATCGCTCACTTAATGGGGATTTTAAATTTTGTGAATTTTGAAGCTACTTCAAGTATGCTAATGTTATAAAGTCCTTGCCCTCAAAAAAGTGTACTAAGCAATGAATTTTTGTCTTGTAATAGCTATGAATTTAGATTTTTATATTAAAGTTATAATATAACTCAACAAATTTACTCTAAAGCTGTCTTGTATGTGCACAATAATGGTCCGCTCAGTGTAGGTACTAGGGTTTCTATTCCAAAATGGTTTAGTGGCACACAGATTTACAACACATGGTTTTTTTATATCGATGATTTTGGCGTCCATCCAAAACAGTATATAAAGACTAGTCCATAAGGGAATTGAGAACATAATATCTTCCAACTTATAAGCTCTATACAAAAGCCGCCCATGGATGCAAATTCTTCTAATGAGAGGATTGTTCCTAGCAAGGTTGCTAGGCGAGCTATTTTAGATGTTTCTTCTGATGAGGACTCCTATTCCTCCTCTGTTGGGGATACAGATGATCAACCTTTCCAGATATCTGAAAGCTTCAAGAAAGACCTAAAACATGTAGACAAACTGATAAATGAAGCCAAAGAGGTGCATCAAAGAATTCTTCAGATGAACAACCCAAAGGAGAAGACGTAGGAAAAATCTGTCATGCAAAATTAGAAAGGTCTTGTATTAAGGGACTTAGGACCATAGAAGTCATTGTAAGACTTGTACTAAACTATTGTATCTTAGCAATGACTAATCTGATGAAAAATTTCTACATGGACATGTGTCTACTCTACAAAGTACTCATAACAATTTTGAAGCAAACGTCTTTAAAATTCAATTTTAACCAAAGATAAGTTATGAGAATAAAAATTCTCAACAATCTATTTTATTATGGCAAAGCACAATACTCACAAAATACCAAAATGAGTAGGGCTCAATAAAAATATAGAATGTTTCTACAAAAGTGAGCGGAGCTCAATAAAAATACAAAATCTTTACAACATTGTCTCTCGACATATACAAAATGCCTCTAAGTGGTTTCGAGCTCTATAGCCTCAGCCTTGGCCTCCTCCTTTGACTCAGCCTTGGCCTCCTCCTTTGACTCAGCCTTGGCCTCCCCCTTTGACTCAGCCTTCGGCATCTTAGCCTCCTCCTTTGTCTCCTTTGTTATTGGCACCTTGCCTGCCTTGTCCTTGCCTTGCTTCCCTTCTCAGGGACTCCTTGTTTAAAGTTGAAATGCTTAATAGGGGAATGAAATGGCATCTTTTTTCTCTTCTTTGATGCACTAATGCTAGCAACTAGTGGAAGTGGCGAGTCAGGGTCATCAAGCATAATTGTATTGTTGAGGAGGATAATGTTTATTGCCTTTGCCCGCACACTCCACAACCAAAACTTATCTAAGCGAACAGACTACAAAACAACATAAAAGTCAATTAGAATAATGTGGGAACTCTCATGAAATGAACATAGAGAAATTATATTACAATGACACAAGAAACTTAAACAGTTGTCAAAATTACTATACCTGGAAAGGAGGAGCTTCCAGAAATTTGCGACTACCTGCTAGCCACAAGAGTGCGGATCCTTTTGCATAGGAACGGGTTGGCTGAGAAATTTCCACTCTATATCCTTTTTCAATTCAGGACATAGAGTTTCAATCAATGCAACCGCCCTCTTACATGCCCTACAGTTAACGATATAAAGAATGACTTATAATCAACAATTAGGAAGCAAGAAGGAAACGATATAAAGTATAATGACTTACAATTTAGATTGTCTGTGCATTCCAAGAAGGCTATTCATAAAAATTGTCCGGCATTTCACCATATTAACTAAACAAGCAGCCCAGTGCCCTCTGAAATTGAGAAAGAACAAAAAATATAAGAAACCTAACACAGGCAACTAATAACTTAAATTTCATCAACAGCTTGAAATCCAAATAAAATACATACTTCTCTATATATGGCAACACAACAAAGGAGGTACCCATACTAACTCCCTAGAAATAAGGAGCAAGGACCTCTTTAGACCTCTACGGGTCAATCAGGATAGTTGATACCAAAGGATCACAAATATATACTTGCTTTGTGCCTAGTCTGGCAAAAGCTCTTTGAATAGTACCCTGCAAATTGAATTCAAAACATTAGGAAAGGGAAAAAGAAATCAAAATAAGAAAGCATTCAAAAAAGGCAAAGAGTACACACCTTAAACAAGTAAGCATAATTCTATCATTGATGTCTCTATTCTTTTCAACGAGCATATAGACATCCGTTGGAGCGATATGGAGGTACTCCTCCTGCTCGCGGCACTGTACGAGACATTGCATATGATCTGACCAGGCACCACCTTAAGTCTGTCATTATTCTCTCCCTCCAACTTCATAAGGTTTTCTACCAATTAATCCCTAAGGACATTCTCTTCTAATAATGTCTCCTTTCCCTTCAAATCCACCCTCTTTACAAGCCTCTTCAGCCCTTGTGGACCTGGTGTTGTCACCTCTTCTCAATAACCACCTTGTCAGCAGCCCTGTTCCTCTTCAAAGCAAGAGGAATGGAGAAGATTTATGCTGCCTTCCTATCCCTGTGAATGGTAGAGGTCGCATGAACTTATCATACTTATACCTACTCTGCTTACTAATGTCATATCCTTGTCCATTAGTGTGACCCTCCTGGCATGGGCAGCACAAATGTTACTATCATTTAATAAGTCTATAAGGAAGTCCTCGCATGACTCTTAAAGACATTCGAGGGTGCTACTCTACCATTTATAGTAACCTTTTCACTTTATTCTGTCGCTAATGGATCGGACAATCCTCAAGAAAGGCGCTTTGGGAATCAGGAGATTGACAGCCACCTGCGTGTTCCTTATCTCCGCAAACATTTTTCTTTGCCTCTACAAAGTGACCCCGGCCTTTGAAATATTCTTGCCGGTGCTGGGTTTGACATCAGGAAGCACAGGTTCACTTGCGATGTCCTTTGAAATTTCCACTGGAAGATCTCAAACCCGAAACTGGATTTGGCGCTGCCACACTGAAACACTCCTGAGACGGTTTGTTTTTTGTGCGCCATTGCAATACTAGAAAAGAGAAGGCAAAGTAATTAGCCAAAAGTCACACAACCACCATCCACCGTGCAATAAGGTGAATCCAAATGTGGACCAACGTTCATTTCGCGTGATGAACAAAACAAGAACTTTAAAATTCACTCAACCATCCACGGAGCGATATGTCGATTCAAAAACATGGAGAATGGCCATATCGCACCTTGAACAAAATCAGTGAAGAAAAGGGGAAGAGAGAACTTATCAATAAAATTCACCCAACCATCCATAGAGCGATATGTCGATTCGAAAACATGGAGAATTGCCATATCGCATCGTGAACAAAATCAATGAAAGAAAAGGGGAAGAGAGAGAAAAACTTATAGGCACTTCAAACAAGAGGTGGGATGGATGAATTCAGTGAGCTGCACGAGTAAAGCGTGGAGAAACGCAATGAAAAAAAAGCGTGAAAAAAAAGCATGGAAAATAAAATATTCCTCCTTTTTATAGAGCAAAACGCAATCATGACGTCGATTACGCCCTACAGGTGGCACTTCTTGAATCGATGATGACGTAAGCCTTACCACACATGGCATTGGATCCTCAATCATGTGACATCAGCCCTACCACACGTGGCGTTCGATCCTCAATCATGTGACATCAGCCCTTTATTTGACCTATATAAAGATAATGCAAGTTTCTTTTCTGATTTTCTCTGTGCTCGAAATATTCTCGCCTTCCATACCGTCCACGGTGCAAGTCGGCTTTTTCCACGACCCATATCGTCCACGGTGCGATAGTTGCATTCGTGCTCCGTTGCTTTCCCCTTATCGCACGATGAACGGTTTCCACTTGGATCAGAGCAGTGATGGAGGTTAAGAGTTCTCACTTGTACAATGCTACAAATGATGTGGATGATTTATTGCTGGAGGAGATTAAGGACAAGCCAAACGCCACAGAGCATCTCTTTGATCTTCTAAGGAGGACTGGGCAGGAGGAATCCCTTTCCCATGTAGAGTTTGTGTTCAACGTTCCTTTCAGTCTGGAGAGGAGCTCAAAGGAAGGACTGATAAATCAGAACAGTCCTTTATTTCAAGTGCTGAGTCTGCAAAAGAAGAGGTCCTGGACCTTGTGTCTGAGAAGGAGGAGGAACTCCTTAGCACAAATGTTGATGTGGTAGAGTTTAAGGCCTCCACCATCATTGTTGAAGGAAAGTGAGCGATTGACGTCCAATTTTGTCATCCCTGGGCTACCGTCCTTCCTAATTAATGGGAAGTATTACCTCCTCCTCTCCCACATTCAAAAACTCTACAATTTTAGGGAGGATTACTGTCTTGCTATAATAGCACACGCTGCGTTTGGTGTTCTTGATGTAGAGAATGAGCATAAGGATGAATTTCTCGCATTGGACACAGAAGTGATAGAAAACATCTTAGAGGCCCCACAAGAAATGTCCTTGTGCTTTAAAAAAGCCAAGGAGAATGAAGCTTCTCTTCCTTCAGAGGAATAACTTCAAGCCCTTCAGCAGGATATGGGCATTTTTGAGTTTGGCAAGGAACCTGTTCCTGAACTTGACTAAGAAAATGAAGAGGGCTCCATCAACCTTTGGGATGCAGCCAAGTTGGAGGAGGATGAGAAAGTAAAAAGTAAATTATTGCTTGTCTGTTGTCTGAATAAATAATTTCTTTAGTTTGTGTGGTTTAATTCCTATTGCTTCAATCTATTTGAATTAGTTCTTACTTTAGTTTGTTCCCTCCTGGTTCTTTGTCAATGCAGATAGAGCTTGACGATGCCGATGGATTTCTTGGACGAGGTGGTGTTGGTTGTGCAAGAGTTGGGTAAGATTCCGCTCTTGCACACTACGTCTCTTCTATTGACAAAAATATATTTATTATATATCATAGCAAGTACTCAAGGGATGCAGAGATTCCACTCCTTACACTGAAAGCCCTATCTAGGTATACCTTATAATATACATAAAGTCATGCTTATAGAGAAGCGTGCTGCCATCCGTATCTTTGGATACGGCCCTGGTTTTTGGCCTTCTTGAGCAGGTTATTTCCTATGTTATTCAAGCTATGTCCTAGGTGCAGAAGTGGAGGATGTAAAGTCACTCAAGGGCTATAGTCGTAAGAGATTTTTGCGTTATAGATGGAAAATGCCTGCCGAAGAGGGGGAGCAAGAAGAGAAGAGACTCAAGAGAAATTAGCTCTTTTTGTTATAAATATTTTCACTATAAATCTTCAATATAATGGAATGGTGCAATTATTTTTTAATTTCCAAGTCAAAAAGCTTTACAACTTTCTTCTAAATGTTTACTTCCTAAATAAAAAATGTTTACAACTTTAATCCAAATACTTTCAATTTCAAAGTGTTGTTTCTACTTCCAAATTCTTCCTATGCGTCTTCGTGAAGATCTCCATGATGCTACATGACGTGCTGGTCCTGTGCGCCAGCTTTCCACTTTAGTGATCTTCTCTATTTGGCATTATTTTGTGCTGCCCTTGCTAGATTACTCATACGTGCCCTTTCCATGGATGATTTTCACCCAAAAACTGTGTATCTATAAAACTCCTTGAGGTAATTTGTATGAGTCTTTCCTCCTCCATGCCAGGTGTTTTTAAAATATACTCCCCTAGCTTGATAGTGAGATTTCTCCATTCCTTGTGTGCTCCACATGTCCAGAGAACCATACTCATTCACCCCATGAGCATAAAGAATGTGCTGCACAAAAATTAAGAGTGTCAGTAGTTCATACTCGTTTCTTAATATCTAATAGGAAGGAGCAAATGTGTTTACCATGTAGTGCGTAATGTTGGTTTCACCCCATGTATCAACCATGGACTTTGTAAAAATAGAAAGCTCTTCTTAAAAATTTTGTCGCTCCTTTGTGGTTGTCCTGCTTTTGGTCAAAAGTTTCACCATCTTATTGAAGTCTGACCAAACTTTCTCACGTAGAATTACAAGGCTTGAATTGGTGCAGTCAAATTTTGTACATTTGCATAAATCCTTCCACAAGTTCCGAGGCTTGGTTGAGTCCAGCATTTTCTAGCTTTTCCAAAAAACGTCTAGCTTTATTTCCACTCATGGACACTTGTTGTGCAACCTCATGATTCATGCTAGAGGTCTTTTTGCTAATAGTAATCTGCACATTGCCACCATGGCACCCAATTGAGTTGAGTAGTTGAGTAGTTGAGTAGTTGCTCTACTTTATGAAGAGCTTCTTCTTTTTGTTCTTTGCCTTACATGGTAAATGCATTATCTATGTGACACTTGAGCAAACGGTCAAACACACACATGAATGCATGCAGTGTACAATTCTTCAGTTCAAATGGAATTATAGGATTCCATTCTAGGTCTCTCAAATGCCTGTTTGGCAGCACAGCTAGCATGTTGGTAGACAAGGTCCATGGGGTCGTGCTCAATATCTTGATTCTCAAGCATCCTGTTCTTTCCCGACTTTTGTTTATTTTCCCTCACCATTCTCATGCACCACGGACAAAGACTTGGGGTGTTGGCACCTTCTGGACACCCAAGCAAGCACTTTATTGTCTTCAGGTCACCCCCCAAATGCCAATCTACTATATAAGTGCCCTTGCCCTCTACCTCAAGTTTTTCTCCTTGAATCTGTGCTTTGATGAGAGTGGTAATCGAGGGTAACATCCAAGCAAGAACTTCATGTGTCTCTTTTGGTACTTCAAATGCCCCAAGCCACCATATCTCTTTCTCAGATTGGACACTATATGAGGGAAAGTCTAGCTTGCAAATCCTCTCCCTATCAAGAGTTTGGTTGATCTCAGTATTCCCCTCAAATGTGTTTTCACTAAGAAAAGATGATAACTCTCATATGCCATAGCCTCATTCATAAGTGGTGTGATACTCATTCGCTCTATCCTCTTTCCTTTCACAATCTGACACTCATCCATTTTCAACACAAAGCTAACTTTGTCACCTTGCATGACAAACAAAATTAAGTAAGCTTTGATTTTTCATAGACTTTTTCAACTACTTTGCAAGAGATAAAAGTTACTTACAATTATTAGGTAATCTGGCATAGATTCATAAGATCATAACTTTTGGAAGACGTTGTAGATCAATAAATATATTGTTGAACTCGTTTTAAGGAACCACAATATTACCATTTTGCTTCGCTTTTTTCCCCAAGCTCTAATGGTCAGCACATTATTGATGCAATGGTACTCTCCAATCTTATGTTGCACATCTTCATTGCATGTCCTCTTTGCTAATCTTAATCTTTTTGGGGAAGGAAAAATATTTCGTGATGCCTTGTTTGCGAAGTGTATCTTATAGTAATTGATGGAGATCCTAGTATCCTTTTGTGCTTATGTCCACTTCATCGCATGCATTCTGAGCTTCCTCAATGCCTAAAATGTTAGTTATATCTTTCATTATCTCATTTGCAAGTATATGTCATACCTTCTTGTAGCGTGGATCTCAAACTATGGAAAGAATGTCATGTTTTCTCATGCACCTACGTAACATATCTCCAATATCCTGAGGACCATTATCACCACACACATCTTTAAGAAAGGTCGTGTAATGAACTAACAAAGATTACTTATAGAGAGAGCAATATTATATAATGAATTAATAGTTAATGAAAAAAATCAAACAATAGATACACTCTAATAATAAGAATAACTTATAACCAAAAAGATGAATAGAAAACAAACCTTGCTGCATGAATTCTTTGCTTGAGAGCACCACCACCAATTGCAAGTATTTGAATGTTGTTCATTGTCCTCTTCGTTCTCTAGCTCCCTTGGGTGTGCTCTTCCTCTTCATATGCGAGATTATATCCTGTAACTTCAAGATGTGGTCCTCTTTCTCTTTACTCTCTCTCTTTAGCTGTAAATATTATTCTGTGCAATTTAAAGAGCTTGTTGCACACTACTCAAAGTGACTTGCAAGCTATGAATTTGTGAGTTTAGAATATGAACCTTCCATGCATCACATATACTTAAGCATTTGTAATATCCAAGGAGCCTATTCTCACCCTCTCCAACAAAATAAATGAATGAGGGTAGGTCTGTGAAAGGTGGAGAGAAATTTGAAGAAGGATCATTAGGATATAAATACCCATCAACCCAAAGATCCACATTACAATGACCTTGCTGTCTTCTTTCTTGCTTCTCCTATGCGTTTAGACGTTCTTTTCTTATAGGTGCATATTCATTCAAGATGCGAATATGCAAGTCTACCTTCCTCACTCGTGATGAATTTGAGGTGTTTGTTATTTCTATGAGTGCCATAGTAGACATAATGGAAGATGGTAGATAGCTTGGATCCCAACCAAAGAGAAGCTTGAAAGAGAGACTTACTGTAATGACAGAAGGGCTTGGGAGGGGGGGGGAGAGAGAGAGAGAGAGAGAGAGAGAGAGAGAGAGAGAGAGAGAATCTTGTTGTTGTTGAGTTGGACAGAGAGGAGATGTAATAGTAATCAATGAAGAAAACGGTTTTTAGGTGGGTTTGCTATAAAATATAAATTTTAAATTGCTAGCTTATCCGTAAATTTAAATTTAAATTAAACTTTTTATTTTTTATGCATTTAAAAGTGAAAAAATAAAAAAACCTAAGTTCTCCTTGTCTTTTAATGACTAATGATTTAGAATTTGTGGGAACTTCAAAAACGCAATGAAATTGTATTAAACGAGATTGTCTTTTAATGAATGTTGATATGGAATTTAGAGGGAACTTCAGAAACGCAATGAAAAATGTGATTCAAAGTTATTTTGAGATAATTATTTTGAAGTGTAATAAAAAATATTTTTGGGGCCCCTATATGGACGAGATTGATGATGTTTCGAGAGTTTTAGTGGGCTAGAAAGAGAATCCTAGAGTGAAAATCCTAGAGAGGGAAAACTAGAGAGATCCCCTACTTTTAGAGCCAAAAGTAGATGTCATTATGAGGTTTGTCTCCTTAAGCCTCAATAAAATTAGTCTTAATTCTTTAAAATTAGGGATCCTTACAAGGACCTTTTTATGTTCAAATGCCCCCTAATGAGTAGATCTTATGAATAGAATGCGACCAAGGGGGGGGGGGGGGGGCAACTTGGGAAAATAATGGGTCCACTTTGATCATATTCATTAGGTCAAGGGATGGTCTACTATTAATGTACATGCGTATGAGAACTCCATAATTGCAACTTGTGAGTCTAAAGTGGAGAATACCAATGCTCAACTTGAGTTACTATTGAATGACTAGATAAAAAGGAAAGGATTTTGTGATGCTTTCATCAGATCAAGCAATTCCAAATTGGTTGACTGTGTGCACAATATTTAATGATGGTCTGAACAATGTCAAGGTTGATTATGTGAGATCCTATTCATTTCATTGGGAGAAAAGCATGATTTCATAACAGATGAAGCAAGTCCAAATTAGTTGGCTGTGTGCACAATATAGCAATGTGCCTGTTTTTTCGCTCAGCAACTCCATTTTGCTGCGGAGTGTATCGGCATGTAAACTGTCTCTGAATACCATTCTTCTTCAAAAACTCAGAGAACTCACTGGAGAAGTACTCTCCCCCTCCATCTGACCTTAGGCACTTTACATGTTTCCGTGTTTGCTTTTCAACCATAACTCTGAAATTCTAAAAATGAGTGAACACCTCACTCTTCTCCTTCATAAAGTATACCCACACTTTCCTTGTGTGGTCATCAATAAATGTCACATAATACCTGCAGCCTCCCATAGACATGGTCTTCGAAGGACCCCACACATCTGAATGCACAACATCTAGTGCATTTCTGCTCACATTTTTGTCACGTGGAAATACATGCTTTGTTTGCTTTCCAAATTGGCATGCTTCACATATTTTCTGCATACCTTCAACTTTAAACTTTGGTAGCCCTGTCTCACAATTCCTTTAGTCTGCATAGACTTCATTCTCTGCACATTCACATGTCCAATTCTTTATGCCAAATGTCTACCATACATCATCTTTATGTGCTGCTTCAACATTTTTAGACATGGCATTAACGACATGCTGCATAACAAACAACCTTTCATTATCCTCATTGTTTCTGCTCGAGGATGCATAGTTGTTTTGCTTCAATTTCCCATTTTGCATGTCAGCCTGCTTCTTATAACAATTACCTGCACATGTCTAGGCTTACCACGATAAAAGCATCCACGTGTATCATTATACTGCCTTTGCCAATTTCCACAACCTCTTTGACTCCCCTTGCCTCTGAATTGGCCTCTTCCACCTGTGTGTTGTTGTTGTTTTGTGAATTTTGGGCTTGTTGTTGTTGCTGCTCTGCTGGCCATAATTTTGATTACCTATTCGGCCACCTCCTTGACCACGTCCATGGCCTCCTCTACCTTGTGCTCTTCCTGGACTTGTGTAAATCTATGAAATTGGGAATGTTTTCCTAAGTCTGAATAGACGTCTTGAATGCTTTGTATTGTGTCCCGAGACCACGTAGACAGACTTCCACATTATCATCATCATCTACTGAAACACCAATAGATGGATTCCACAATACCCTTGATCTTCAATGCATAGACATACTCTTTTTCTCCATAGTATGAAGTTCATTCTTCAACTGTATCTTTCGTGCCTTGGTATTCGTTTTATAGAGTTTTACCAAGGTGTCCAATGCCTCCTTGGGAGACTTGGCATCCTGTATGTGCCCAATCATGGTGTCTTGTATACTGATAGAGAGCCAATACATAACTTTTCTGGCTCCTTCGTTCCAATCCTTGAACTCTTTCACATCTGCACAGCTGTCGGATTGATCTCCGGTATCTTTGGTGCCTCTTCATGCTCACCTTATATGTAGTCCCAGTAACCCTTTCCCATCAGGAAATTTGTCAACCTAAACCTCCAAGCATGGAAGTTGTTCTTATCAAGCTTCTCAATAAAAATCTGGTTTATGCCATCATTTGACATCTTGCCAGACACACAAATTTACCAGAAATAGCACTCTGGTTTGTCCTGCACAAACAATTGTATTTTCTGCAGAGCGGTACTATACTACACTCAAATGTCACAACTAGTGACCTCAATGTGCATACATACACCCACCAATGGCAACTGTTGACCTCCTTGCAGCACAGACAATGTGTGCACAACCAATCTGTCTTCCTGTAGTTCTTAAAACAGAGTTCTACATAGAATCGATGACTTACCCGCAGTGCTCGAAATCGCTTGCTTTTTGAAAAAACGAAGATCCTAACACGCCTGAAACGCATTTCGGGCCCAAAAAACTCTGTCTGATAGGACTATATAGTTGCCCTATGGCTTTACTCCAGCGACGTCGAAGAAAGCTCCTCAATCAGAGATTGTTTGCCGGTGCCTCTCGTAGAGCTCCCGACAAGGGTGTAGTCGCTAACACAAATAGGGAAGAGTAGATGAGGCTCTTACCCTCGTACCGCTTCCTGTGCTTCTCTTGCTTGCAGCTCAGCCCTTAGCATGAACCAGGATCTGATACCATGAAAAGATACATGGGGGAAAAGAGCTTGAGCTCTTGCAACAAGCACACACACACTCACAAAACCCTAAAAGAGAACACACAAGGTGAGAGGCTGAAAATCTTCTTCTTCTTCACACAACACTCAACACACCATATACAAAAATAAGAGTACACACCATATGAAAAGGTACTCAACCAAATACATGCTAGGGTTCTCTATAGTGTGAACCCAACTAAATGAGCTGGCGCTATAACTATGCCAGTCTCTACAATGGTTGTCCATAGCCTGTCATCCCACTGGCCGCATATCACCCATGATCTCACCAACCATGCCAGTGGTGTAGGGCCTATCCCCCAGGTGGGTCATCAGTGTCCATCGCCTCACTAGATGAGCTCGATATCTCAACAAAGTAGTCCTATCCAAGGCACCATGTGTAGTAACCAAGAGGGAGCACAATAAGGTGAAAAGTGTGATCGCGTCTTTTTGTACACCAACGAGAGTAATGCATTCATTGAAGGGTGCCTTCACAAAGCCCAAAAAGAAAGGAGGGGAACAATTATATGGCCTCAAGAAACATGATTGGTACAAGATATTACAGGTGTATAAATATTCGCTTATTCATTTTCTCTTTGTGGTATATAATTTGTAAGATCATATACTAACTTCCTTTTTTTCTATGCATAGTTTATTCTTCCAATTGCTATAATTGGTTGTGGAGATAAGAAGGTGAGAGAGGCTATTTACAAAATGGGAAGCTTGGTGAGGTATGAATCTTCTCTTCATTCAATTCACTAAGTTATATTGCTGATTTGGAATTCTCATGCATTCACAAGTTATGTATTAGTAAATAGTACACATAATTGCTATGTATGTAGGTACATATCCTTAAAGGATATGTACCTACATTCACAAGTTATGTATTAGTAAATAGTACACATAATTGCTATGTATGTATGTACATATCCTTAAAGGATATAGATCCTATATCCATTAAGATGGCTTGTCTCAATGCTATTGAGGCATTTTGTATGATCGAGGACAACTTTCCTAGAACAATTCTCACTAGCCAATTGCATATTGTGGTGCATTTGGTTGATGAAGTGGCATTTATACTAAATGTGATACTTTTGTTTAATGCTAGTAGAAATTGTATAATGCAATATGGTCAAAGGGAAGGCACTTTCGCACACGAAGTGTGTGGATTCTAAAAGAAATACATTTGATTGTGGTGTGATGTCAACTTTTGATTGTGGTGTGATGTCAACTTTTGATTGTGGTGTGATGCCAACTTTTGAGCAAGAAAGTCAAGCCGGTAAACATGAAACCAATGTCATAGAGGACAATCTTGAGTATTACGGAACTATTTAGGATATTCTTGAGGTTGGATTTAGAGCATTTAGTCTATTCATCTTTGATGTCAAATGGTTGAAGGTGATATATAGAGGTGCTTAAGCAACCATGAAGAAACATCCAAATGGATTCTTCCAAATTGATTCCACTAAGTTTTGGAATGATGAGAAAGATACCTTCGTACTACCTCAATACTATCAATAGGTTAGTAACCCAACTAATCCCAAATGAAATCTTGATGTAGTATAATAAAAGTGTAACACCTTTTCTTTACGATATTAGGTTGTGTTTCATGTCGATCGAATTGATCCAAAGTGGTGGTATGTTATACAAGTTTCCCCTCGTTCAAAACATATCTTTCAAGATCAAGATGTGGAGGCCAAATCTTTGGATGAGGTGAAAGTACTACCTCAAATCAGCTCATTTTGGAAGAAGACGATGAAGAAAACATTTTAGACAGGGCCGATGAAGAACATGAGGAACATCAATCGCAAGAAGATGATGAGTCACCTATCAATCATGGCAATGCTTCATTGGATCTTGATAGTGATATTGATATTGATATAGAACCCCATCTTTTCATTGAGCTTTCATTAGATATAGACATTGATGAAGCAACACATATGGATTTATTACAAGATGGAATACATTCATGATCTTGATATTTATTCGCTTCTCAAAAGTTTTTAGCTATCTTTTTTTGTTTGCTCGAAACATGGTTATGTGGCACATCACTATGCATACATGGCAAAAGTTGTACAGGGCATTGATGAGGCTATTGGAAATGTGTGTTGGGAGAAAGCTATGGATGAGGAGATGGATGCACTATATGGAAATGAGACTTGGGATTTAGTGCAATTGCCTGAAGGCAAGAAAGTCATTGGATGCAAGTGGGGGTACAAAGTAAAACATAATAGTGATGGAAGCATAAGCAAGTACAAGGCTAGATTGGTAGCCAAAGGATATGCGTAGACATATGGCATTGATTATGAGGAAACTTTCAGCCCATTGCCAAGATGGCAACAATGAGAGTTGTGATAGCAGTGTCTGCGTCAAAGCAATGGTCTTTACATCAGATGGATGTAGAGAATGAATTCTTGCATGGGGATTTGCAGGAAGAGGTGTATATGTTGCAGCCACCTGGTTATGAGGATGTGAGTCACCCCGAGCATGTTTGCAAGTTGAAGAAAGCCTTGTATGGCTTAAAACAAGCACCAAGAGCATGGTCTGACAAGATTTTTGAATATCTTGTCACTATTGGCTTTCATGTAGCCAATGCAGATTTATCGCTATATGTGAGACACAGTGAGAGGGGTTGTGCTTGTTGTCATCTATGTAGATGACCTGATCATTACGAGGGACCATGATGCAGAGATCTTTGATGTGCCCTTCCACCCTTTGTATCTCTTTTACCAATCAAATGGTCCCAAATATTTCTTGCCACATTCTTGAAGATATGCATGGGATCTAAGAGATGATTGATCTTCATGTCACACCAATATGGAAGTCAAAAGAAGATTAACTGTGTAGACATCCCATTTGGTGGTGTATTGGAAGTGCTTCTCCATGCCTCAAACCAAGCTCTACCTCTCATCACACAAGTGGTGAGACATCATGTGGCACATACTTGGGATGTGAAGGAGGGAGAAATCGATGATGTTCATAAACCACCTTCTTAAGTGTAGAGAGTCTTTTCGAAACAAGTTTTCGTTCGCAAATCAAACATGCATGATGTCCGGAGGTTGCCAAACCTATTTTAATTGAGATGATTGAGATAGAGATATAAACTTAAAGTTTAAAGGTTAAACTCATGCATATAAGGTTCAAGTAGGTACCTGAGCACTCCAAGAACCTGGGATAGTCATGCATCATCCAAAGCAAAACTCCTTTCACCTCCGCCTCACGCTTATTGATTGGCCTTGAAACGTCATGTACTTTGATACCTTGCCATAGTGTCTCAAGCTCCTCAATCAAAGGCTCGAGGTACACATCCATGTTTGCCACCTTATACTTGCCTAGCACAAGGAGAACAAGCATGATATGACCTTTCTTGATTGCCACCCATGGAGAGAGGTTGTAATTCACCAATACAATAGGCCAAGTAGACCATGATGTGGACTTGAAGCCAAATGACACCATCCATGCCCAAGCCAAGACGTAAGTGACAAGGCTCGTCTTTAAACTCTGGCTATTGATGCTCCACATGTTGCCATGGCAGGGAATCAGCTATACGATCCTCATAATTCCATTGGTCAAGCGATGAGTAGCATGCCACATCATGAGTTCTACAATCCCCTTACATTTAAACATGTGTTGGATACGAGGAATGATAGAGAAGTATCTCAAAACCTTCCGAGGAGCTTTATCACCTTGCAAATCATCCCTATAGCGGCTCTCTCCACATTTTAGACATTGTGTTGCATCTTTATTAAGCCCTCTAAATAGCATGCAATCATTGGGACATGCATGTATTTTTGTGTAATCCCTACCTAGCATAGAGAGCATTTTATAACACCCATCTCATGAGTTCGGTAATAGATTTTGAGGGAGAAGAACCTTCTTAACAAGCCTACAACATACGATAAGAAATTATATGTCAAAATATTAGCAAGGAGAGTATATAGAACATGAAATATTTTCAATAGAATGAGGTGGTCTTACCGAAGAAGACTTGTGACACTTGCATCACTCCATCCATAAGTTGTTTTCAAGTTCAATAGCTCCAAGTTTGCTCATAGTGTGGAGTATGAACATCCCTCATACAAAGGTGTGCTTGCCTCTCTATGCAAGGTTTCCTCCTCTTGTGACGTTGGAGCTTGCTCACTCTATCATCTATGACCTCCCTTCCAAAGAAGTCATTCACCATGTCATCCATGATCAGACTCTCTTCCTCCTCATCATGTGGCGATGGTGGAGGCACCTCATTCATTGGTTGGGGAAGATGAGTCTCAGCTGCTGTTTGTGAGATCCCCCGCCCCCTCCGCATGGACTCCTCCGGGGGGGCACTGGCAAAATGGAAGCGGCAGCCTCTCACATGCAGGACAGGGATTCCCACTTGGGGCCTTGCCCACAAATATCCAGACAAGAGACTAGCCCGGTGGTTCCTTCGAAACTGAATGTGGAAAAAAACTTCCCTCGCTCGGAAGGCACGGGCGATTCCACCAAGGAAAATCATCTAACGGGTCAAGGCCTTAACTATCCAATCTGATCCAACCAAACCCGTAGGTCACATGGCTAGATCAAGGAAGAGACTTGCACTTGGTTCATAAAATCACAGTTTTTTTTCCCCTTAGGCGAGGCACAGCCCACTAATTATTTTCCACAGAAAAGGAATCTTCTAGGGACTTAGTCTAACTAGCGTAACTTGACGTATCTGAATGTAACACAGTCCACTGATCCAACCTAACCCCAACCGGCCCATGGGTTAGCCAACCGCTGTATTGGTGGGATTCCTTTATATAAAAATTTGGTTATGTTTTTTCCCGGTACCAAGGAAAAGAGTTCCCAGGCCCCCTAGTCGGCGCTTCAAGCAAAATTCAAGGTAGTCACACCACTTACACACCCAATATGAAATTGCCTTTTTCACAGACTTGGCTATCTTTAAAGCAATCTTTTAATGAAACCATAGTATCACTGATCATAATCCTCCAAAATATCTAGCTTGATTTCCATTTTGCAACATTCCTCCATCGGTGTACCTATGTTAGCATAACCCTCTTTCAATTTAGGATGAGTTAATATGATTTTTCCATATCATAAACAAGATTAAAAGAATTAATCATCCTTTTTTCTAGATCAAAAATCTTGAAAATAACTAATATTTTTCTCTATCTTGTCAAGCTTAGAGTTTGGATTAAAATAAAGAGATTGTGAATAAAAATCATCCTCCTACCAAGGATCTAGCCATAAGAATCACTAATCTTTCTAAAAGAGAGATTTTCTTAAAGAAAACATTATGATTAAGCATAAAAAATAACATTAATCTAAATAGACATTATGAATCTTTGGATCTCTTGATTTGAATAAAAAGCCATTTCTTAGAAAGCTTCTCAAGAGGGGTTGAGAAAAAGAAAATCATTGAGAGAATTGAAAAAAAAACCATTAAATTAGGTTCACCTTTGACTTGGGCTTGTTTCTTTGTCTAGAAGTGAACCCCCAAGAAAGTCCTTGGCCACCAAGTGGGGGAGAGTAATCTCCAAAAGAGGATGGAGGAGAGAGAAGCTCCAAAGCTCTCAAGAGAAGAGGCAAATTAGAGGGATAATATAAGTATACTAATTTAGAGATAATACTGGCATGGTAATGCTCTAATATCAAAATACAAAGGAATGAGGGTCTATTTATAGGTGAGGGAGGCCACTAACCAAGTCCAGTTGGGTTCTAGAGCCTTCCAGCTTCAGTTTGACCCAATTTGGACAAGATTTGGATCAATTTGGCTCCCTTTTTGATGCAGTTTGCTCTAGGAGAGAGGAGAGATGAAATATCTTGATTATTTTGAATTAAAAAAGGCCAAACAATGATGAGGAAAAAGTCACCTACCTCAAGTGGATTTCCCACCTTATTGAGGTGTCAAAAATGCATCATTTCACCTAAATATTTTATTTTTTTACTAATATACCTTAATTTTTAACTAATAAAACTTGTACTCAGTCAACTCTTCATTTAATGTGAGCATTTACTCATTTGTGGGGTTTTTTATTTTATTCTTTGTATTTAACAAATCCCAACTGTAAGATTCCTCCCCCAACCCCTTTTTCATGTCTAGTATATTCCCCTGTAATCAATTCCTTTTCTAAAATATAAGAGACCTTGTTTGTGGCTGTTTTAACCTAGAGAGAGAAAATATTCTAGAGAGAGAATATTCAGATTTTGAATATTTTTGGATAGAAAAATATCTCTTATAATTCAGATGAGTTTCCCTGAAACAGAAATTTAAAAAGAATTTTCCAATGTGCAATTGGAATTAATTGGAAATAGGTATAAAGAACCTTAGCCTAAGGGTCTAGATTTTCAGAAATCTTTAGACTATGGTCCAATTAAGGTTTCTATGGGCCAATAGCATCAATCCATGTGTAGGGAGGAGATAAATCCAAATTGTAAAAAGAAAATACCCAAAAAGGAGTAAATGCTCACACAAGATGAAGAGTTGAAAATGTACAAGGGTTATTAGTAAATAAACACATATGTAAGGAAAGGGAGTTCTTTAAAGGAGGTGCATATTTCACATAAGATGAAGAGTTGAAAATGTACAAGGTTTATTAGTAAATAAATACATATGTAAGGAAGGGGAGTTCTTTAAAGGAGGTGCATATTTCACATAAGATGAAGAGTTGAAAATGTACAAGGCTTATTAGTAAAAAAACTATGACACATGTGTAAGGAAGAGGAGTTCTTTAAAGGAGGTGCATATTTCACATAAGATGAAGAGTTGAAAATGTACAAGGTTTATTAGTAAAAAACTATGAGCAATACAATTTTGACACATATGTAAGGAAGGGGAATTCTTTAAAGGAGGTGCATATTTCACATGCTTGAATGAGTTTTAAACTCATAAAAATTGAGATATTTCATCTCTCCTCTCTCCTCATTCAAGTCTAGTTCCAAAAAGTTAGCTTAATTGACCTAAAAATGGTCAAAAAGTGACCAAACTGACTTGGAAAATTCTAGAATCAGTTTGTTTGGTTAGGAGCTCAAATTTTCCTATAAATAGAAGCCTCCCCTTGTTGAAAAAAACATAGTCTCTTATGCCTTGTTACTCTACTCCACCTAAGCCAAAATATAGTCTCTTATGCTTTGTTACTCTACTCCACCTAAGCCAAAATATAGTCTCTTATGCTTTGTTACTCTACTCCACCTAAGCCAAAATATATAGTCTCTTATGCTTTGTTACTCTACTCCACCTAAGCCAAAATATAGAGTGTCTTAGGCATTGTCACTCTACTCTACCTAAGCCAAGAACTGTGAATTCTTTAATAATTCACTAGTTTTTGATACTTCTCTCTTTCTTCAATCCCCATTGGTGGCTCCATCAACACACTAAACCAATTGATTGGTTGGGGGCCTCTACCGTGAATAAAGAATCAAGCAAATCATAAGGTAAATATATTGAATTTTGATCTTTTCTATAATTACTCAATGATTCTCTCTTCTCAACCCCTCTCAAGCTTGAGAAGTTTAATTGGTATGGTTTTTTTTAAATGCTAATGAAGTTAATTGGTGAATAGTAGTGAAGAGTTACATAATTTAATAAATACTATAGAATTAATTTCCACTTATATTTAAATTCTAATGGTTTTTATAATTTCTCTCTCTCACTCAAGAAATGGTCATACTCATGACCCATTCTCAATCCAAATGAAGCTTTTCATAAAGCTTTTCCTTAATCCAAGATTAAGCTATTCTTGAGGCCAAATTAATGGCTTTTTGCTATGCTTTTAGTTTATGCACATTGATGATTCAATCCATTATGGATTGATGACCCAATTAGAGACCATTCTAATTGTTTTCTTAATGATCCAATTAGAGACCATTATGGATTGATGACCCAATTAGAGACCATTCTAATTATTTCTTTAATAATGAGCTTTATCCCTTAGAAAAAAATTGAGATTTATCAGTCATAGTAGCGGAGCTATGGCAAAATTTTTATAGAAATTACGCATAAAATAAATTCATTCAAAGCATAAAAAGAGGACTTTCTACCATATTCTAGGAACTATCATCCTAGATTAATTAAAAGAATTTTATCATGCATGGAGATGTGGATGTTTGCATGTAGATGTAGATGTATAGATGTAGATGTGGATATGGAGGTGGATGGATGCATGTAGATGTAGATGTATAGATGTAGATGTGAATGGAGATGTGGATGTATGCATGTAGATGTAGATGTATAGATGTGGATGTGGATGTATACATGTAGATGTAGATGTATAGATACGGATGTGGATATGGAGGTGGATGTATACATGTAGATGTAGATGTATAGATGTGGATGTGAATGGAGATGTGGATGTATGCATGTAGATGTAGATGTATAGATGTGGATGTGGATATATACATGTAGATGTAGATGTATAGATACGGATGTGGATATGGAGGTGGATGTATACATGTAGATGTAGATGTATAGATGTAGATGTGGATGTGGAGGTAGATGGATGCATGTAGATGTAGATGTAGATGTAGATGTATAGATGTAGATGGGAATGGAGATATGGATGTATGCATGTAGATGTAGATGTATAGATGTAGATGTGGATGGATGCATGTAGATGTAGATGTATAGATGTAGATGTGAATGGAGATGTGGATGTATACATGTAGATGTAGATGTATGGAGGTGAATGTGAATGTGGATGTGGATGTATGCATAGAGATGTAGATGTATGCATGTAGATGTGAATGTACGCATATAGATGTGGATGTATGGATGTGAATATACGATATGCGATGTGAGGGAATCTGAAGTGATGAGATAGAAATGATGTGATGGGATGAGTATACATATAAATGGAATATGGAATAAGTAATGTAGATTGATAAAGGATAATGTGGAAAAATGAAAGTTAAAATAGAAATTGTGTTGTAAACTGTTTGTAAATACTGTTTGTAAATGCTGTTTGTAAATGATTGTTTTATGTCAAGAATGCTGGGGGGAGCATTTTGACCGTCTTGTGATTAAAGTCGTGATGGTAAAGTTGCAACTGCTGACGGGGAGTCAATGAAGGACGTCTCGCGTAGCAAGGTCGGCCGAGGTCTTGACCAGCCTCGGTGCGATTAAAATGGTGAGCTTCCGGTACGGTGGATGAGGGGCCAAGGAAGCGGCCTATGCGTGAAGCGCTAGGTTACCTGCGAAGGATCCTAGAGGGTGCTGACCATACGGTGCTCGGGCTCTGGGTTGCCTAGGATACCCACGCGTGCGTCGAGGAAGATATTGGAACAGAGTTGGAGTTGTTTTCTGAAATCGAGCATGGATCTGGTTGATTGACCTTGCTGGTCTTCAATGGATGAGTCCATGGCTCCTTATATGGATCTGTTGGTTGATCTTGCTGATCTTCAACGAGAGTCCATCTTGTTAAGTGATTATATTGCCAAGTATTATGGGCTAGGAACTATCGAAACGGCTCCTGAGCGTTCTAGTTACCAATGATGCCATAGATACTCTGATGAAGGAATGATGGGAAATTAAGAATCAATTGGATAAATTGGAAGATGGTGATCAATGATACTATGGTTTTATTAAAGGATTGTTTTAAACTGGTTGAATCTGGTTGAAAAAAAGGCAATTTCATATTGGGTGTGTGAGTGGTGTGACTAGTTTTATTTTGCATGAACATCCGGCTAGGGGGCCTTGGAACTCTTTTCCTTGGTACCCGGGACAAAACCTAACCAAATTTTTAATTGGATCCCATCACTACAGTGGTTGGGCGGTTGGCTAACCCATGGGATTGGATGGGGTTAGGCTGGACTGATGGATCCGTAAACCGAGACTCAAACTTTTGTTTTTACGATAGAAAAAAAAAAAATAAATCCCGGACAGTAACTGTTCTATGGATAGGAATCAACGGCTGTGCCTCTTGAATGGGGAAAAAAGCGTTGATCCCAATGATCCAAGTGCAAGTTTCTTCCTTGAACTGACTAAGTATCTTATAGATGTAATCGGATCATCTCGATCAGAAATGATCTTGACTACGTTAGAGTAAAAAGTTATCCTGGTGGAATCGCCCGTGCTTTCCGGTAAAGGAAGTTTTTTCGGGTTCGGTTTTGGAACAACCAACGGATTAGTCTCTTATCCGGATATCCGTGGGCGAGGCCCCGAGTGTGGGACCCCTGTCCCACGCGAGAAGCGCTACTTCCGCTGCCAGTACCCCGAATCCGTTGCTCGGTGGGAACAGGGATCTTACAGTTGGTATCAGAGCATTTGGTTAATAAAGATCAACTGAGAAGACAAATATGTCAAAAATTTATCAAGAAACACAAAAAGGTTATGATTGTGTGATATAATTCATACAATTTGATATTCAAACTAATTGGTTCTCCAGATAGAAGTACCGCGATTATATAGAATCCCTGACTTGCTTGAGGCGTAGACATGATATTATTTACCTTATAATTCCAAGGGCCGTGACTACGCGTATATACCGAGAGTATACTGCAGCTCTTTACTGACAGTATATACGAGTAAATCTAAGACTTGAAATTATAAGCGTTAATGCTATCTAGATGATGATTTCGAATGTGATTGATATGATTTTTAATTCTGTTTGAGAATGAATGAATTGATTTGGATTCTGATTGAAAATGCTGATTGAAAAATGTTGATTTTTAAAAATTAGTTGAAATATAATGAAACCACAATGAGGGGGAATGGGACGAGTCCTTGTGATGATATTCATAACTAGAATGATGATAACGAATTCAGCAAATCACTATGAGATTAGTGGGTTGTACTGTCAGATTGCTACTGTTAATACTTGACCGGTAGATCAAGTTAAGGGATGTCAAATTGAGAACTTGCTTAACTGAATTTCCGTGGAGGAATGTTCCGAAGGAAACTTTTCGGTCTAATGGACCTTATCATGTTAAAGATATGAATGATATGATCTGAATGAATTATTATTTAATGATGAGTTCTATATAAGGGATAATTATCCCAGTGTTCTGTTGGGTTGACCAGAATATAAGGAACCCCAGAATAAAATTGGATCTTAAGAATAAGAGCTGTCCTCTACCTTGCGAGATGAGGACATCTCGCACTTTTTAAGTGGGGTAGGATGTAAGATTCCTCCCCAGCCTTCGAGGTATATAGGAGTAAGAATCTCCCTTTCGGATCTTATAATTATTCCCTCTCTAAAATAAAAGAAAGTTTCTGTTTAAAAAAGGAATACCCTTTTCCTAAAATACTTCTCAGGAGTCACGCCTATTTTAAGGATTTAGAACAATGAGTTTAGAAGTGAGAATCGGTGTTTTGGATACCTAGGTTTTGGTTTTCATTCGAGTATGGCCCAAAAGAAGTTCTTTATCTCTTGGGGAGTATAAGAAGTTATCCCCCAGATATTGTGACCCTTATATCTGAATTCAATATGAAAAGAGGTGACTTAGCCTACAAGCTTCTTTTATCTCCTCATCTCAAAATTCTTAATACCTTCTATAGAAAAATGTGTCAAACACAAATCATGGAAAGACGGTAAAACTTCAGTGGCAAGTTACCGTGTGGCTTCTAGGTTACGCTAGCTCCTTCCCTTATATAAGTCGTAACTTTTACTTGTCACTCACAGTAATCTTACTCCCATCAATCTCCTTTCTTTCTTAATCTCCTTCATGGCTTGGCAACAGGAATTAGTTTTATCCCTGATGATTTCTCACCTTCAAGACGCAAGAGAGTCTGTGAAGAAAGACTTTATAGAACAGTATGAGCGCTCACTTTTTCCTCACCTAGGAACTTCTGTAGCGCAGACCAAATGGCGGACCTATCAAAACATAACTAGGGTAACACCCTGGGGTCAGCAGCACTTTCGTAACAATGTTCGCTTGGCCATGGTTAGTGAAGCTTTGGGTTTGGGTCCCCGATACTACTGTGTCATGAGATCAAGGCATCTTGGGTTTTCTGAGCGGGTCTTCTTACTGGCATGTTTTCTTCCTCATGAGAAGATATGCCTTTACCCCGTTTTTGGCTTGTCTCTTAGAGGTCCTTTTGTTAGATCACCTCATACCACTGAGATAGGTGCGGCAATAACCAGCAGAATCATTCCCATAGATGAGTTACCCTATACTTGTGCAGCTTGTGAGGACTGCTTTTGTGACCATATGATGGACGGGCTTATGGAAGTGTAAAGAGTTCTTCTATCTTTACTGTATAAGTCCCGTGAATGAATAAAGTTTAAATCTTGTTCTTATTTTGAATCTTGTTCTCTTTAAGACTCTTCTTGGTGGTTAATCGTGATTAAAATTTTTCTCTAAGTCTCATATTCGTGCATCTTGCGAAATTATTCCAAGTTGCGAGATGAGGACATCTCGCGTTTTTTAAGTGGGGTAGAATGTAAGATTCCTCCCCCAACCCCTTTTTCATGTCTAGTATATTCCCCTGTAATCAATTCCTTTTCTAAAATATAAGAGACCTTGTTTGTGGCTGTTTTAACCTAGAGAGAGAAAATATTCTAGAGAGAGAATATTCAGATTTTGAATATTTTTGGATAGAAAAATATCTCTTATAATTCAGATGAGTTTCCCTGAAACAGAAATTTAAAAAGAATTTTCCAATGTGCAATTGGAATTAATTGGAAATAGGTATAAAGAACCTTAGCCTAAGGGTCTAGATTTTCAGAAATCTTTAGACTATGGTCCAATTAAGGTTTCTATGGGCCAATAGCATCAATCCATGTGTAGGGAGGAGATAAATCCAAATTGTAAAAAGAAAATACCCAAAAAGGAGTAAATGCTCACACAAGATGAAGAGTTGAAAATGTACAAGGGTTATTAGTAAATAAACACATATGTAAGGAAAGGGAGTTCTTTAAAGGAGGTGCATATTTCACATAAGATGAAGAGTTGAAAATGTACAAGGTTTATTAGTAAATAAATACATATGTAAGGAAGGGGAGTTCTTTAAAGGAGGTGCATATTTCACATAAGATGAAGAGTTGAAAATGTACAAGGCTTATTAGTAAAAAAACTATGACACATGTGTAAGGAAGAGGAGTTCTTTAAAGGAGGTGCATATTTCACATAAGATGAAGAGTTGAAAATGTACAAGGTTTATTAGTAAAAAACTATGAGCAATACAATTTTGACACATATGTAAGGAAGGGGAATTCTTTAAAGGAGGTGCATATTTCACATGCTTGAATGAGTTTTAAACTCATAAAAATTGAGATATTTCATCTCTCCTCTCTCCTCATTCAAGTCTAGTTCCAAAAAGTTAGCTTAATTGACCTAAAAATGGTCAAAAAGTGACCAAACTGACTTGGAAAATTCTAGAATCAGTTTGTTTGGTTAGGAGCTCAAATTTTCCTATAAATAGAAGCCTCCCCTTGTTGAAAAAAACATAGTCTCTTATGCCTTGTTACTCTACTCTACCTAAGCCAAAATATAGTCTCTTATGCTTTGTTACTCTACTCCACCTAAGCCAAAATATAGTCTCTTATGCTTTGTTACTCTACTCCACCTAAGCCAAAATATATAGTCTCTTATGCTTTGTTACTCTACTCCACCTAAGCCAAAATATAGAGTGTCTTAGGCATTGTCACTCTACTCTACCTAAGCCAAGAACTGTGAATTCTTTAATAATTCACTAGTTTTTGATACTTCTCTCTTTCTTCAATCCCCATTGGTGGCTCCATCAACACACTAAACCAATTGATTGGTTGGGGGCCTCTACCGTGAATAAAGAATCAAGCAAATCATAAGGTAAATATATTGAATTTTGATCTTTTCTATAATTACTCAATGATTCTCTCTTCTCAACCCCTCTCAAGCTTGAGAAGTTTAATTGGTATGGTTTTTTTTAAATGCTAATGAAGTTAATTGGTGAATAGTAGTGAAGAGTTACATAATTTAATAAATACTATAGAATTAATTTCCACTTATATTTAAATTCTAATGGTTTTTATAATTTCTCTCTCTCACTCAAGAAATGGTCATACTCATGACCCATTCTCAATCCAAATGAAGCTTTTCATAAAGCTTTTCCTTAATCCAAGATTAAGCTATTCTTGAGGCCAAATTAATGGCTTTTTGCTATGCTTTTAGTTTATGCACATTGATGATTCAATCCATTATGGATTGATGACCCAATTAGAGACCATTCTAATTGTTTTCTTAATGATCCAATTAGAGACCATTATGGATTGATGACCCAATTAGAGACCATTCTAATTATTTCTTTAATAATGAGCTTTATCCCTTAGAAAAAAATTGAGATTTATCAGTCATAGTAGCGGAGCTATGGCAAAATTTTTATAGAAATTACGCATAAAATAAATTCATTCAAAGCATAAAAAGAGGACTTTCTACCATATTCTAGGAACTATCATCCTAGATTAATTAAAAGAATTTTATCATGCATGGAGATGTGGATGTTTGCATGTAGATGTAGATGTATAGATGTAGATGTGGATATGGAGGTGGATGGATGCATGTAGATGTAGATGTATAGATGTAGATGTGAATGGAGATGTGGATGTATGCATGTAGATGTAGATGTATAGATGTGGATGTGGATGTATACATGTAGATGTAGATGTATAGATACGGATGTGGATATGGAGGTGGATGTATACATGTAGATGTAGATGTATAGATGTGGATGTGAATGGAGATGTGGATGTATGCATGTAGATGTAGATGTATAGATGTGGATGTGGATATATACATGTAGATGTAGATGTATAGATACGGATGTGGATATGGAGGTGGATGTATACATGTAGATGTAGATGTATAGATGTAGATGTGGATGTGGAGGTAGATGGATGCATGTAGATGTAGATGTAGATGTAGATGTATAGATGTAGATGGGAATGGAGATATGGATGTATGCATGTAGATGTAGATGTATAGATGTAGATGTGGATGGATGCATGTAGATGTAGATGTATAGATGTAGATGTGAATGGAGATGTGGATGTATACATGTAGATGTAGATGTATGGAGGTGAATGTGAATGTGGATGTGGATGTATGCATAGAGATGTAGATGTATGCATGTAGATGTGAATGTACGCATATAGATGTGGATGTATGGATGTGAATATACGATATGCGATGTGAGGGAATCTGAAGTGATGAGATAGAAATGATGTGATGGGATGAGTATACATATAAATGGAATATGGAATAAGTAATGTAGATTGATAAAGGATAATGTGGAAAAATGAAAGTTAAAATAGAAATTGTGTTGTAAACTGTTTGTAAATACTGTTTGTAAATACTGTTTGTAAATGATTGTTTTATGTCAAGAATGCTGGGGGGAGCATTTTGACCGTCTTGTGATTAAAGTCGTGATGGTAAAGTTGCAACTGCTGACGGGGAGTCAATGAAGGACGTCTCGCGTAGCAAGGTCGGCCGAGGTCTTGACCAGCCTCGGTGCGATTAAAATGGTGAGCTTCCGGTACGGTGGATGAGGGGCCAAGGAAGCGGCCTATGCGTGAAGCGCTAGGTTACCTGCGAAGGATCCTAGAGGGTGCTGACCATACGGTGCTCGGGCTCTGGGTTGCCTAGGATACCCACGCGTGCGTCGAGGAAGATATTGGAACAGAGTTGGAGTTGTTTTCTGAAATCGAGCATGGATCTGGTTGATTGACCTTGCTGGTCTTCAATGGATGAGTCCATGGCTCCTTATATGGATCTGTTGGTTGATCTTGCTGATCTTCAACGAGAGTCCATCTTGTTAAGTGATTATATTGCCAAGTATTATGGGCTAGGAACTATCGAAACGGCTCCTGAGCGTTCTAGTTACCAATGATGCCATAGATACTCTGATGAAGGAATGATGGGAAATTAAGAATCAATTGGATAAATTGGAAGATGGTGATCAATGATACTATGGTTTTATTAAAGGATTGTTTTAAACTGGTTGAATCTGGTTGAAAAAAAGGCAATTTCATATTGGGTGTGTGAGTGGTGTGACTAGTTTTATTTTGCATGAACATCCGGCTAGGGGGCCTTGGAACTCTTTTCCTTGGTACCCGGGACAAAACCTAACCAAATTTTTAATTGGATCCCATCACTACAGTGGTTGGGCGGTTGGCTAACCCATGGGATTGGATGGGGTTAGGCTGGACTGATGGATTCGTAAACCGAGACTCAAACTTTTGTTTTTACGATAGAAAAAAAAAAAAATAAATCCCGGACAGTAACTGTTCTATGGATAGGAATCAACGGCTGTGCCTCTTGAATGGGGAAAAAAGCGTTGATCCCAATGATCCAAGTGCAAGTTTCTTCCTTGAACTGACTAAGTATCTTATAGATGTAATCGGATCATCTCGATCAGAAATGATCTTGACTACGTTAGAGTAAAAAGTTATCCTGGTGGAATCGCCCGTGCTTTCCGGTAAAGGAAGTTTTTTCGGGTTCGGTTTTGGAACAACCAACGGATTAGTCTCTTATCCGGATATCCGTGGGCGAGGCCCCGAGTGTGGGACCCCTGTCCCACGCGAGAAGCGCTACTTCCGCTACCAGTACCCCGAATCCGTTGCTCGGTGGGAACAGGGATCTTACACCAACACTTGCATTAATCCTATTGTCCCTTGGGAACCTTATTTGGACCTTAATCCAAAAATTTCTAAAAATGTGGACCCTTAGGGTAAGGCCTTTAATACACATATTCAATTAATTCCTAATGCACATTGGAAAATTTATTTTAAATTCCTATTTCAAGGGAATTCATCTTAGATATTAGGAGAAATTTTGTATTCAAAAATATCTCAATTCTTAATTATCTCTCGCTAGAATATTTTCTCTCTAGGCCAAAACAAGGGAAAACAATACTTTCTTGCATTTTGAATTAGGGGATGATTACGGGATGATTACAAGGGATTGAGGTATGAGCTTATACATTATTTAGAGTTGAGGAGGAATCTTACATCCTCTCGCACTTGAAAAACGCGAGATGTCCTCATCTCGCAAAGTGGGGGCAATCCTTTACTAACTCTTCTTCTTTCTCCCAAGTGGCGTCCTCTAAAGGGTAGAATTTCCACGACCAAAAATTCTCTACGGATTCTGCTCCTGAGAATCTTCTCCCAAATGTCAAGGATTTCTTCACGTTGGAGTACCATCTGGCCTTGAGTCGGAGAAATCAACTATTCATCTCACAAGCACGTGACTCCTGCGGCGGCTAGGTACATACTTTTTAAGTAAACTGACATGGAATACATTATGTACCTTGAGATGGGGAGGCAGAAGTTCATAAGCTAGATCTCCTATTTTCTTAGTGATGACAGTGTACCGCCACAGTATCTTGGAGACAACTTTTTGTACTTCCCCCTAGAGATAAAGAACTTCTCTTGGGTCGTACACGAATGAAAACCATATCTGCTTCTTCAAACACTCTCTCCGATCTCTTCTTATCAACATACTGCTTTTGTCTATCCTGGGCAACCTTAATATCTTTGCAGATTTCCTACATTTGCTTCTCCATATCATCAAGCATCTGTTTGGACATTTCGACCCTGATCAATGGGTCGGACAATGTTAATGGTGTGAGGCCATCTTGTCCGTACAGAGCTTTGAATGGACTCATCCCGATACTTCGGTGATAAGAGGCATTATAAGCAAACTCCACTAGATGTAAGTTGCTTAGCCACTTTTTGGGCTCTCTGCTGTCAACAGCATGACCGAAGAATATGTTCAATTACTTGGTTTACTCTTTCAGTCTTACCATCTATCTCTGGATGATAAGCTGTACTGAGATCTAAGGAAGTTCCTACTACTTTGAAGAATGCAGTCCAGAACCTTGATGTGAACTTAGAATCTCTGTCGCTTACTATTCTTCTGGATAAGCCATGCAGTCTAAAAATCTCCTTGAGGAAGACTCTGGCAATATCCACTGCAGAGTAGGTTTCTTTTACCAGAATCAGATGGGCAACCTTAGTCAATCTATCAACTACCGCAAAAATGGAGTTGTAACCTAATTGCACTCACGGTAATCCAGTAACAAATCCCACAATGACACATTCCCACTTCATCTATGGAATGTCCAAGGGATGCAGCTTACCTGGCATTTTAACCCTTTCTAACTTGACTCTTTGACATGTTAAGCACTGACACACATGATTGAGTACATCCCTTTTGAGTCCTAGCCAGAAGAAACTCTTCTTTAGAGACATGTAGGTCTTCATGACTTGGATGTCTCGCTATCGGGCTATCATGGGCTTCCCTCAGAATTTTCCCCTTTGTTTTCTTATCATTATAAGGAATGCACAACCCATTATTGTAATGCATGCATCCTACATCCATTTTGTACCCACCAAGAACTCAACTCATTTCCTGAGGAGTCTTGCTTTCCTGCATCAGTAGGATAGTAATGGGGGCAAAGAATCAGTCCGATGCCCGTCCACCCAACCTCTACACTGGATATCGTGGGTAGAAAGCTCACTGAGAAGGAGAGGGAGCTTTTTTTTATGATCATGAAATGTTGGCCATTTTGCATGCCCTAAATAAGTGGCATCACTATTTGTATGGTGGGCATTTCAAAGTAAGGACCGATCACCGAGTACTCCAATGTTTGCTCACCCAACAAAACCTTTCTCCAAAGCAAAAGACATGGCTTGCTATGTTGCAAAATTAGCACAGGACATCATAACAAAATCTATCACATGAGTATTGATATGTCTCCATTTGAAGTCATGTATGGGTATAAGGTGCATGTGCCTTCTATCGCATTCAATGAGGAAAAGGTGAATCCTCAAGCAAAAGAGGAGATTGAGAAGATGTGTGCAAATATTGCAAAGGTGCAAGGATAACATGGCTAAGTCAAAAACCAAATGAAGCAATATGTTTATGTGTCAAGGAAGCATGTGGAGTTCAAGGAAGGGGATTTTGTATTCTTAAGAATCCCTAAGTCAAGGTATGCTTCATTGAAGGGAGACACCAATACAAAGCTTGCTCATCACTTTTATGGACCTTACAAGGTGTTGAGAAGAATTGGTGAGGTTGCCTATCAATTGTTGTTACCTTCTACCACAAGGATCCACAATGTGTTTCATGTGTCACTCTTTATTTATATAAAGAATGCAATATGTACATAGAGCATCCTGACTCCAGAAAGTCGAAACCTCCACGGGAGAAATGCATCAGACAGCGATACTAGGCTACAGACATACCGCGACCGTTCCCTTATTGCTAAGGGTGCTACAATCTTTCTTTTCAGAACAAAATAGCTAAGAAGTCTATAAATATGGCAAGATAGTTTGAAATCTGGAGGCGTGGGGTGATACATGATCACACCATGAACCACTTTTAGCTTCAATAGGATCATGGTCAAAGATATTTTCTCCCTCAATATCAGGCACTTGCTTGCAAGAGGCATGGACATACTACCCTGAATACCACATATGCTGATGTCTCTAGCGCTGGGTCGAGAAAATGCAACTCCTCAAAATGTTTCGTGAGCCTTGCTTTACTGCTTCGAGACGTAGTGGAGGAAAGGATATGCTCAAAGGCAAAAGCAGTCATATCATGAGATGGAGTGAGATCGGGAATGCCAAATAAGCATGGGACTTCCATTTATAAAATACGATTCATCGATTAAAAGTCTTCATTAATGAAGCTTAAGGAATGAAAAATCAATATGTGAATGCTCTTTTTGAGTTCTTTATTATAAATTTCTCTCAAAATTCATTTTTCCTTCTTAAGCCTTCAACAAAGCTCTGATACCAGCTATGAGACCCCCTGCCCCCTCCGGGACACTAGTGTGACGGAAGCAGCATCAGCCTCTTGCACACGGGGCAAGGATTCCCACTCGGGGTCTTGGACAAGAGACTAGCCTAGCGGTTCCTTCGAAACCGAACCCGAAAAAAAACTTCCCTCTCCTGGAAGGCACGGGCGATTCCACCAGAAAAAATCATCTAACAAGAGATTTATCTAACGGGTCAAGGCCTTAACTATCCAATCTGATTCGACCAAACCCGTAGGTCACATGGCCAGATCAAGGAAGAGACTTGCACTTGGTTCATAGAATCACCACTTTTTTTCCCCTTAGGTGAGGCACAACCGTTGACTCTTTCCCACATAACAAGAATCTTCTAGGGACTTATTCTAACTAGCCTAACTTGACGTATCTGAATGTATCATAGGAATCCACCGATCCAGCCTAACCCCAACCAACCCATGGGTTAGCCAACCGCCCATCCAATGTGTTGGTGGGATCTATTATAAAAATTTGGTTATGTTTTGTCCTGGGTGTACCAAGCAAAAGAGTTTCCAGGCCCCCTAGCCAGCACTTCAAGCAAAATTCAAGGTAGTCACACCACTTACACACCCAATATGAAATTACCTTTTTCACAGATTCGGTTGTCTTTAAAGCAATCTTTTAATGAAACCATAGTATTACTGATCATAATCCTCCAAAATATCATGTCCATTGTTTTACAAAAATATCATCTAGACCCTCCGTTGAAGACCAGCTAGTCAACCAAGAGATCCAATCTTGAATTCTAGTTCACATAGATAATTCCTTTCCAATCCATCCATATCTTCCTCGACATACACATGGGTCTCCTAGCAACTGCGATCACGTGCATCACCTGGTCAAAACCCTCTAGGATCCTACTTAGGTGTCCTAGCACTTCACTCAAGGACCGCTTCGTCGGTCCTCGCCCATTGTATCGGAAGTGCACCATTTTAACCATACTGAGCCTAGTCAAGACCTCGGCAGGCTTTGACACCGAGCGACATCCTTTGACAACTCCCTGCCACCACAACATCTGTTTTCAGTGAATCTCTCCTTAGTTAAACATAAGCCAAATGCTTCCTCTAGCATTTGGGCGTAAAACAATCCTTTTCAAAAAAACAGAGTTTCCATGCAAGTAAGAATTTTTCCGTTTTGAGTTTGATTCCACAAAACCCTTTTTTCTCGAAAACCCAACTTTCTTAATGAAAATCACAAATCTCATGTCAAGGTAATCCACCCATTAATTTCAATGAATTTCCAGTTCATTTCTCGATGATATCAGTCTAGGAAAACTTCTCTAATTCGGTCAGTAGTGTATTCTTTGTATAACGAAGATTTGAAATTGGTCACGAGGTTTTTCTTGATTCAGATTCGAGAGATGGGCAAGTAATTTACTGGCCCGCCATTCTCATGGTCGTGGTCAAACAAAAAATTATTCCGTTTACTTCTAACTTTGATTCCTAAGGATTTTCTTCAGATAAGTTAATGGGTGACTTCCAACCGTATAAGGGAAAATCCAATTTTATAAAGTTAATGGGTGACTTCCAACCGTATAAGGGAAAATCCAATTTTATAAAAATTCATTCTATTTGACCACAATAGATTTAAAAATAGTGCTATTTGAGAATAATGCAATTTCATAAAAATAACTTTTTTTCCAAATAATCTGATTATGAATATGCATCATTTTACTAATTAATCCGCATAGAAATATCTTAAAATATTATTTTCATGAATTTGTTTTACATTAGGATACCATAATTTCCTACGTGAAATAATGGTGAAAAATCCTCTTTTAACATCAAAATTAATTTAGACATTTTTCTACTTAAATACAATGAAAATTTCTCTTTTTAAATAAATAAAAAATATCCATATTCTGGAATATACCAAAAATTCATCTTTTAACATTTAAATGTTCGTATCTCCAATATCAAGGGAATTCCTCTTTTTGCATCTAAACTTTTATGCAGGAAAATCAATATATAAAAATTTCCTCTTTTCTCTTAATTAAATAATTATGCATAAATACTAGAAAGTATTTTCCATAATTATCATGAATCATTCTTTTAGCCTTGGGCGAAGTCTTTTTCCATTCTCACTACTTTAGCCATTGAAACTGGCTTCGCATTCTTTACTAGAGTATCCAAGGGTTCGTTCATTCCTTGAGTGAACCTGGCCACCATCAGTTGTTCTTCATCTAGCTGTGGGCGAGTATTTGAGGAGGAGAGCGAATGCTTGGTGATACTCTTCAATAGTTCTTAGTCAACTCTTCATCTTATGTGAGTATTTACTCATTTTTGGGAGATTTTTCTTTTATTATTTTATTTATCTCCTTCCTACATTTGGATGAATCTTATTGGTCCATAGGAACCTTAATTTAAAATTTCGAAAAAATCTTGACCCTCAGGATAATGCCTCTTGAACAGATTATACTTAATTTCTAATGCACCTTCTGAAAATCTTTTTGAACTTCTATTTCAGGGGAACTTATTTTAATAAGATGAGATTTTTCTATCCAAAAATATTTAAAAACTAAATTACCACTCTCTAGAAGATTTTCTCTCTCTAGGCCAAAACTAGTAGAAACAAGATCTTTTATATTTCTGAAGAAGGATTTGATTACAAGGGAAGATGGTGGACATCTTGAGAGCCTGGGGAGGAATCTTACAGAGAAAATCAAGAAATACTGATAAAGTGAAAAAGCCTACTTGCCCCTACAAACTACCAAAGGCCTCATGGATATATTTTAGAGATGAAGCAAAGTCAAAAAGGAGGTTCCCACATCAACAGCATGCAATGAGTGAGGGGGTGAAGATAGGAAAATTTCACCACTTTGGCAAAGGAGGAATTACATCATTTAAAGCTAGATTTGTAAGTCATGTTATCCATTTTATATTCTTTACGTAGCATTTTTATTTATTTAGTATTTATACTGATGACTTCCATTTATTAATATAATGCATTAGAATGCAAACTATGGTTGTCTTTCTACGCCGATGAAATTGAGATGATGAAGGATGTTAAATATGAGGAGTTGAAGGTACAACTTGATGCAAAAGGTGTGCACCTACTCCCACAGGTATATTTTCTGATGTACTTTAGTGTCTTTATCAATTTTTATCATGCTTGTGATCCTAATTATCAAATTCTGCCATTATAGAAGGTTGGAGTAGAGTTCTTGTATGAGAAGGCCTTGAAGAGTGGTGGAGGTGATGTAGAGAAGTCAAGTGATGATAATAATAATGACTCTGAAGAGGATGTAGATGATCTAGATAGAGGTTCTACATAGGGTTAACCTAGTTTATATAGATACATAGTCTTATATCTTATGATCATGTTTGTTATCATCTAGTACTTATTCATGTGATTTCATCATTTATATCCATACATATGATTGTGGGCATTTCTAGTTTTTATTAATGGCTACTTTGATGATCCAAGGATTGATCACACTTTTTTGTGATTCTATCTTGATGAGATATATACTTCTTTTCTGGTGGTATGGATATTCATAGCTTTGATGATAGTTTAGTATCTTGCATCACATGTGATGATGATGTTTTTTGTCTATTTCATTTTATACATTTCATTAATATATTTAAACCATTTTTAATTATGCTTGTAAATCATTTTTACGTTTATTATTAATCATTTTATTTATGCTTGTAAATCATTTTTACGTTTTGTAAAAATTACACAAGTGCCATAAATATTATCATTTTTGGGTGGTGTTGTACTCATGCATAGACCACTTTCCAAAAAGGGTAAAAGATTCATGTTTTTTTATGGAATCTTTGAAAGTTGATGCTAAGTTTTTCTCATTTTCAAGAAATATTACCTATTTTATCCGCAAACAGTGTTGCAACAGTTGGGGGGGGATTAACCAAGATTTTGAGAGATATTTATAGACATCTACTTACATAAGGGGATTTTAAATGGTATTTTGGAAAAAAAAACCATAAGTTTATAAACAAAAAGGGGGTCATTTTATTAATTCAAAATTTTTATAATGCTATATTCTTATGACAAGAACTAGTTTTGAATGAGTGCGTGAGCTCTCTTAAGAGGTATGTGTGAGATAAAAGGCAATTTCAATTATGGGTGTGTGAGTTAAAAGGTAATTTCAACGATGGGCATGTGAGTTCACATTGGCTCTACTAGTCAGGTAGAAAAATGTTAGACCCATAGCTTGATTGAACGAGGTCTATAGAACTAGTCTAAGTAGAGAAAGGTTCAAAAACTAGAAAGTGGGGTGGCAGGGTGGACCTGAGCTTGCGGGAACTTTCCAAAACGAGACCAAATTATATTTAAGAACGAGAAATTTGGGAAGAGTAGTCTAGACTAGAAGTCATGAAAAAAGATCGAGAAATTATCTTCATAATCGAGGAGTTAAGACATCTTGTTGAGCCTTGGTGAGCTGCTCAATGTCGCATACTTATGAGAATTATGAAGGGAAAACTCATGGAGCAATCATTCACCTTTTGTTACAAAAGGATTATTCCAATTAGAGCACTTAGTAGAGTTAATGAGATAACCAAGCATCAAGATATTGTGCTATGAGGTCCCAAGTGAGTTGTTCTACCCTTAGTGTGATTTTTGATGCCAAATTATTGTATAGATAGAGAGGTAAGGGTTTCACAATCTCTGCATAACTTCTCATGAGTGATGCATAAGATCATGAGTTGTGCATAACCTCTCATGAGATATGTATGAGTTATGCATGAGCTATTATAACCTCTCATGAGTTATGCATGAGCTTTTAAAATCTCTCTTATGCATGAGATCTTTTAAGCTCCCTTATGCATAAAGAGAGCTCTTATTTTTATGAGTTATGCATGAGCTCTTACAAGCTCTCTTATGCATTAGATCTTTTAAGCTCCTTTATGCATAAAGAGAGCTCTTATTTTTATGAGTTATGAATGACCTCACTTTAGATATATGCATGAACTCACTTAGGATACATGCATGACATGTTAATTGTATGAGCTATACATGAGCTCTCATTAGTTATGCATGAACTCTCTTATGTGTATGAGCTATGAATGAGATCTTAAGAGCTTTACATAAAATATATCTCTTATAATCATTCTTATGCCTAAAGAGAGCTATGCATAAGCTCTTATGCCTAAAGAGTTACTTATTTGTATCATCTATGCATGAGTCTCTTAAGAGCTATGAATGAGCTCTTACTTGTATAAGCTATGCATAAGCTCTTAAGATCTATGAATGATATCTCATTAGCTATGCATGACCCCTCTTGAATGACCTCTCATGAGTAATGCATGAGCTCTAATGAGTTAATAATGCATAAAGAGAGCTTTCTTGCATAAGCTCTCATGAGCTATGCATAAAGAGAGCTTTCTTGCATAAGCTCTCATGAGCTATGCATAAAGAGAGCTCTCTTAATCTATGCATAAAGAGATCTCTATTACAGAATCTCTCATGAGCTATGTATGAAGAGAGCTAAGGGTGGCTACAAGATAAGGGTACTCACTTTCATTCACTCTCTCTAAAATTGGGACATTGATGCAACTCGCGCAGAGTATCTCGATCGTGATATCGCCATCAATTAAAACACGACACATGCCTCCCGACCCTAAATCCCCATATCTTGATCAAGATACTAACTAACGCCACGCCAGCACAATAGCAGCAGGTTCGGGTTTCAAGTCACCATCCATGTCACCGCCACCTCATTATCTCAAAATCGAGATATGTAGGCCACTCAGATCCACGTCAATGCCACAAAAGATCCCCCTCAACTTGCCCGCTCGGATGTATATTCAGTGATGTCGTCTCCACCGTCCAAGTATCTCAAACGAGATAAGGAAATATCATCTCGACCATTGATTTGGGATGGAGCCTACTTAGACCTTTTCCTTGATGCTGCATATTCGAGAGTTCCGTAGATCTTCTGATGTGACAGTGCCTTACCTGCCTCTATATCCATGGCCTATATATTCAGTGATGTTGTCTCCACCGTCCACGTATGTCAAATGAGATAAGGAAATATCATCTCGACCATTGATTAGGGATGGAGCCTACTTAGACCTTTTCCTTGATGCCGCATATTCGAGAGTTCCGTAGATCTTCTGATGTGACAGTGCCTTACTTGCCTCTATATCCATGGCCTATTTATGGAGATTTTTCGATGACCTCTCTCTCATGATGCACCACCATTCCTCCGCGAACGCCTACTGCACTCTATGCCTCAAGGACATTGACAGTACTAGTGGATATGCTCTAGGATGTGGACATTTTTTCCATTTATCTTGCATCACCCAGGAGCTAGTACACTTCTCGGCATGTCCCTCTTGCCAAGCATGCATTGACCTAGCGACATACAGAGTTCTCGGCATTGACGATCTTGACCCAAGCTTCGCTCAAGTAGATGCTAGGACTGGCAGGCCACTTGATTTTACATTAGCTAGGACTCGATGCCGCCGATGACAGAGATCAAGAGCCTAGGGTGCCTCCATAGTTAGAGTGGAGTGCACAAGAGTTTGATGCATACCAGAGAGTCCTTCAAGAGAGCCACCTCACATCACACTAGCGTGTGGGTGGTGCTCGTCCTAGTGGCACATCGGGTGAAGGTGCTGGCAGCAGTGGTGCTTCACATAAGCAGTGTGTTCTTACAACAGAGGAGCTTACACACACAGAGTGGCAGGCACGGACCATTGCTGATTACAGATTTTGGGTTTACAGACATAGACATCTTGTAGTAGCACGACGTAGAGAGAGGGAGAGGGTTGTAGTAGCAGCTTATGGGACTCCTGAGCTCCCGAGTACACCAACACCAGTTTATGATTCTGCCTTTGAGGCAGACCTCCCGCGCAAATATGGTTACGAGATAAGGGTACTCACTTTCATTCACTCTCTCTAAAATTGGGACATTGACACAACTCGGGCAGAGTATCTCGATTGTGCTATCACTATCAATTAAAACACGACACATGCCTCCCAACCCTAAATCCCCATATCTTGATCAAGATACTTACTAATGCCACATTAGCAGGTTCAGGTTTCAAGTCACCATCCATGTCACTGCCACCTCGTTATCTCAATCGAGATATGTAGGCCACTCGGATCCACGTCAATGCCACAAAGGATCCCCCTCAACTTGCCCGCTCGGATGTATATTCAGTGATGTCGTCTCCACTGTCCACGTATCTCAAATGAGATAAGGAAATATCATCTCGACCATTGATTAGGGATGGAGCCTACTTAGACCTATTCCTTGATAGCCATGGGATATAGCCTGGGGTGCGGAAGCCCCTTACTATTTGGCGGTGTTTGCATCCTCATGTGGCGGCACATATCTATAGTCGATATGTTGCTGCATATGGGAGGATGCCGAGCAACCGCCAGATTCCCATATACTTTGCAAATATGCAAAGTTTTTCTTAGGGGAGTAGGTGGATTACACTAGCCATCGGCTCGGTGGTAGTTCTCGTCAAGGTCGTCTCCAAGACCAGGGTAGCAGGCGGGTATTGACATGCATAGAACCATGAAGAGCATCCATCATGTGGTGTGCCTGTTTTCACAATCGATACTGATAGATGTCGAGGTATTTACACATATTTATTACTTCTTAAGGTTTTTCATAGTCATTTGTTTATATGTTTATATTATGTAATTTTCTATATTTTTTAAATGAGTGGCATGGTTGATTGTCACATAGGGTCCCACACCTACCTGTGTGAGAAACTCACTCAGGAGTGGATAGAGGCAAGAGGAGAGATAGACCATCTTAGAGCAGCATTGCAGACGCACAGGCATGCCATGCGAGAGAGTCTGACATCCAGTAGGTAGGTCTCTCTTATATGTAAAAGAATTATAATTAAGGTCCAAAGTTATAAATTTCTTTAAGTAATATATAACAAGAGAGAATAAATAATTATTTGTATGCTTTACTTTTTGACTAGGCTCGGACTGAGGTAGAGAGTGCTAGAGCTCAGGCAGATTAGCACATGATTATGGAGAGGATTGCACAGCACATGGTAGAGCAGTTGATGCTGCATATTCGAGAGTTCTGTAGATCTTCTGATGTGACAGTGCCTTACTTGCCTCTATATCCATGGCCTCTATATCCATGGCCTATTTATGGAGGTTTTTCGACGACCTCTCTCTCATGATGCACCACCATTCCTCCGCGAATGCCTTTTGCACTCTATGCCTCAAGGACATTGACAGTACTAGTGGATATGCTCTAGGATGTGGACATTTTTTCCATTTGTCTTGCATCACCCAGGAGCTAGTACACTTCTCGGCATGTCCCTCTTGCCGAGCATGCATTGACCTAGCGAGATACAGAGTTCTCAGCATCATTGACGATCTTGACCCAAGCTTCGCTCGAGTAGATGCTAGGACTGGCAGGCCACTTGATTTTACATTAGCTAGGACTCGATGCTGCCAATGACAGAGATCAAGAGCCTGAGGTGCCTCCATAGTTAGAGTGGAGTGCACAAGAGTTTAATGCATACCAAAGAGTCCTTCAGGAGAGCCACCTCATAGCACACTAGCGTGTGGGCGGGTGAAGGTGCTGGCAGCAGTGCTGCTTCACATAAGCAGTGTGTCCTTACAATAGAGGAGCTTACACACACAGAGTGGCAGGCACGGACCATTGCTGATTACAGATTTTGGGTTTACAGACATAGACATCTTGTAGTAGCACGACGTAGAGAGAGACGTAGAGAGAGGGAGAGGGTTGTAGTAGCAACTTATGGGACTCCTGAGCTCCCGAGTACACTAACACCAGTTTATGATTCTGCCTTTGAGGCAGACCTCCCGCGCAGATATGGTTACAAGATAAGGGTACTCACTTTCATTCACTCTCTCTAAAATTGGGGCATTGACACAACTCGGGCAGAGTATCTCAATCGTGATATCGCCATCAATTAAAACACGACACATGCCTCCCGACCCTAAATCCCCATATCTTGATCAAGATACTTACTAACTCCACACTAGCAGGTTTGGGTTTCAAGTCACCATCCATGTCACCCCGCCACCTTGTTTTCTCAATCGAGATATGTAGGCCACTCGGATCCACGTCAATGCCACAAAGGATCCCCCTCAACTTGCCCACTCGGATGTATATTCAGTGATGTCGTCTCCACTGTCCAAGTATCTCAAACGAGATAAGAAAATATCATCTCGACCATTGATTAGGGATGGAGCCTACTTAGACCTTTTCCTTGATAGCCATGGGATATAGCCTGGGGTGGGGAAGCCCCTTACTATTTGGCGGTGTTTGCATCCTCATGTGGCGGCACATATCTATAGTCGATATGTTGCTGCATATGGGAGGATGCCGAGCAACCGCCAGATTCCCATATACTTTGCAAATATGCAAAGTTTTTCTTAGGGGAGCAGGTGGATTACACTAGCCATCGGCTCGGTGGTAGTTCTCGTCAAGGTCGTCTCTCCAAGACCAAGGTAGGCAACCTCCACTATCCCTTTGTGTAGCTACTACAGATCCTACATTTGTGCCTTTATCTACGGTCGAGGTACTAGGTGCCCAGGTGGGTATTGACGTGCATAGTACCACGAAGAGCATCCATCATGTGGTGTGCCTGTTTTCACAATCGATACTGACATATGTCGAGGACATATTTATTACTTCTTAAGGTTTTTCATAGTCATTTGTTTACATGTTTATATTATGTAATTTGGGTGGTTGCAAGATCAGGGTGCCCAGTTTTGTCCACTCAGGCACCCTGTAAACAGTAAAAAAACAGGCATTTGTTTACCTTTAGTGGCTAATCTCTCCTGGTAAATGAAGGAATTTCGTTTCAAGTTCTTTTGTTGGAACATCATATTCAAAGTTGGAAATATAGTTGCATAATTTGATTAAGCATTAGATAGTCAAAAGTCCTCATTTTCTTAGGTACAAAGTCAATGTATACACCCTGTCCCAAATTTGAACTGATTCCATAAAATGCTAATATCTTTTACATATAAACTCATATGAGATTCTCACTTTGTATCTTGGATCTTCACATAATATGGAGCTTAACTTGATTTTTCAAGAAAATTTTAAGATATTTGTCTATTTTCTTTAAATATTTCAAGGTCTTTAAAGTGTTATAATATATGCCACTTTTTGTACCCACAATAGCTACCACTTAAAATCCTCAATCTTGTAGATCAAAAGAGTGGGTAGATACAAAGACATTAGTAGAATGTGGTGGTTAGTAAAAATTGCAAATCCAATGGTTGGATTTTTAATGATCTCTTTTTCAAAATTCTTCCAGACTATCAGAAGGCCTGCAAATATTAATAATCTAATTAGTAAAATTACATTTTTGATGTGAATCATATAAAACCTATAGGGACTAGTGTGCTTGTAATGGTGCATCTATGGAAAAATAAATTGGATCACTCTAAGTATGGAAAGATCATTTTTTAATCATTTCATCATATTTTTGATTAATTTTGATTAATTAGACTAATTTATATTAATTTAAGTTATATTGGGTTAATTTAAGAGCAAGCATATTTTCTATTATTTGCTTGATCTCATTTTAGGTACCTTGCCTCCCAAAACTTTCTCTCCAAGCATTGTCCCAGTCCAGCATAAACTGGATAAAACTGGACACCCTGATCTTGCAACAACCCATTTTCTATATTTTTTAAATGAGCGGCATGGTTGATTGTGTCACATAGGGTTCCACACCTACCTATGTGAGAAACGCACTCACGAGTGGATAGAGGCGAGAGGAGAGATAGACTATCTTAGAGCAGCATTGCAGACGCAGAGGCATGCCATGCGAGAGAGTCTGACATCCAGTAGGTAGGTCTCTCTTATATGTAAAAGAATTATAATTAAGGTCCAAAGTTATAAAGTTCTTTAAGTAATATATAACAAGAGAGAATAATTAATTATTTGTATGCTTTACTATTTGACTAGGCTCGGACTGAGGTAGAGAGTGCTAGAGTTGAGGCGGATTAGCACATGATTATGGAGAGGATTGCACAGCACATGGTAGAGCAGTTGATGCTGCATATTCGAGAGTTCCGTAGATCTTCTCATGTGACAGTGCCTTGCCTCTATATCCATGGCCTATTTATGGAGGTTTTTCGACGACCTCTCTCTCATGATGCACCACCATTCCTCCGCGAACGCCTACTGCACTCTATGCCTCAAGGACATTGACAGTACTAGTGGATATGCTCTAGGATGTGGACATTTTTTTCATTTGTCTTGCATCACCCAGGAGCTAGTACACTTCTCGGCATGTCCCTCTTGCCGAGCACGCGTTGACCTAGCGACATACAAAGTTCTCGGCATTGACGATCTTGACCCAAGCTTCGCTCGAGTAGATGCTAGGACTGGCAGGCCACTTGATTTTACATTAGCTAGGACTGGATGCCGCCAATGACAGAGATCAAGAGCCTGAGGTGCCTCCACAGTTAGAGTGGAGTGCACAAGAGTTTGATGCATACCAGAGAGTCCTTCAGGAGAGCGACCTCACAGCACACTAGCGTGTGGGTGGTGCTGGTGTCCTAGTGGCACATCGGCGGGTGAAGGTGCTGACAGCTTCACATAAGCAGTGTGTCCTTACAACAGTGGAGCTTACACACAACACAGAGTGGTAGGCACCATTGCTAATTACAAATTTTGGGTTTACAGACAGAGACATCTTGTAGTAGCATGACGTAGAGAGAGGGAGAGGGCTGTAGTAGCAGCTTATGGGACTCCTGAGCTCCCGAATACACCAACACTAGTTTATGATTCTGCCTTTGTTGAGGCAGACCTCCCACGCAAATATTCGATGGCCCCGCAATAGCAGCTGGCATAGCCTCCTCGACTTACACAGCAGCCTCAATGTGCACATCGACCAGCAGTCAGAGATGACGATTTTGATTGGGTTGCCGTTGATAGTGACTAAAATCAGACTAGCTGGGCTAGCTCATTTACATTATACTTAGATTTTCTGACAGTGACTCTCAGACTAGCTGGGGTAGATTATTTTCATTATGCCTTGATCGATTGAGTTAGTGGCTAAACCCAGAGTAGTTGGGTTATCTCACATTCTAATGTACTTAGTTGATGTTTATTTCATTATAAGTTTTTTCATTATTGAGGATCATTACATTTTAGTTGATGTTCATGATTTTTGGATTTTTTTAACACTTTGGGTGTCATAATGTTTGTTGAAAATCTCCATGTCATCGTACCCAAACATGCTCCGATGTTGACCAAACTTTGCGAGCATATGGGAGGGGACCCACCCCCACACACTCGCAAAGTTTGGTCAGCATCGGAGCATGCTTCTATAAGTAGTTAGCGCCGTGTGCAGATTTTTCAAGTCTCTTAGTGCTTGAGAGGCCATGGAAAATCTCACTCTTCCCCATGCCATCGCACTCAAACATGCTTCAATAGTGACCAAAATTTGTGAGCATGTGGGGGGAGTGTTGCTTGCAAATGAAGATCAATACCAGGATGCAACAAAAACGATACTTAGGGCTCTTGAAAAGAGTTCCACTTTGTAGATGAATGTGGGAGAGGGTTTGATAATAATCCCACATGGGGACTTATGGGAGTCCTAGAATTTTTGTATAAAAGGTGGCTCATTTGAGAGCTTTACACACTTTTGGGCTTAGTTCATGTAAGAGCTCCTTTGAGAGACCTACTCTCCCTCTTCTCCATAGAGGTGAAGACTCTTCTCTCACCCCATCTACATCATTGTATGAGGTAAATCTCTTCATTGAATCATTAGCAATGTCATGAGTCTTTCTCATCCTCTTCTCTAATCATTTTACTCTTATGCATGCTTTTAGTATTTCATTTTTGAGTACATGGATTGATTTGAAGCTTTCATGGAAGCTTGATGCTTGAATGTATGCATGCTTGTAGGAAGATAGGAGTGGAGTGAGGTCTTTCTCTTTGCTTGAGTGCATAGTGATTGTATTCCTCTTGCTTGTATTTGTGAATGAATGGGTGTGTAGGAATGAGGACAAGTTGAGCTTGTGTGTATGCTTAGTCTAGTGTCAAGTGATGGTAGCCATGAGCATTCTCTCCATTTGTGGATAAGCTCTTGTGCACCGGTACGGGTCGAATCCCTAGCTCCGAAAGGGATGCAAATCCCATTGGATTGAGCTTAGTGTGGATCGTACTCCTCTTGCTACAAGAGAGAGAGTTTTCCGTCTCTCCATTGGCGCCGCTGCCGGGGAGAAGACTCAAATCCGGTTGAGAGTGTGTGGAAACCACCACTATTTCCTCTTTTGGTTGCAAAACCATTGAGTGATTAGGTTAAGTTTGGGTGTGTGATCCCAGTGTGAGTGGATAAGGTAAACCATTGAGCGGTTGAGGTTTCTCCCGCATTGTTTTTTTTATGTTTTATTGTTTATTGCTTTTCAAGTACCATCATTATGCTTACATTCATTGTTTTCTTTTGCCATTTCATGCTTTCATGCTTTTCGCTAAACTTGTAATTAGTGAAAAATTAAAAAAAAATAATAAAAAAATAAAAGAGGTGCGTTGCTAAGCTCTTCCATAGCTTATGCAAGCTCCATGGACTCTCAAGCGTGAAGCCCGCTTAAGAAAGAGAGGAGAGAGGGAAAGAGAAGGGAGAAAGGAAGAGAGGAGAGGTTGAAAATTTGTTTTTATTTTTTATTTTGTTTGAGAATATTGCATTGATCTTCACTCTAGCCGCACGTCACTCAAGGCGCAGCAAAAAGAATTAAAGAAGTGAAAGCCTGCAGAGAAGGCGGCCTTAAAAAAAATACATATATATACATCTATATATATATATAGATTTATATTTCTATCTTTTACAGTGGCGTTGAAATGCAGCATCGTGGGGGAGACGTTTTGTTTTAAAAAAAAACAAAAAAAAAACAAACAAACAATTATATATATGTATATATATATATATATATATAATCGTTTTTTTTGTGTTTACGTTGGTCGTCTGGCTAGCGAAGGCGTTGGAGGTGGTTGGAGTAGGCGGCCAAAACAGCTTTAATATATATATATATATATATATATATATATAACATTTACGTGGAAGGCCAGCGAGAGGTTGTCGGCTGCAAGCTGAACGAGGTGGCGTAGGTGAAGGGCGCAAGCGGCCGGCGGTGTTGGCTTCGGCGAGTGCAGAAGAAAAAGAAGCGGCAGCTGGGACGTGGAGCCGAGGTGGCCGCAAGAAGAAAGAACGGTGTAGGAGACGAAGGCAGATGCGAAGTGGCTGCTGCTGGGCTGGCAAGGAGTGCCTGGCAAGGAGGTGAACCAAGCGTTGACTGGCCGCGCCGGTGATTGCACGACCAGCGGGAGAGGTGTGGAAGGCTGGCGCAGCAGGCGTCAGTGAATGCAGAAGAAAGAGCAAAGGTGAGCCTGGCTGCGAATGAAGTGGCGTGAAGAGTTCTGCTGACCGACGAAGGCGTGGAGTGGCCAGCAGGCAAAGGCGAGCTCGCTGAAGAATCCGGCGAAGTGAAGAGGAGAGGCGGTGAAGGCATCAGCGCCAACTGGCTGCTGAAGGCAAAGAAAGCAAGGAAGAAAGAGGAGGGTCGAGGGGCTTGGGCTTCTCAACGGCAGCGTCCGCCCACAGGGCTGCCACCTCGGCCGCACAGACAAAGAAGCACAGAGTGTAGAAGGTGGTCCGCAGTGAGGTTGACTAGTCGGCGGCTGCGGTGGAAAGCGACTACTGAACAGAGCAAGCGGTGATAGGCAGCTGCGAAGGCTGCGGTGGAGTGGGCGCCTGGCAGTGAAGTTGAGGTGTTGAAGGCAACCCACGCGCGCCAGCGAAGAATCCAGCGACGAATCCGGGCAAGCCGATCGGTGCGGATAAGGTAGGTGAATTTTCTTTTTTTTATTATTTTTTTTTTAATTTTTTATTAATTTTTTATGTTTATTTGTTAAAAAAAACAAAAAAAATAATATTTTTTAAAAAAAGAAGAAGAAAAAGGCATTAAAAAAAAGGACAAAAAAAAAAGAAAAGAGATCCAAAAAAAAAAGAAGAAAAGAATTTTAAAAAAAAAAAGAATAATGGAAAGCCTTAAAACTTTTGGAGTAAATATGGTTTGCATATTTTTTTATTATTTTTTATTTTTAGCATATTTAGAGTAATTTGCATTGTTTTAAATTTTTGTAATATATTAAAAAAAAAACAAAACAAAACAAAACAAAACAAAACAAAAGGAAAAGAAAAAAAGAAAAAGAAGAAAAAATAATTTTTATTTTTTGAATCCACTGTTCATTATTTAAATTTTTGTACAAAATTTTGCATAATTTAAGGTAGCCTGCATTTTTTATTTTTATTGCATGCATAATTAGTAGATTTATAATTTTATATTTGGCACGAAATTTATTCATTTTATCAAAAAAAAAAAAACAAACAAACAAACAAACAAACAAACAATAAAAAAACCAACAAAAGGGAAAAAAAAAAAACAAACAAACCAAAGAAAATTTTTGATTTTTTAGGAGTCTATTATTTTTTTGCATATTCTGTAGTTCTTCATTTTTTTTAATTTTTTGCATAATTAGTGTAACCTGCATTTTTTCATTTTTGTAACTTTGTGCATAGTTAGTATTTTTTTTTTAGGGTGATTCATAATTTTGTGTAAATTTAAAAAAAAAGAGTAAAAAACAAAAAAAAATCATAAAATCATTTTTAAAAAAAAACAATAAAAATAATAAAAAAATAGGTTAGATAAGTACACCATACATATTCTTTTAAGTTGCCTTTAGTGATTAGGTAAGGTAAAATATATATATATATATATATATTTTTATCAAAAAAAAACAAAACAAAACAAAACACAAAAAACCAAAACTAAAACAAAACACAAACACATAAAAAAAAAAAAACCAAAACAAAATTTGACCTTATGCACTTACGGTCGGGACGTCTTGTAGATTCTGCCATAGGACCTAGGGCACCTTCTAGAGTACCTACGCAAGAAAGTGGGACCCAATCGGTAGGCAATTTGGCAGATATTGCTGAAACCCTTACTGAATCCCAATCCGATACCCTTTCCTCCAGAACAACTAGTTCATTGTCCATGGACAATCTAGAGCCATCAACTAGTTATCCCGTAGCCCAAAATAGGACACCCACACGATCCTTTAATCCATTTGAGGCCGACACCATGGGGTTAACATTCAATGTGAGACTCCAATATGTCTACACAAATGCTCAAGGAGCTGAGATCTTTAGGGACCCACAACAACGGTATCTTGTTAAGATCGCAGACATTTTCTCAGAACTTGACAGAGCACCTCTAGTCAATGACCAGGGTAACATGTACATGGGTGGAGATGGTGTTCGCTATGAAGTCACCTACCATCCAGAAAAGGTAGACAAATTAGGGGAGCTCTCTAAAACTGAGTTGTTAGACTATTCACAACTTTCCAGAGCAAAAGAGTCTAGAGATGACTGGCTTATCGAGCCGGACATGCCTGGACCATCCAATGCCCAATCCTCAAAGCCATCCAACATAGATGATTTACTTCTTGTAGATCTAAATTTGGACAAGGATAGGAAAGGCAAGTGTAAAATGGATCAGGGGGATGAAAGTCAATGGGAGTTTGAACGACAAATTCCTGTGACAAAGGTTTTACAGGATGACCAACTTCAAGAGGTCTATAAGGATTCGTTAGAGGGATACTATGCCACAACAAAATCGCCAGAGCTGGATCTTCCTCTAGCTCATGTGGTGGTAGTTGAGAAGCTTGCAGGACACATGAACAGAATAGTTGATAAATGGGCCAATGAATACCGAACCTTAGATTGGAAGGAGATTCGGGAACTCACGTGGAAAGGACAACCATTATTTATGGAAGTGTTCTCAACACATACAGCCAAACCAGGAGAGACAGCCTTTCTTGGAGAAACTGTTGCTCCTCCCCTACGAGAGTTCACTAGAGAGGGACCCTCAACATCTAAGTGGACCACTGCTAGTAGCCCAACTCTAGCACCACGATATCGTCCTACACCAAATGTGCAACCACAGGTCACACCACCACAACAACTTCTTTCCCACTATGACAATCGGATGAGAAGGGAGCCAACTCGGCCTCCTATAAGTGCACCTCCTGAAATGAGGGTGACAAGATCTTTAGAGGGGTTTGGTGAGGCTGGTAATAGGGTACCCACACCAATTTTGGAAACATGTGGACCATCTTTCCAAAGAGAGAAACAATTTCCACTGAAGAGTGAGAGGCCGTAGGCCCTATGATGAGTATTCACGACAAGTAAGACCATCAACTCTTCAGAAATTGGTAAAGAAATATGAAGGGTCGGGAGATCCATACGACCATGTAGCAGCTTTTAGGCAAGCAGTTCGAGCTGAGCAAGTTGCTGATAAGCATACTCAAATAGAAGGGTTTGGACTCACTCTTGAAGGAAAAGCCCTTGCTTGGTTTCAGGCACTAGAAGCTTCAGACAAAACTTCTTTACGAGTTTTGGAAGAGAGATTCATTGCAGCTTTTTCCTTGATGGGAATTCAACATGACACAGTAGCGCATATCTACTCTTTCAAGCAGGGCGAAAATGAGAGTGTTCGAGACTGTGTAAATAGAATGAAGCAGTACATTAATCGTTGCCCAGAAGATGAGAAGCCCACCCAAAGTCGATTGATTTCTCTCTTCTTAAAAGGCCTCAAAAATTCGACACTGCATACACATCTCTATGCGAAGAAGCATACAAGTTTCAATGAGTGTTGCCATGATGCTATGGATTTCACCGATAACTTCAAGTTCCAAGATGGTTCTGGCCCTGAGGTGAAACCTAGAAATCAGTGGGGTAATGACCAAAGTTCAGGGTCTAGCGCGCTAGTAAATCCTGACCAGATAGCCAACCTAGTGCTAAGGAGATTAGGACAAACCTATCGTCCACCCATGCAGCCACAACAACAGCAGCAGAGAATGAGGAGTGTGCTTCCTACAGGTCCTCATCTTTGTGGAGCATGTGGCGGTGACCATAAAACAGAGGACTGTAATACCTTTTCTCCTCTAGTCACAAACCAACCCACGAAGAAGTGGTGCCAAGCCTGTGCTTGGAACTTTACTCATACCACCCAGGATTGTACTCGCATTGCGAGAATGAGACAGGAACGTGAGCAGCCGAGGGTGGAGTGGCTCCACAAATGTATCAACAATATACAAATTTTGAACGTAAGCCACCGATGACACAAGAACAAGCACGACCTGTTCTTGGTGCTCAACCTCCTGCTCCAGGGACTGCTCCTGTGAGGGTTGTCGACTATGACAATTCAAATATGTGTAGAGAATTGGTAAACCCAGGCTATGTGGAGGAAGAATATGTATCATATTCATCCAAGGATAATATCTTTGAAAGTCCCATATACCCAAACCAAGCACTGGAGATTCAACCAGGGGAACAAAACTCTTTAATGTTGCTAGGCGGCTACCAACCTAGGACTCCAGGCCCCTCAGGTCAATGGCAGCCAAGGAAAGTAGAGGCCAAACCAATGGGCCCCTGTTATGAGTGTGGAGAACCCCATTGGGCTCGTGATTGTCCACATCGCTCAAGGCAAGCATCTCGGTCAAATACAACAGTACAACAGTTTCCACCAATCGAAAGATATTGTCTAGGGTGTTGTGTAGAACACTTCCCAAAAGATTGTCTGCTGAAACCACATGAGGAAGGCACCTCTCAACCAAAGGTTTCACTCAACCTTGTAGGTACAGTTCCATCCCCACCTTCATCTGAGAATGAGGATGTCGTGCCACTTAGAGTCATGACTAGATCACAAACACGAAACGCTGAAATACAGACTGATGAGACACCTCGAACCCGGGCCGCAAAGACAAATCTAGTGGACAAGACCCTACAGTCCAGTAGAAAAAAGACCACTAGGAGAAAGAAGAACCGAAACAAGCCAACTAAAAGTGCATCCACTTCTAGTTCTCAGGAGACCTCTAAACAAAACATAAGGGATAAAACTTTTACATCCCAAGAAGTGCGTGAGGAACCTCAACCTAAGCCTAGTGCTAAACAAAATGAGGCTAGTACGACTGAGGATAGTTCTGGGGGTTCTGTTTTTGTGGATAAAGTGAATGAGACTCTAGAGGCCATCATTGATGCTCATAGAAGTCGCATTGCAGCCTTATCTGAGCTACCCAAAAAGCTTCAAGAATACCCAAACCCTCGTGAGGAGAAGATCTATCTAGCTGTACATCAGCAACTCATTAGGGAAGCTCAGTCGATACTTGAGGGACCACCACCACCTATTCCTCGTGGCCCAGTCTCTCTTAAGCCAACATTAGAAACCATACCAGAAGTGTCATCAAGTCGGGAAATGAAAAGTGAGCTCATTTCACAAGCTCAGAGCGAAAGGTCTGCACCAATTGACACTCCATTAAAAGATGACATTCTGCCATCACCTAGCCTTGTCTTCCCATGCAATGATGAAGTTATTGATGCTAATGAGGACATGGCAAATGAAATGTGGGCCGCAGTAACTGAGAAAATTAATGAGAACATGTCTTCTGTTAGTTCGCCTCCATTCTCTGAGGTGGATTTTACCAGAGACTCGGAAAACAAATTTAGACACCCAAGCATCCAGGAGGAAGTTCAAACAATTGTTTCTCCTAGAAGTAAGCATACAATGAAAACCTTACCATCCTATCTGGGAGAATATGAGAACTGTTCTCAAACCTTGAGGATACCCTCCATGCATAAAAGGTTGACTAAGGAGAAAGATATGAGTATGGTGCAAGCTATTTTGTCTGCACCAGTGGCTTGTAACTTACCTTTGCTTGAATTGATAAAGCTTAAACCTGAGTTGTGGAATGATATTGCCACATGTTTGTCAGAGCAGGTATTGCTACAAAAGGGTCCCCATGAGTGTACTATACACTCTGAAACAAAGCATGTAATGCCAGTTCCTATCAACAAAGTGGGAAAATTTTGTGAAGACGATCAGGGAAATGCTACCCTCCCATTGGAAGTGCGAAAAGTATCTTCAACTGCAATACTTGATAGTGGTGCAGGAGTGGGCATTGTGACAAGGTCCATTTGGGAGAAATGGGGCAAACCAGCTATTAGGAGTACCAGGATGCGCTTGCAGCTAGCAGATGGAAGCTTAGAACATCCCCTTGGGCTGCTTGAGAACATATTGGTCACCACATGTGGGATTGAATATGAGCATACCTTTGCAGTGGTGGATTTTGGAAAGCATCCAAACTATGAAGTGATATTGGGTAGACCATTCATGCGACAATTTCAAATGATTCAAGATTGGGGATACAATTACTTGTACCTCAGACATGATTCTGTCATCACAAGGGTCAACCTAAGGAATCACTCGTATCGTGATGTAACAAGGTCTCCAATAGATGAGTTTGATTCTGCTTCATCTGAGGGCTCAAAAATTACATTGTCAGATGGGCGAGAAGATCTATGGATGTGTGGAGCCTCCTGTAGGGATTTCAACACTGAGAGACTTAAGGGTAATCGAAGTGTATCTGACGAGGCATACATTCCACAACCCTTCCCTGAGCATTTAATTGATCCACTAGAATGGAGTCATGTCCTTGCAACATTATCGACATGTGCTTTACCAAAGCCAATTCAATTCTGTGACTCTGATGGATATGATATTATTCCTCTACGAATGGTACAAACACGTGCCCTTCTAGATGATTTGTACTATAGGGATACATCCACAACAGCTATGCATGTCGAGGAAGTCTCAGTAGAGGACTTGACACTCGAATCTGCTAATGATGCTGATAAGGAAGATGGCTGGGACTCTGATTTCGATAATGAAGATACAACCCCTGAGGAAGAGTTAGGAAAGGCACGCCTACTCTTGAGAGGAAGGGAGGTTCAAGTAGAGATCCCTAGAGGCCGACCTAAACGAAAATGCTGTAAGAGCCATAAAAAAATCCGTAGACAAGATGAGCGTGAACAACGTGAGAGACTGCAGAAAGAAAAGGAGGAGTCTGAGAGTGAAAACTCTCGACCACCACCTCACTTCTCAGGAAAGAACGGATATCTATACTATGTCCATGCACAAGACAGTATCAAAGACCAAGTCAAACGATCAGATGGATTCCAAGCAGGGGAAAAGCTAACAACTGTTAGCAAAAATCGTAAAAAGACGAGGAAACAAAAACCAAAACTCAAGTCTAAAACCGATTCAAAAAAGAGTGTGGGAAGTGCTAAGACAACGGTTAAACAAAAAAATCCGATGATGCAAGATAGCAAAGGAAAGCTCAAAACCGCATGGTCTTCAATAAGTGGAGACTCAAGTGGACAAGAGCAAGGTCTAAATGTTCCTCCCAATTTCACACAGTACACTCTTCAAGATCGGAAGATTGTTCTTCAACAGCCCATGCGACAAAAACCAAGCATGCCAGGGATTTCATACGATGGTCCAGAAGATGCAAAAAAGATTGATATTGCTAAGCCAGGAGAAGAGCCTCGCTATGTGTGGATTGCCACAGACTTGTCCTTCGATGAGGAGGAGTTATTAATACAAACAATAAAGGAGTATCGTGATGTTTTTGCTTGGAGTTATAAAGACCTCAAAGGAGTTGATCCAAGCATATGTCAACATACAATACCATTGCGAGAGGATGCAAAACCCTCTAAGCAACGTCCTTATACTTACAATGAAAACTTTGCACGGAAGATAAAGGAAGAAATAGACAAGCTATTAGAGGCTGAATTTATCTATGAGATTGAACACACTGAATGGGTCTCCCCTATTGTAGTGGTGCCCAAGAAAAATGAAAAACTTCGAGTATGTGTCAACCTCAAGAAGGTAAATGCAGCTACTGTGCGTGATCATTACCCACTTCCAATCACGGATCATGTTCTGGAACGAGTTGCAGGGAAAAAGGCATATAGTTTCTTGGATGGATTCTCTGGGTACAATCAAGTGTCAATTGATCCAAAGGATCAACACAAGACAGCCTTTGCTACCAAAGATGGCATCTTTGCCTATCGTGTTATGCCATTTGGTCTAACAAATGCGCCAGCAACCTTTCAGCGGTTAATGAGTCATGTATTCAAGGAGTACCTTAGGCAATTTCTTGAGATTTTCATGGATGATTTATGTGTTCACTCACAAGAGCGTGATGATCATATAGAACACCTGAGACTTGTGTTTCAAAAGTGTCAACTTTATCGTATATGCTTAAATCCTGACAAGTGCAAATTTATGGTAAGACAAGGGAAAATTTTGGGTCATATTGTTTCTCGCAATGGGATTTCAACAGATATGGATAAAATTGATGTCATTGTCTCATTACCTCGGCCTATCAACCCTAAAGGGGTACAAACATTCATGGGACATTGTGGCTATTACCGTAGATTCATCTACATGTACGCTGTCCTAGCCAGACCATTATATGCTCTTCTTGTAAAGTTTAATTGGACTGATGAGTGTGAGGAATCATTTGAAAAGTTGAAGCAAGCATTAGTGACTGCACCCATCTTACGGGCACCAGATTGGAACCAAATCTTTCATGTCCATATTGATGCTTCCAACTTTGCAATTGGATGTATTTTGGCTCAATCGGGAGAACACAATAAGGATTTCCCAATCTCATATGCTAGCCGACAGTTGAACAATGCTGAGAAGAATTACACCACAACAGAAAGAGAAGGATTATCCATGATATATGCAGTGAAAAAGTTTTGCCATTACCTTTTGGCAAACAAGTTCATATTTTTTGTGGACCATCAAGCATTGCTATATTTGGTGAATAAACCTTGTGCAACTGGAAGGATTGTGAGGTGGTTTATCATCCTTCTTGAATTTGATTTTGAAGTTGCAGTTCGGAAAGGAACAACTCATCTAAGGGCAGATCATTTGTCTCGAATCACCTCTGGCGAAGCTCCTGTGGGTGTGGATGATGATATGTTAGATTCAACACTTTTCCTTGTTGAGACAGCTCCTAGATGGTCTGAGTCCATTTTAGAAATTTTGACTGGTGGGCAGATACAACTAGCAGGTCCTAATGTGGACCTATGGCGACCATTCAAGTTAATTTCCGGGAGATTATATCGTCAGGGTAATGATGGAGTGTTGAGGCTTATACCTAACCCCGACCAATATGAGGAGATCTTGGAATGGGCACATGCAGGTATTGATGGAATCCATGCATCAGCTACTACTTGTGTGCGACGTATCTCTCAGGATGGGCAATGGTGGCCTACCATGCATGCAGATGCTGAGACATTTGTTCGTAACTGTGCTTCATGTAAAATTCAGAAGCCAATTCATAATGTCACATTATTCCAAATTTCAACTACACCAAGTTGGAGTAAGTATATTGTGGACTATCTTCAGCATGGTCATTTGGATCCAAAAATTCCTAAACATCGAAAGAATGCTATTAAAATTGAAGCGGCAAACTATATGCTAATAGAAGGCCAACTCTACAAGAGGGGCAAGGATGGCAACTTACGCATGTGTGTATGTGAAGCTGACTATCTGAAAATCTTAACTCATGCACATGCAGGTGTTGGTGGTGGACACTTTTCTGGCAATACCACAGCTAAGTTGATTAGGTGGTCTGGGCTTTGGTGGCCAACCTTACAAATGGATGCCGAAGAATATGTGAAACGTTGTGACGATTGTCAAAGGACTAAACCTCCCATCACAAAGGACAATATGCCATTGCGGCCTATGTTAAGCACACGTGCTTTTGCAAAATGGGGTATTGATTTTGTCGGTCCCATTAAACCTCCGGCTCGTAACACGCATGCAGAATATATCATAGTCGCAACCGACTATTTGACCAAATGGGTAGAGGCAAAGGCAACAGTCAAAAATGATGCCAGAACCACGGCCAAGTTCTTGTATGAGTACGTGTTTACACGCTATGGCTTACCTATTGAGATCGTTAGTGATCAAGGTGTACACTTCGTAAATGAAGTCATAGAATTTTTGCTTCAAGAATTTATGGTAATTCACAAGCGTTCTGCACCCTATCATCCCCAGACCAATGGACAAGCCGAGAGTACTAACAAGATTCTCTGCACAGCACTCACAAAGATTGTTGAGGGACATAGGACTGATTGGGAGCAAAAGTTGCACTCTGTTCTCTGGGCATATAGGACAGCCTATAAAACATCTGTGGGCACAACCCCATTTGAACTTGCTTTTGGGCTAGACGCAATTCTTCCCATTGAATTTCTTGTACCTACTCTACGAGTAGCTAAACAATTGGATTGGACTGGTCATGAGCTTTCACAACGTATTGACGAATTGGAAAAGCTTGATGAGACCCGCTTATTGGCGGTAATGGGGATGTATGCTGAGAAGAGGAGACAAAAGCAATGGTATGATAGAAATGTAACAACGGGCCGATTCAAAAAAGGAGACCTGGTGCTCTTATACACACTTAAGAAGCATAAGAGAAAGCTCAAGAAACGTGGCCTAGGACCGTTTGTGATTAATGAGCTTACTCCAAGTGGTGCGGTGCGTCTGGAGACACTAGAAGGTGAGCAAATGCCTAACTTCATTAATGGAAGTCGTCTCAAGAGATACAATGAACCATTAACTGAAGCCATGCTTCAACAGATGCATGCTGCACAAACACGAAAAGAAGCACTTGACCTACTTAAACGTCAGGCTCAAGAGGAGGCTAAAGCTAGAGTTGCAAAAGCCAAGGAGCGTCGCAAAGCTTCTATGTTAGCCATACAGTTGGCTACTGATGAGCCATATGTCAAACCATTCAATATTCAAGTGGGACTTCATCTTCATGAGACTACCTACTTTGTCTCTGCCTTAATTGACTCTGGTGCAGATTATAATGTTCTCTCGTTTGATACCTGGATAGCCTTGGGTCAACCACCACTTGTGCAAATTCCTGTGGACCTACGAAGCTTCTCTGGAGAAGATAACCCTATAGAGGGAAAATGTGTCATTATGATGACCATTCAGGATCACCAGATGTCAGTGTCCTTTTATGTGGCACGTAAGTCCAAGGCTGTGGTAGAGATTGTTCTCGGTAGATCGTGGTTAAGTGCTACCAATTGCTCATTAGATTGGAAGAATAGACAATACAAGTTGCAAATTGATTCTGATTGCATCTTGGGATTTGCTACACCACGAGCTTTATCGTGTCAAAGGGGTAATGTTTCTACCTTACCCGACCCACAATCAAAATCTGCTCTTGAAGCTCCAAAACAAATGATGTGGATAATTGATGAGTACTCAAGTGAGGGCCATGGCTGGTATGTTCCAACTACTCTAGTTGCTGCTCAAAGAAGGCCAGGCAAGAAGGATTCATCAATGTGGCTACCCAAAGATGCGTACAAACTTGTACCACCTATTCCAGTTGCTAAGCCTCTTAAGAAGCACATCATTTCCAAGCCTAAATCTCGCATTGTTACTCGATGGATCCCAAAACGGGTTCTTAAAGCACAAGGTTATTATGAGGGTGCAACATCAATTTGGCTTCCAAAATGCCATGGATTGCTAAAGGTAAAAGAGTGTTTCAAAAAGATTCCAAGAGTCACCCCTGATTGCCCATATCAGTGGGTGCAAAAGAAATCAACACAAATTCCCCAAGAAAGGAAAGGTGGCTGTGATAGCACCTACAAATCTACTTGTGTTGATCTTCCTAAAACATGTATTGAAACAACTGTTGCCCCTATTTCTCCTTGTTTCACAATTCAACCATCAACTGGTGTACCTAAGACAAGTCCAAAGGAGTCTCATTTGAGCATAGAGTCTGGTGCTTCAATGCCTAAATCTTCTTATCTTGCTCAAATTCCAAGACAATTGCTAAAGTCTACACCTCTTAAAAAGGATATACCAAAAGCTAAAGATAAGGCGTTAACACTACAATTAAAGCTCTTTGGTAAAACAATGTTTGAATAATGTAGTTCCTTATGCCTTTAGGAGATGTGTTCTTTTTGAGATAATCTTGTTTTTGATTGGAATTGTCATGATGGATATGAGTGTTCTAAATTTCATTATTCTACGTCCAGATAACTCCTGATGGATATTTGGCGCGATACATGTCCACCATGCATTGACCCTGATAGTACTCGACCTGATCATCGCGGGGGTTATAGTGCTCCTCCATTTCAAACACATTCTAGGTATTTCTATGCTCCCTTAGGTGAAAATTGCTGTGGGCATCACTTTGTTACGTTATTCTATCAACAGCATCACCCATTTCCACATTGTCAAGAGTGTGCACGGCTAGTATTAAGTGAAGCTTCACATATTTGTTGGATATGCCGCTCTTACTTTAGACGATATGGCACGGCCTTAATGAAGCAAATTGTGGGAATGACTCCCCAACGCCATAATCTTCTTAATGTGAGAATACCAGAAAGGGGACCAAATCAACGAAGATTACCTGAGGAGGTACAAGCACAACAATGGAGGGATACAAGCTTAAATGACTTGCAACTACCAATCTTGCAAGCCCTCCTTCCCCAACCCTCCACATGTCAATATTGGATCAATATGAGTACTTACATTGCACAGTTCCAAAATCAAAACTGTCTGACAAACCTTCCCATAGAACCAATGCCATATTTCAGTGAGGAAGCACTTCTTCCTCTACCACCTTCTCCAGAGGCCGGTTTTTGTGAGGGGTTGTCTCTGCATCCTGAGGAAATTGATACCATCTTTCCAGCAGACGAGGACACGGACCCACCATCAGCGCAAGAGTAACTCAGTGACTCCACAATAAGAACGACAAGCCAGGGCACTTTTCTCCCATTGGGTTTTTTCCCCTCGGCTATATTCGGTGTTTGGCACCACTAACAAATTTTATTCTTTTGTTTTTTCTTTGTTTGTTAATAAAACTTTGTGCAGAGATCTCAGCTTAAGAAGAGCATCAGATACGCCCCTACAGTCCACCTATCGTGCACACAAATTAGGAAGGGGGGAGATATGCTATGCCTACAGGGATCAAGGAGAAGCAATCTGCACAAAATCAGCAATTATTCAAGGCAAACGAACAACATCAACAGGGCACTACAACAGGTGTATGCAAATCTTAATCTTTATTTCTTTATGTGCTCTTATCTTTCGAATATATGGTTTGCATGTACACAATATTGGCTGGTTTGAGTTTTTGATTTGTAGTTAAAATAGGGTGAGTGCATTCTAGACTCTTAGAAGACTTAGTAAAAGATGTTTCTATCCAAAGACAGTGTAGGATATATACCAAGGGAGTATGCCAAGTACTTATGTCTTCAAGGTATATTAGTTATCCCTAGTGGTAGTTACCTCTTAGATATGAGCTAGGTGCTAGGAGAAATAAAAATTTACAAAAATATACCCTACAAAAATATATATACAAGGTGAATTGCGACATGAAGTGTCTACCGCCATGCGAAGTGCTTGGTAGGACCTGGGGATGTCTCAGCACCTTGGGGCCGATGCCTTGGTTTCCATGGGGTGAACACTGATGTCTAGAAGCTTCAATAGAGGACCTTTGAGGAATCTATCGCCTTGATAGATGTTGGTAGGACTCGGGGGTACACTATGGGCCCTCGAAACCGATGCCCTCATCTTCAAGGGGTACTCCTTAGGCAATAAAAGAAAGAAAAAGGGTCTGTCGCCCTTGAGATACTTAGCGGTCTTTAGATTCTCTTGGCGGAGGTCTCTTGGCCATTTCTTGGGTCTCATGGGGATAGAACCTTAATCTTTATCACCTTCTACACACATATCAAAAAAAAAAAAAACAAAAAAACAACAAGAGAGAGCTCCAATCACCTTTGCTCATACTTAGGAGTAGGGTTGCCACTTAGGAGTAACTTACATACTGATAGGACATTGAGACTGCGGTCATAACCGGAGGTGTACAAAGACACTTGCCTTTGCATAGCATTATCTACTACCTAAGTCTCACTTTGACTAGTTTTTACTCACCTCTTTTAGTACTCATTAAAACTTTAATCAGCCTTGCACTTGTATGCTCACGTGTGTAATTATTATTGCTGATTTTGCTTTTCTTTTCTTTTTATCAATAAAGGACTTTACTTGTATCAATTGTTTTTTTTGTTGCAGCTCTTGCTACTACCGCGCTCAAGGACGTGCGCAAAATAGGAAGGGGGGAGTGTTGCTTGCAAATGAAGATCAATACCAGGATGCAACAAAAACGATACTTAGGGCTCTTGAAAAGAGTTCCACTTTGTAGATGAATGTGGGAGAGGGTTTGATAATAATCCCACATGGGGACTTATGGGAGTCCTAGAATTTTTGTATAAAAGGTGGCTCATTTGAGAGCTTTACACACTTTTGGGCTTAGTTCATGTAAGAGCTCCTTTGAGAGACCTACTCTCCCTCTTCTCCATAGAGGTGAAGACTCTTCTCTCACCCCATCTACATCATTGTATGAGGTAAATCTCTTCATTGAATCATTAGCAATGTCATGAGTCTTTCTCATCCTCTTCTCTAATCATTTTACTCTTATGCATGCTTTTAGTATTTCATTTTTGAGTACATGGATTGATTTGAAGCTTTCATGGAAGCTTGATGCTTGAATGTATGCATGCTTGTAGGAAGATAGGAGTGGAGTGAGGTCTTTCTCTTTGCTTGAGTGCATAGTGATTGTATTCCTCTTGCTTGTATTTGTGAATGAATGGGTGTGTAGGAATGAGGACAAGTTGAGCTTGTGTGTATGCTTAGTCTAGTGTCAAGTGATGGTAGCCATGAGCATTCTCTCCATTTGTGGATAAGCTCTTGTGCACCGGTACGGGTCGAATCCCTAGCTCCGAAAGGGATGCAAATCCCATTGGATTGAGCTTAGTGTGGATCGTACTCCTCTTGCTACAAGAGAGAGAGTTTTCCGTCTCTCCAGGGAGGACCCAGCCCCATATGCTCGAAACGTTTAGTCACCATAGGAGCATGTTTAGATTAGCAATTAGTACCCCATGCCGCTTTTTCAAGTCTCTTAGTGCTTGAGAGGCCATGGAAAATCCCGCTCTTCCCCATGCCATCATACCCAAACATGCTTTGATGGGTGACTAAACTTTGCGAGCATATGGGGGGGACCAACACTCCCACATGCTCGCAAAGTTTCGTCAACATCAGAGCATGTTTGGATTCGAAATTAGCAAGTATCTTAGTGCTTGAGAGACCATGGAAAATCTCGCTCTTCCCCATGCCATCGTAACACCGATGGTGACTAAACTCTGCGAGCATGTGGGGGGACCGCTCCCACATGCTCCCAAAGTTTGGTCAGCATATCAGAGCATGTTTGGATTAGCAATTAGTGCCTAATGCATATTTTTCAAGTCTCGTAGTGCTTGAGAGGCCATGGAAATTCCTGCTCTTCCCCATGCCATCACACCCAAATATGCTCCAATGGTGACCAAGCTTTGTGAGCATGTGGGAGGGACATACCCCCACATGCTCCCAAAGTTTGGTTAGCATTAGAGCATGTTTGGGTATGATGGCATAGGGAAGAGCGAGATTTTTCATGGCCTCTCAAGCACTAAGAGACTTGAAAAATCCACACTAGGCACTAATTACTAATCCAAACATGCTCCCCTCTGGTGACCAAAATTTGCGAGCACGTGGGGGCGGGTTCCTCCCACATGCTCGCAAAGTTTGGTCACCATGGGAGCATGTTTAGGTATGATGGCATGGGGAAGAGCGAGCTTTTCCATGGCCTCTTCAGCACTAAGAGACTTGAAAAATTTACACTTAACGCTAATTGCTAATCCAAACATACTCCGATGCTGACCAAACTTTGCAAGCATGTGGGGGTGGGTCCCCCCCACATGCTCGTAAAGTTTGGTCACCATTAGAGCATGTTTGGGTATGATGGCATGGGAAAGAGTGAGATTTTCCATGGCCTCTCAAGCACTAAGAGACTTGGAAAATTTGCACTAGGTGCTAATTTCTAATCCAAACATGCTCCGATGCTAACCAAACTTTGTGAGCATGTGGGGGTGGTCCCCCCCACATGCTTGCAAACCAAACTTTGTGAGCATGTGGGGGTGGTCCCCCCTACATGCTTGCAAAGTTCGGTGACCATCGGAGCATGTTTAGGTATGATGGCATGGGGAAGAGCGAAATTTTCCATGGCCTCTTAAGCACTAAGAGACTTGAAAAATCCGCACGAAAAATCCGCACTGGGCGCGCTGATTCCTAATCTGAGCATGTGGGAGCAGGTCCCCCGACATGCTCACAAAATTTGGTTACCATCGGAGCATGTTTGGGTACGATGGCATGGGGAAGAGCGAGATTTTCTATGGCCTCTCAAGCACTAAGGGACTTGAAAAATCCCCATTGTGTGCTAATTGCTAATCGAAACATGCCCCGATGCTAACCAAAGTTGGCAAGGATATGGGGGTGTGTTCCCCCCCCAAATGCTTGCAAAGTTTAGTCACCAATCGGAGCATGTGTGGGTACGATGGCATGGGAAAGAGAGGGATTTTCCATGGCCTCTTAAGCACTAAGAGACTTGAAAAATCTACACTGGGTGCTAAATGCTAATCTAAACATGCTCGATGGTGACCAAACTTTGTGAGCATGTGGGGGTGGGTCCCCCCCACATGCTTGCAAAGTTTGGTCACCATTGAAGCATGTTTGGGTGCAATGGCATGGGGAAGAGCGAGATTTTCCATGGCCTCTCAAGCACTAAGAGACTTGAAAATTCCACACCAGGTGCTAAATGCTAATCCAAACATGCTCCAATGCTGACCAAACTTTGCGAGCATGTGGGGGTGGGTCCCCCCACGTGCTCGCAAAGTTTGGTCGCACCATCGGAGCATGGGTGCGATGGGCAGGGGGAAGAGCGAGATTTTCCATGGCCTCTCAAGCACTAAGAGACTTGAAAAATCCGCACAAGGTGCTATAATTGGTAGTCCAAACATGCTTCGATGCTGACCAAACTTTCTAGGCATGTGGACTCCCCACCTCCCCCACATGCTCCCAAAGTTTGGTCACCATCGGAGCATGTTTGGGTGCGATGGCATGGGGAAGAGCGAGATTTTCCATGGCCTCTTAAGCACTCAGAGACTTGAAAAATTCCTACTGGGCGCTAATTGCTAATCCAAACATGCCCCGATGCTGCTGACCAAACTTTGCAAGCATGTGGCAGTGGGTCCCACCACCCACATGCTCGCAAAGTTTAGTCATCATCGGAGCATGTTTGGGTGCAATGGCATGGGGAAAAGTGGGATTCTCCATGGCCTCTCAAGCACTAAGAGACTTGAAAAAACCATATTGGGCGCTACTTGCTTATCCAAACATGCTGTGATGCTGACCAAACTTTGCAAGCATGTGGGGGTGGGTCCCCCCCACATGCTCGCAGAGCATGTTTAGGTACGATAATATGAAGAAGAGCTGGATTTTCCATGGCCTCTCAAGCACTAAGAGACTTGAAAAATCCGCATTGGGCGCTTATTGCTAATCCAAACATGCTCCGATGGTGACCAAACTTTGCGAGCATGTGGATGTGGGTCCTCCCCATATGCTTGCAAAGTTTGGTCACCATCAGAGCATGTTTGGGTACAATGGCATGGGGATTTTCAACAAACAATATGATAGCCAAAGTGGTAAAAAATCCTAAAACCATGAACATCAACTAAAATACAATGATCCTCAACTAATGAAAAAACTCATAATGATATAAACATCAACTAACTACATCAAAATGTGAGCTAACCCAGCTACTCTGGGTTTAGCCACTAACTCAATAGATCAAGGAATAATGAAAATGAGCTACCCTAGCGAGTTTGAGGTTAGTCACTGCTGCCAATAAATCTAAGTACAATGTAAATGAGCTAACACAGCTAGTTTGAGTTTAGTCACTATCAAGATAGAGATCTAGTCAGTAGCACACGCGCTCGCTAGCTATCAAAATGCTCTAGAATGATCTCATGGCCATCCACTCAAAGCCGAAAATGTGGGTGAGATATCTGTTTTTGGCTCTCTGTACTTGATCAAGAGTAAGCTTGGTAGCAACCACTAAGATGAGAGAACTTAAATGCCTCTAACTCCCACTTCCACTGCTAAAACTCAAGACTCCCCCGATGAGGTCGAATATGTTGGTAGAACCGGCTTGCCAAAATCATGCTATGGGCGTTAAAAGAAAACCCATGATCATCTACTGTATCCTGGTCAAGGATGCACTTTGGCCTGGTGTAACTCATCAGATAGTCTAGTCTACTTCCTCACTATTTCCCTCATTAGAAATAACAACAAATATATCACCCTCTTGTAGCATATCTATCAGGTCATCGTAGCTGGCCATGAACATAGTACTTGTGTGCTCATCGAACAACCCTCGATATGAAGGATACTTGGGGGAGAGGAATGTCTGTATCCATGCATCTGCCCATCCTCTCGAGGCACAATGTGACCAATCTCCATCCATACATGCTCCATAGAAGCATGCAAACCATTGTGTGTAAATCATGGGGGCCGCCATGCACGTGCTCCTAATGGAGTGTAAGCCCAGGATGACAAGTACTGTGTCACAATCATGGGAGCCTCTACGATCAGTCATGTCACCATCCACATGCCAAAAACACCTCCTGACAATCCAAGCATTGCGTTTGGGATACGATGATGTTGCTTTCCCACACAAATGTTAGGAGCACCACTCGACCACGTGGCCCGCATCTTTGAACCGCTTCATACCACAATTGATGACGTCTCAGAGCACGTTTCACACACATGCCCACCCCATCATGCTCTCCCTTCCCGTGACTAGTCTCAAAGAATGACCAAATCACTGGGATACTAGACTGTGCATGCCACCTATAAACCCATAAAATAAAGTCTTAGTTATTGTTTTCTTTAAGATGTTCTAGTGAATTTAGTTTAAGTATGAATCTAAGAGAACTATAAGAACTACCTGTAGAGCCAATAGAACTATCATGATGACTTGAACTGTGGGCCATAGCCATCCGACCAAACCCATCCACTGGCCACGTGTAATCTCGCATTCTTGTAAAAAATCATCATGGAGACGAAAACAGTGTTGCACAAAATGTGCATCCTATGAACGATCATCACTAATATAGAAATGATACTTTCAAATAATGACATGGGTCTCAGGGGTACTCGCTATCCCATCTACATGTGCCTCAGCATGTTGATAGCTAATGTGGACCATAATAGCAACCAAGTGAGGTAAGGAAGAGAGACGATTAGGACACAAAAAAAAAAAGAGTAATATAGCTCAAACATGAAACAAATATTATAAAATTTAACCATTACCTACTATGAGAAGTAATACTCATATTATATCTCCTGAAAAGGTGTGCCTAAAAAGGTGTGAAGGTGTAGTTCTCTGCAAAATCAACCACATAGACAACCACACTAATAGGAAACTCTGCGAGGCATGCTCGAAATTGACAATCCTGCCACTTGGCACAATGACTATGCCGTATATAGGAGTAGATCTGCTCCCTAAATGTGGCTGTGAAGTGACAACGTGGTGTATGTTTGTCCACGAGCTACAACTTCCTAGACTACCCACCACTCTAGAGCTAGTGTGTCACATACTCATAACGTCACCATGGCACTATCTCTTGGTCACTTGCATTAAGATCTACTATCTATAGATGTGCAAGTGAACCACATGATGTGCAATTGCTCTCCACACAAGGCATCATATGGAAATGGGCATCCTTCGTGCGTACACATAAGAGAGTGGATGAAATCATGAGGACTATGAGGCAACTCTCTATGCCCACTAAGAGAACAGACCACCACATTATAAAAAAGTTGGAGCTCAACATTGTAGGTGACAACAACATGCATCACGTTGTCGTGTGAGTACCTCACAAACCAAGGCTTACACACCTCAAATGACCTTTGCCCAATTTTAAGGTCTAGATATGATGCCACAAACTGAGAATACAACTCTGTTTGGGCCATTTCAAGAAAGTAAGTACCATGCTCAATGAACACTCCTCTTGTCACTCTCTTACGCAAAGCTATCTTGAAAACTAGCGAGGCACGACAATTTTCCTCCCAAAGTTTTCTATCAAGGCTCTAGTGGTTTCATCTAGTAGGCGATCATGCCTAGCTACACGACCACTACTCGCCCATAAAGCACTAACCTCATTGGCATCTAAACTTTGTCGTCTAATAGACCCAACTCTAAGTGCGTGTGGTGCTATGGAGAGGATACAAGATGTGGCACTCATCTTACCCTTCATTTGCGAGCTACTTATGGCTGCCACCACAATAGCCCGTTGAAGAACCAAAGCGTTCGTAGAGTTCCTCTTATTGTTGTTAAGTGTATAGGAACGATGAACAATTTGTAGCATCCCCATGCCAGCTCTCCTCTCTCTTCGACCTCCAATGTCAGAAAGCACCCTACAGTTAGCCATGTTGTGGGCAGATCGATCAAAGCATCAAGCACGCATGCATGTGATGAAGGTGTGAGGTCTTTGAAATAGGATTGGAAGATTGCATGGGCACGACAATGTGCCCTTGCTTTGATAGTTCTTTCCTATCCACACTATAGGTGCCCAAAGGAGGGGGGTGGGTTCTTGTGAAAGAGAAGGGGGCTCAGGAAGGGCGGGTTCATGTGGATTATCTAAACTAAGGGATAGTGGGGGGGGAGAGGGCGGAGGGAGAGAAAGTGGAAGAGGAGGAGCAAGGCTTGGATCATCGCCAAGGGAAGTTGTTGCTCATTAATGTGCTCTCCACTCTCTCTTTCTCTCACATGAGCCACCCTTTTCCTCTCCTCCTCTTGAACTTGGTGAACGGGGGGAAGTCTAGTCCTATCACGTTTTCGACCCCTACGACTTTAAGAACCCATTCTCAAGGAAGCTAAGAGAGAAAAAATTATGAAGGCTCAATGATGGGATAGTTCTAGAGATGTGTGTGGGATAGTACTAGAGATATGTGTTTATATAGAGAAAATAGGTTATCCACTTCAAATCTCATTGGATTTCCTATTTAAGATTGATTGGATAATAAAGATAAACATAAAGATAAAAAGAAAACTATTATCCACTTAAAAATTAATATTATTAATGAAAATATTTATAAATCTAAATATTTATCACTACTAGATACATAAATATATCTTCAAATATATCTTTTATTTTATAATTATATAACTGTATTTTCTTTTGTAATGTATTTTTTTTTTGAATTTTATTCAAACGTTTTTTCTACATATAAATTTTTTTCAAGAAATATTAAATTTTAAACGTTTTAAATTTTAAATTAAATAACATAATTTAGAGTGAAAAATTTAAAAAATGGTCAGCCATACAAAGCAGGTTATGGCAAAATTTTCTTAAATTTGGTGAAGTAAGATTTATCTTTTTATTATTCAAAAAGAGTAATCTCCACCGCTTGTGTATTCTAAAAATGTTGTTTTTATTCTATGCATAGAAAAACGCATATTAGAAATATTTTTATTATAAAAGTGTTATTTTCATTCGAATTAATTTCTATGCATAGAAAGATGCATATTGGGAATATTTTGATTATAAAAGTGTTACTTTCATCAAAATTATTTTTTATGCATAAATAGATGCATAAAAGAATTTTCTTATTATAAAACTCTTACTTTCATTAAAATTAAATTTATGCATAAATAGATACATAAAGAAATTTATTTTTATTTCAAAAGAGTTACTCTCATTTATTTTGATTTTATGCATAGAAAGATGCATAAAGAAATTTATTTAGATGTGATGATATGTGATGCGAATCAGATAGATGGGAATGAATGGATGGATGGATGCGATGAGAATAGGAGTGACGAGAATGTGATGTAAATAGATGTGATGATATGTGATGCGAATCAAATAGATGGGAATGAATGGATGGATGGATGTGATGAGAATAGGTGTGATGAGAATGAGAGGTAAATAGATGTGATGAGATGGAATGCGAATCAGATAGATGGGAAACAATGGATGGATGGATGTGATGAGAATAGAAGTGATGAGAATAAGAGGTAAATAGATGTGATGAGATGTGATGTGAATCAGATAAATGTGAATGAATAGATGAGATGTGATGTCATGTGAATCGGGATGTGAATGAATGATAAAAGATGTGAATGAATGTGTTAGCATGTGAATCGAGATGTGAATGAATGATATAGGATGTGATAGCATGTGAATCGGGATGTGAATGAATAATATAGGATGTGAATGAATGTGATAGCATGTGAATCGAATGTGAATGACTGATATAGGATGTGAATGAATGTGATAGCATGTGAATCGGGATGTGAATGAATGATATAGGATGTGAATGAATGTGATGTGATGTGAATCAAGATGTGAATGAAAGATAAGGGACGTGAATGAATGTGGTAGCATGTGAATCGGGATGTGCATGAATGAGATGTGATGTGAAATGGATGTGATAAGATGCGATGTAAACTACATAGATGTTAATGTATGTGAAGTGATGAGATGTATGGATAGATGCAAGTGGATGAGATCTGATGAGGATAAATTAGGAAATATTTGATGAGATAGAAAAAGATATGATTAGATGAGAATGGGAATACTTATGAAATGAATGTGGATTGATGTGTGGATAATGTGGATTGACGTGAATGGATGTATGGATGATGCGAATTGATGTGTGGATAATGTGGATTAATGTGGATTGATGTGTTGATAATGTGGATTGACGTGAATGGATGTATGGATGGTGTGGGTTGATGTGTGGATAATGTGGATTGGCATGAATGGATGTATGGATGATGTGGATTGATGTGTGGATAATGTGGATTGATGTGGATGGATCTATGGATGATGTGGATTGATGTGTGGATTGATGCGGATGGATGTATGGAAGATGTGGACGGATGTGTGGATAATGTGGATTGATGTGGATGGATGTATGGATTATGTGGATTGATGTGGATGATGTGGATAGATGTATGGATGATGTGGATTGATGTGTGGATGATGCGATTGGATGTGATTTGAAGTGGGAATGATGTGATGTAATAGGGATCGATGAAGAAAAAAAATTATGGGAAGATAAGAAAAGATGGGGACTAATGTGAAACGATGTGGAGTGATGAGAAAAGATGGAAATATTGTTGGAACTGTATTTGTATGTGAAATCTGTTTTTAAATGACTGTTTTATGTCAAGAATGCTAGGGAAGCATTTTGACCGTCTTGTGAATGAGGTCATGGAGACCTATCTGTCAAAGTTGCAACTGCTGAGACGGAGAGTCAACGGAGGACATCTCGCATAGCAGGGTTGGCCGAGGTCTTGACCAGCCTCGGTTTGATTTAAATGGTAAGCTTTCGGTACAGTGGATGAGGAACCAAGGAAGCGGCCTATGAGCGAAGCGCTAGGTGACCTGCGAAGGATCCTAGAGGGTACTAACCATATGGTGCTCGGGCTCTGGGTCACCGAAGATACCCACACGTACGTCAGGGAAGATATTGAAACAAAGGAGGAAGAGTTGTTTTCTAAAATCGGGCATGGATATGGTTGATTGACCTTGCTGGTCCTCAACGAGAATGTGAGGTAAATACATGTGATGATATGTGATGCGAATCAGATAGATGGGAATGAATGGATGGATGGATGTGATGAGAAAAGAATAGATGTGATGAGAATGAGAGGTAAATAGATGTGATGAGATGGGATGCGAATCAGATAGATGGGAAAGAATGGATGGATGGATGTGATGAGAATAGAAGTGATGAGAATGAGAGGTAAATAGATGTCATGTGAATCAAATAAATGTGAATGAATAGATGAGATGTGATGTCATGTTAATTGGGATGTAAATGAATGGTATAGGATGTGAATGAATGTGTTAGCATGTGAATCGGGATGTGAATGAATGATATAATATGTGCATGAATGTGATAGCATGTGAATCGAGATGTGAATGAATGATATAGGATGTGAATGAATGTGATAGCATGTGAATCGAATGTGAATGAATGATATATGATGTGAATGAATGTGATAGCATGTGAAACGAGATGTGAATGAATGATAAGGGATGTGAATGGATGTGATGTGATGTGAATAAACGATAAGGGACGTGAATGAATGTGTTAGCATGTGAATCGGGATGTGAATGAATGAGATGTGATGTGAAATGGATGTGATAAGATGCGATGTAAACTGGATAGATGTTAATGTATGTGAAGTGATGAGATGTATGGGTAGATGCAAGTGGATGAAATCTGATGAGGATAAATTCAAAAATATTTGATGGGATAGAAAAAGATGTGATTAGATGAGAATGGAAATACTGATGAAATGAATGTGGATTGATGTGTGGATAATGTGGACTGACGTGAATGGATGTATGGATGATGCGGATTGATGTGTGGATAATGTGGATTGATTTGGATTGGTGTGTGGATAATGTGGATTGACGTGAATGGATGTATGGATGATGTGAATGGATGTATGAATAATGTATGTGAAGTGATTAGATGTATGGGTAGATGCAAGTGGATGAGATCTGATGAGGATAAATGAGGAAATAAGTGATGAGATAGAAAAAGATGTGATTAGATGAGAATGGGAATACTTATGAAATCAATGTGGATTGATGTGTGGATAATGTCGATTGGCATGAATGGATGTATGGATGATGTGGATTGATGTGTGGATAATGTGGATTTATGTGGATTGATGTGTGGATAATGTGGATTGATGTGGATGGATCTATGGATGATGTGGATTGACGTGTGGATTGATGTGGATGGATGTATGGAAGATGTGGACGGATGTGTGGATAATGTAGATTGATGTGGATGGATGTATGGATGTATGGATGATGTGGATGATATATGGATGATGTGGATGGATGTATGGATGATGTGGATGATGTGCATGGATGATTTGGATTAATGTGTGGATGATGCGATTGGATGTGATTTGATGTGGGAATGATGTGATGTGATAGGGATCGATGAAGAAAAAAAAATTGTGGGAAGATGAGAAAAGATGGGGACTAATGTGAAACGATGTGGAGTGATGAGAAAAGATGGAAATATTGTTGGAATTGTATTTGTATGTGAAATCTGTTTTTAAATGACTGTTTTATATCAAGAATGCTAGGGAAGCAATTTGACCGTCTTGTGAATGAGGTCATGGAGACCTATCTATTAAAGGTGCAACTGCTGGACGGAGAGTCAACGGAGGACGTCTCGCATAGCAAGGTTGGTCGAGGTCTTGACCGGCCTCGGTTTGATTTAAATGGTGAGCTTCCGGTACAGTGGATGAGGGACCAAGGAAGTGGCCTATGAGTGAAGCGCTAGGTGACCTGCGAAGGATCCTAGAGGGTACTAACCATACAGTGCTCGGGCTCTGGGTCACCGAAGATACCCACACGTACGTCAGGGAAGATATTGGAACAAGGAGTAAAAGTTGTTTTCTGAATTCGGGCATGGATATGGTTGATTGACCTTGCTGGTCCTCAACGAGAGTGTGAGGTAAATACATGTAATGATATCTGATGCGAATCAGATAGATGGGAATGAATGGATGGATGGATGTGATGAGAATAGATGTGATGAGAATAGATGTGATGAGAATGAGAGGTAATCAGATGTGAGATGGGATGCGAATCAGATAGATGGGAAAGAATGGATGGATGGATGTGATGAGAATAGAAGTGATGAGAATGAGAGGTAAATAGATGTGATGTGAATCAGATAAATGTGAATGAATAGATGAGATGTGATGTCATGTTAATTGGGATGTGAATGAATGATATAGGATGTGAATGAATGTGTTAGCATGTGAATCGGGATGTGAATGAATGATATAGGATGTGAATGAATGTGATAGCATGTGAATCGGGATGTGAATGAATGATATAGGATGTGAATGAATGTGATAGCATGGAATCGGATGTGAATGAATGATATAGGATGTGAATGAATGTGATAGCATGGAATCGGATGTGAATGAATGATATAGGATATGAATGAATGTGATAGCATGTGAATCGGGATGTGAATGAATGATAAGGGATGTGAATGGATGTGATGTGATGTGAATCAGGATGTGAATGAACGATAAGGGACGTGAATGAATGTGTTAGCATGTGAATCGGGATGTGAATGAATGAGATGTGATGTGAAATGGATGTGATAAGATGTGATGTAAACTCGATAGATGTTAATGTATGTGAAGTGATGAGATGTATGGGTAGATGCAAGTGGATGAGATCTGATGAGGATAAATGAGGAAATAAGTGATGAGATAGAAAAAGATGTGATTAGATGAGAATGGGAATACTTATGAAATCAATGTGGATTGATGTGTGGATAATGTGGATTGACGTGAATGGATGTATGGAAGATGTGGACGGATGTGTGGATAATGTGGATTGATGTGGATGGATGTATGGATGATGTCGATTAATGTGGATGATATGGATGGATGTATGGATGATGTGGATTACTATGTGGATGATGCAATTGGATGTGATTTGATGTGGGAATGATGTGATGTGATAGGGATCGATGAAGAAAAAAAAATTATGGAAAGATGAGAAAAGATGGGGACTAATGTGAAAGGATGTGGAGTGACGAGAAAAGATGGAAATATTGTTGGAACTGTATTTGTATGTGAAATGTGTTTTTAATTGACTATTTTATGTCAAGAATGCTGGGGAAGCATTTTGACCGTCTTGTGAATCAGGTCGTGGAGACCTATCTGTTAAAGATGCAACTGCTGACGGAGAGTCAACAGAGGACGTCTCGCGTAGCAAGGTCGGCCGAGGTCTTGACCGGCCTCAGTTTGATTTAAATGGTAAGCTTCTGGTACAGTGGATGAGGGGCCAAGAAAGCAGCCTATGAGTGAAGCGCTAGGTGACCTGGGAAGGATCCTAAAGGGTGCTGACCATACGGTGCTGGGGCTCTAGGTCACCGAAGATACCCACACGTACGTCAGGGAAGATATTAGAACAAGAAGGAGTAAGAGTTGTTTTCTGAATTCGGGCATGGATCTGGTTGATTGACCTTGCTGGTCCTCAACGGATGAGTCCATGGCTCTTTTATATGGATCTGTTGGTTGATCTTGCTGATCTTCAACGGAGACTCCATTTTTGTTAAAGTGAATACTTGCCGGTTACTATGAGCTAGGAACTATCGAAAAGACCCCTGATGAGTGGACAGGGGGTGAGCATTCTGGTTGTCAATGATGCCATAGGTACATTGATAAGGAAATGTTTGGAAATAAGGATTCAATTGGATAATTAGAGGATTATGATCAGTGACACTGTGGTTTCATTAAATGATTGTTTTAAAGACTGTTGAGTCTATGAAAAAGGCAATTTCATATTGGGTGTGTAAGTGTGACTAGTTTTAAGTTTGCATGAATACCCGGCTAGGGGGCCTGGAAACTCTTTTCCCTGGTACTCGGGATAACCTAACCAAATTCTTAATTGGATCCCATCACTATAGTGGTTGGGCGGTTGGCTAATAACCCATGGGATTGGATGGGGTTAGGCTGGACTGATGGATCCCTAAATCAGATAGATGAGAATGAATAGAGAATGGATGTGATGAGAATAGAAGTGATGAGAATGAGAGATAATTAGATGTGATGATATGTGATGCGAATCAGATAGATGAGAATGAGAGGTAAATAGATGTGATGATATGTGATGCGAATCAGATAGATGGGAATGAATGGATGGATGGATGTGATGGAAAAAGGAGTGACGAGAATGTGAGGTAAATAGATGTGATGATATGTGATGCCAATCAGATACATGGGAATGAATGGATGGATGGATGTGATGAGAATAGATGTGATGAGAATGAGAGGTAGATAGATGTGATATGATGGGATGCAAATCAGATAGATGGGAAAGAATGGATGGATGGATGTGATGAGAATGAGAGGTAAATAGATGTAATGAGATGTGATGTGAATTAGATAAATGTGAATGAATAGATGAGATGTGATGTCATGTGAATCAAGATGTGAATGAATAATATAGGATGTGAATGAATGTGTTAGCATGTGAATCGGGATGTGAATGAATGATATAGGATGTGAATGAATGTGATAGCATGTGAATCGGGATGTGAATGAATGATATAAGATGTGCATGAATGTGATAGCATGTGAATCGGATGTGAATGAATGATATAGGATGTGAATGAATGTGATAGCATGTAAATCGGGATGTGAATGAATGATAAGGGATGTGAATGAATGTGATAGCATGTGAATCGAGATGTGAATGAATGATAAGGGATGTGAATGGATGTGATGTGATGTAAATCGGGATGTGAATAAACGATAAGGGACGTGAATGAATGTGTTAGCATGTGAATCGGGATGTAAATGAATGAGATGTGATGTGAAATGGATGTGATAAGATGCGATGTAAACTGGATAGATGTTAATGTATGTGAAGTGATGAGAGGTATGGGTAGGTGCAAGTGGATGAGATCTGATGAGGATAAATGAGGAAATAAGTGATGAGATAGAAAAAGATGTGATTAGATGAGAATGGGAATACTTATGAAATGAATGTGGATTGATGTGTGGATAATGTGGATTGACGTGAATGGATGTATGGATGATGTGGATTAATGTGTGGTTAATGTGGACTGATGTGTGGATAATGTGGATTGACGTGAATGGATGTATGGATGATGTGGGTGGATGTATGGATGATGTGGGTTGATGTGTGGATAATGTGGATTGACGTGAATGGATTTATGGATGATGTGGATTGATGTATGGATAATGTGGATTGGTGTGGATGGATGTATGGATGATGTGGATGTGGATGGATGTATGGAAGATGTGGACGGATGTGTGGATAATGTGGATTGATGTGGTTGGATGTATGGATGATGTGGATTGATGTGGATTGATGTGGATGGATGTATGGATGATGTGGATTGATGTGTGGATGATGCGATTGGATGTGATTTGATGTGGGAATGATGTGATGTGATAGGGATCGATGAAGAAAAAAAATTGTGGGAAGATGAGAAAAGATGGGGACTAATGTGAAAGGATGCGGGTGATTCCTCCAGGATAACTTTTCTCTAACGTAGTCAAAAGCCATAACTCAACCGATGGATCAAGTCTTTTGTGTGGATATCCGTGGTGGGTGAGGCCTCGAGTGTAGGACCCTGCCCCGCGCAAGAAGTGCTACTTTCGCTGCTAGCACCCCTGATTCGTTGCGCGGTGGGGATAGGGACCTCACAGCTAGTTGGCTAATGAGGATCAACCGAAAAGCCAAAAATGTCAAAAATTTATGAAGAAGCAATAAAAGGTTGTAATTGTGTGATAAAATGCATATAATTTGATATTCAAACTGAAATTCGTAAATTGGTAATTGGGTCTTCAGATGGAAGTACCACAATTGTATGGAATCCTTGACTTGCTTGAGACCTAGACATGATGGTATTTACCTTATAGTTCCAAGGACGGTGACTACCCTTATATACCAAGGGTATAGCTGTAGTTCTTTACTGGCAGTATATACGAGTAAATCTAAGACTTGAAATTATAAGCATTAATACTATCCAAATGATGAATTCGAATGTGGTTGATATGATTTTAAATTCTGGTTGAGAACTGATGAGTTGATTTGGATTCTGATTGAAAAATGAAGATTCTTGAATTTTGGTTGAAATGTAATAAACTAAGCAAAACCACAATGAGGATGAATGGGACGAGTCCCTGTGATGTTCCTAGCTTGAATGATGTTAATGACTTCAGCAAATCACTATGAGATTAGTGGATTATAATGGCAGATTGCTGCTGTTAACACGACCCACTAGATCAAGTTAAGGGATGTCAAATTAAAAATTTGTATAATTGAAAATTTCCATGAAGAACTGTTCAGATAGAAATTTCGATCTAATAGACCAATATTGTGATAAGGATTTGAATGTTACAATCTAAGTGAATTATTATCTGATGATGAGTTTTATATAAGGAATCTTTATCCCAGGATTCTGTTGGGTTCACCAGACTATAAGGAACCCCAGAATCAGTTGGATCTTAAGGAAAAGAGTTCTCCTCTAATTTTGCGAGATGAGGACATCTCGCGTTTTTTTAGTGGGGTAGGATGTAAGATTCCTCCCTCCGACTTTTGAGGTGTGCAAGTGTAAGAACCTCACCTTCTGATCTTATAATTATTCCCCTCTCTGAAATAAAAGAAAGATCCAATTTTACCCTGTTTTGGCCTAGAGAGAGAAAATGTCTAGAGGGAGATAATTCAAAATTGAGATATTTTTGGATATAAAAATCCTCCTAGTGTCTAAAATGGTTTCCCCTGAAACAGATATTCAAAAAGAAATTTCCAATGTGCAATTGGAATAAATTGAAATCAGGTAAAAAGGACCTTAGCCTAAGGGTCCAGATTTTCTGAAATTCTTGAACTAAGGTTCCTATGGACCAATTAGATTAGTCAAAATTTAGGGAGGAGATAAATGGAAGAATAAAAGAAAATCCCCCAAAAATGAGTAAATACTCACATAAGATGAAGAGTTGACTAAGTACAAGGTTATTAGTTAAAAAAGAAGAGATATTTAGAAGAAATGATGCATTTTTGACACCTCAGTGTGGGGAATTCTCCTCATGAAGGAGACGCCTATTTCACATGTGTGGTTGAGTTTTAAACTCACAAATAATGAGATATTTTCATCTCTCCTCTCTCCTGGTTCAACTAGATTCAAAAAGTAAGCTAAACTGACCTAAAAAAGGTCAAAAATTGACCAAACTGATCTGGAAAATTCTAGAATCAGTTTGCTTGGTTAGAGGCTCACTTTTTCCGATAAATGAAGCCTCTCCCTTTGTAAATGGTTAATAGTGTTTTATGCACTGTTACTCTACTCCTTGCTAGAGCCAAAAACAGTGAATTCATTGATAATTCATTTGTTTTTGACCATTTCCTCTTCAAAAGAATTGGTGGCCACTCTTGTTGCAAACAAGAGTAGATCCCTCAAACCATCAAGCCAAAGGAAAGCTCACAAAACTCCTAGTAAGTTAGAAATTCTACTTTTTCTTATTCTATTTTATGGTTTTCTGATTTTTGCTTTCTTAAAAATGAAAATGGATGTTATGCCTTGCTGGAAAGGCTTCCCCCTTCTCTTCATTATTGAATTCAGCCTTTCTTTATCCTAGATGTGTAATCAAATTGATGGAATTCAACTTTTCATATTCTTTACTCTTAATAAAGTGAAAATTGATTAGATTAGAATGATTTAAATCATCTTGGATAATTTCAAGTAAATTTTAGAGTGAAAATTTTTAAAAATGGTCAGCCATACAAAGGAGGTTATGGCAAAATTTTCTTAAATTTGGTGAAGTAAGTTTTATCTTTCTATTATTCAAAAAGAGTAATCTCCACCGCTTATGTTCTCTAAAAATGTTATTTTTATTCTATGCATAGAAAAATGCATATTAGAAATTTTTTTATTATAAAAGTGTTATTTTCATTAGAATTAATTTCTATGCATAGAAAGATGCATATTGGGAATATTTTGATTATAAAAGTGTTACTCTCATCAAAATTGATTTTAATGCATAAATAGATGCATAAAATAAGTTTTTTATGATAAAAGTGTTACTTTTATTAAAATTGAATTTATGCATAAATAGATGCATAAAGAAATTTGTTTTTATTTCAAAAGAGTTACTCTCATTAACTTTGATTTTATGCATAGGAAGATGCATAAAGAAATTTATTTTTATTTCAAAAGAGTTATTCTCATTAAATTTGAATTTATGCATAAAAAGATGCATAAAGAAATTTATTATTATTTCAAAAGTGTTACTTTTATCATTTTTGATTTTATGCATAGAAAGATGCATAAAGAATTTTATCTTTATTTCAAAAGAGTTATTCTCATCAACTTTGATTTTATGCATAGAAAGATGCATAAAGAAATTTATTTTTATTTCAAAAGAGTTATTCTCCTTTATTTTGATTTTATGCATAGAAAGATGCATAAAGAAATTTATTTTCATTTCAAAAGTGTTATTCTTATCAATTTTTATTTTATGCATAGAAATATGCATAAAGAAATTTATTTTTATTTCAAAAGAATTATTCTCATTAATTTTGATTTTATGCATAGAAAGATCCATAAAGAAATTTATTTTTATTTCAAAAGAGTTATTCTCATTAATTTTGATTTTATGCATAGAAATATGCATAAAGAAATTTATTTTTATTTCAAAAGAGTTATTCTCATTAAAATTGAATTTATGCATAGAAAGATGGATAAAAGATTTGTTTTTATTTCGAAAGTGTTATTCTCCTTAAAATTGAATTTATGCATAAATAAATGCATAAACGGTTTCATTTAATAGTGTTATTTTCCACTGAAGTTGTTCTTATGCGCATAAATAGATGCGTAAAGAATCTTTATATCAAAAATAAGAATTTTCTTACATTCAATAAATAGATGTGATAAGATGTGATATGAATCATATAGATGAGAATGAATAGAGAAGGGATGTGATGAGAATAGAAGTGATGAGAATGAGAGGTAAATAGATGTGATGATATGTGATGCGAATCAGATAGATAGGAATGGATGGATGGATGGATGCGATGAGAATAGGAGTGACAAGAATGTGAGGTAAATAGATGTGATGATATGTGATTTTAATCAGATAGATGGGAATGAATGGATGGATGGATGTGGAGCATAAGCTTTTTGAATGTTTATACTCTCTTATACATATAATGTATATATTTCTTATGCTCTATTTTTCTATGCATAAGGTATTCTCTTTATTCATAGAGTTTATATATGTTATCAAGGTGGTGGGATTAAGGGTTAGCATAGTGCATAAGGCTTATAGCATAGAGCTTATGCATATGGCTTATGCATAGAGCTTATGCATAAGACTTATGCATAGAGCTTATGCATAAGACTTATGCATATGGCTTATGCATAGAGCTTATGCATAAGTCTTGCATAAAGCTTATGCATAAGACTTATGCATATGGCTTATGCATAGAGCTTATGCATAAGGCTTATGCATAGAGCTCATGCATAAGACTTATGCATATGGTTTATGTATAGAGCTCATGCATAAGACTTATGCAATTGGCTTATGCATAGAGCTTATGCATAAGTCTTGCAGCCTTATTATGCAAGCTTATACTTAAGGCTTACAAGCCTTACTATGCATACGATTGCATAAACCTTATTCATAAAGCTTGCATAAGACTTACGTATAGAGCATTACACATAAGCTTATGTATAGATCATTATGCATAGGCTTTATGCATAAGACTCTATGCGTTCAAATTCATCCATCCTTGTTCAAATTCATCTTAATTTTGTATGGAGAGAAGATAAGCTAATGTATAAGTTATTTTTAAAATCTCCCTCAACGGCTAGGGAAAAGAAGCCCGTTTGACGCTTTTTTAAATATTTTTAAAGTCTCCCTCAACGGCTGGGGAAAAGAAGCCCGTTTGACGCTTTAAATGTTATTTTTTAAAATCTCCCTCACGGCTGGGGAAAAGAAGCCCTGTTTTATGGTTTACATAATGCTTTGTGTAATGCATAATGATTTGTATTTAATGAGCTGCATATACATGTTATCCTGCTAGATGGAGCCTCTCAATCTTGAAGAGAGAATAGCATGTCCATGCATGCGATGTAAGTACCAAATCTTTCGAAAACGAAGGATTTGCAACAAGCATGTTCATGACGCTGGCATATTTCCAATGGAGCGCTTGCAAAATTTACGGTTTCAATTGTACAACCAAGCAAGTGTGCAGCCGCATCTTGATAACATTGTGCCTGTGAATTCTCATCCCCAACAAAGGATGAGGATATCGCAGGAGGGAGTGATAGATGGAGCTCAATTAACAGCACCCGAGGAAATGGAAGAAGGTCAGGAAATGGAAGAAGGTCCAATGGAAGAAATGTTGGATGCCTTCATCGAGCAAAAGGAAGCTCTCTTCGAGGAGCATGAACATGAAGATCATCAACCATGACATTCTCAACGGTCAAATTATGAACCAGAGGAAGAGGCCATGCGTAAACTTGCACGCCTTCCATTATACAATGGTGCTAACATATCTGTATTGCGTGCATCTCTTACGATGCTAAATTTGCAGTCAATTTTTGGATGGTCTAATACAAGTGTCACTGAACTATTCAAGTAAGGACTTTTTTTGGAGATTACACCTACTGTTGAAATGATAAATTATCAACTTGTATTTGAGAAAATCTTAATAGTAACGATCAGATATTGCCATACTTGCAGGCTTTTGAAAGACCAGATATTGCCCCCTGGCAATGAGTCCATCTCGTGCAGATGCCAAGAAGTTATTGAAATCCATAGGCATGGATTACAATAATATTCATGCTTGTCGCAATGATTGTTGCCTCTTCCGCCATGAATATGAGCATTTGCAAGAATGTCCCCATTGTGGCTCTAACAGATATAGAGAAGATGTTCAGGGGGAAGCTGTCCCGGTAAAGGTTCTCAGGCACTTTCCAATCATCCCAAGAATAAAAAGCATGTTCAAGTGCAAATCTATAGCAAGCTTGATGACATGGCATGCCACAATTCGATCCACAGATGAAGTGATGCGTGTGCCTGCTGATTCACCCGCATGGAGACACATTGAAGAGAAATGGCCGGCTTTTAAGGAAGAACCTCGAAACCTCCGTCTTGGCCTAGCAATGGATGGTGTAAACCCTTTTGGTTTAAGGAGCTCTTCATGGAGCACATGGCCTGTTTGCCTTGTGAATTATAATCTTCCGCCATGGTTAGCAATAAAGAAAGGTCATTTGTTGCTCTCATTAATAGTTCCAGGAAAGTACAAGGTGAAGAACATGGATGTATATTTGGCACCACTTATTGATGAGTTACGCACCTTGTGGAACGGAATTGAAGTGAAGGACATGTCAAAGCAGCAGAGTGGCCAAAGACTTACAACTGTGCAAGGTATTCTCATGTGGACAATGCATGATTGGCCTGGCTATGGAGAATGCTCAGGTTTGTCTATATTCGGGTTACAATGCATGTCCTGTATGTGGTCCTCGACTTGATTCAAGATACTCAAAAGCATTACAAAAGAATGTCTACCAAGGACATCTTAGGTATCTTCCAGAAAATCATGAATTGCGGGATGGTAATCTAGGAAGACCTCCTCCAAGTGCATTGAAGGCAAGCGATTGGAAGATCAAATGGGAGGAATGTGGCAACTTGGCATGTCCTGGGATGAAGAGGCTCTCTATCTTTCACCAACTCCCCTATTGGGGTGATCTGCTTATAAACCATTTGCTTGACCCGATGCATATTTTCAAGAATGTAGCTGACATTCTGTGGAAGACCATGACAGGAAAAAAGGAGACTAAAGGCCAAAGGGATGACTTGGAAGAGATTGGTTTCATGCAAGAGTTGTGGGCTCGCACTAGACCCAATGGAAAGGTGCTACTTCCAAGAGCCCCATGGGTTTTTAGTAAGATGGAGGAACAACAAGTCAAGAGGACAATTTCAGAGTTTCGGACTCCTACAGGTTGTATGCATTGCTTGAAAAGTGCATTTACAAAGGATGATGATCTTAGTGGCCTCAAGAGTCATGATTGGCACAAGTTTCTACAATTTGTGCTACCCATAACAATAAAAGATTGCCTCACTGAAGACATTAGAGCTACTATCTATAAGATTGGCACATTGGTGCGCTGGATTTCTTCAAAAGAGATAAAGAGAGACACTTTGGAGACAGCGCGTTTAAACTCCATAGAGGCAGTCTGCATGGTAGAGAAGTTTTTCCCTACAAGTTTATTAACAATCTAGATGCATCTGCTAGTTCATGTTGTAGATAAGGTTGCAGTTGCTCGAACAGTCCATTCACGATGGATGTTCTTTTTGGAGAGGTTTATGAAGACATTAAAGGGATTTGTTCGCCAAATGGCTCGCCCAGAGGGTAGTATGTCAGAAGGGTGGCTGATACAAGAGTCCCTTGTTTACATCACTGAATATTTAAGTTCCTCAGATCCAGAGATACCTCGACTATGGTCTCAAGAGTCTAACAGGAGAGTCATTGGTGAGGAACCTCAAGGCCAAGGCATTAATAGAAAGATGGATAACAATTTGAGGGAAAAAATCAACAAATTTTTCATCTTGAACTCTCATGTAATGGAGAAGTGGATTGAGACATATGAAGCTCTCAAGCGACAGCGAGTACAAGATCGTTTGAGTTTCAGAAGGAATCGCACTACAAGAAATCTCCCATATCCAGAAGGTATGCAAGCTCTTCCGGACTTTCCCACAGGTAGATGGCTAGAAGCTACAATTTTAGAAGCCAAACGTGCTGGTTTAACTATAACAGAGGAGGAGGAGGAGCTTACAAAAGGATGCGATTGGCATGTAAGTGTTTAAGTTCTACATGTCTCTCTTTTTTTTCTCTACATGTCTCAGTGTTTGATTCTCCATCAACAATCTTTTTGTGCTATTTGTAGTATCACAAATATGGGGCGTTTTGGTCACATGGACATCATTTTCGAGTAGAACGAATAGACCAAAGAAGAGCAACCTTTGATTGTGGCGTCACAGCACAGTTTGTTCAAGAAAGTTGTGCAAGTGCGATAACACAATTATTGGAATGCTTGATTACTTTGGAACCATTCAAGATATATTAAAGGTTGGCTTCAGAAGTTTTTAGTTGTTTATCTTTGATGTGAAGTGGTTCAAGGTAATCATGAATGGGCCACATGCAACTGTACGTAGAGACAAGAGTGGCCTCATCCAAGTGGACTCCACAAAGGTATGGACCGATCAGCAAGACACTTTTGTGCGCCCAGAGCATTGTGAGCAGGTTGTCTTTAAAGCGGATCCAAAAGATCCACGCTGGCTGTTTGTGGTTCAAGTCGCCCCCCGCAGTAAGCAAATTTTTGAAGAATTTGAGCTACAACAAGGTGATGTGGATGCACAGGGTGGTGGAGAGCAGCAAGAACAAGCCGATATCAACAATGAAGAGGAGCAAGCAAATGAAGAGGAGCAACTAGAGCAAGATCCAAACGAAGAGGTGCAAACCAAGGAAGCTGAAAAACATGTTGAGGAAGAAGACATAGATGATGAAGACATTCTTCATCAAGGGACTTTTAATGATGAGGATGCTGAAATGTACATAGACATAGATCTCTTTAGGGCTACTGATCTTAATGAGGATGATAGAATAGATAATGATTTTTAAATGATGTATCTTAATGATTATGCAAATAGTTATGACATATTTGTAATGGTTTTATGACATTGGTCCTTTCATTGTTTACCATTGTTAATGTTTACCATCATAATCACTACTGTAGGAGCAAGTTGATATAGTTTTACCAATGTTGTTTATCATTGTTAATGTTTGTCATATGGTTCTTTCATTGTTTACCGTGTAATTTTCATTTCGCACAAGTTTGTCATATGGTTTTTTGTCCAACAGGCCATGGGTGACTCACCGCTCTACGACTACAGTCCTGATTTCTCATTTAATCCTACACCGCAGGGCATGAGTCCCCAGCAGTTATATAGTTTTCTTTCGTCCATGACTCCAGAGCAGAGAGCCATGGCTCAGAGTTATTGGGGTTCTGGAGCAGGGACATCTGCCTCACCATCTGGCTTCCCGACGCCAGTTCCCACACCCGTGGGTACGACAGCAACTCCCACATCTCATACCACACAGCCTTCCACTCCTCTTACAGCTCGATCTACCACCTCTTCACATAGAGGGCGCTCACGTAGCAGGTCTTCAGGGGGAGGTTGTTGTGGTGGTAGTGCCACAGATGCTGTGACACCACCACCACGTGAGCGTCGTCCTTCGCTCTCATCTATTGATAGCACACCCATAGGGTCACCTTCCACTCCCTGGGGTGCACATGACCATGACAACAGCAAGATATACACAATTAGGGATGGGGCACCAATAATGGATAGTGCAGGGAAGGCAATGAAGACATGCATTCGACAATTGTGCACTATATAGTTTCACGACTCTGTCATGACTAAATGGGATCAGCAAGATAAGGGGAAGAAAAATTATATAAATACAAAGATAAAGCAAGAGTTTCAGCCATCTGACCCTATGAATGTCGTCTCTAATGAGTGGATACAGTATACAACTCGCATTTTGATGGGGCATCGTAGGTCAGAGGCGAGGGACGCATTTAGAGAGGGGAAAGAGAAACCTGTTTGGCTAGATGACAGGGAGTGGGTAGCCATTGCTCAGGAGCTCACCGAGACACCAGAGAGGTTTCAACAACAAAGAGAGGCGGCAAGGGAAAGACTCCGAACAGTAGGGGCTTCTCATCTTGGGAGTGGTGGTTACGAAACCATGCACCATGAATTCGTAAGTATTTGTAGCAATTTTATTTATGTAAATGTATGTATGTGGGCTAAATGTTGATTTCTAAAAGTTATAATTGTTAATCGTTTGTGTAGGAGTTGGCCATGAATCGCCCACCAAGTAGGCGAGAGGAGAAGTACGCTCACAAACATGGCCTTGTGGCCTTATTTGAGATGCTTGAAGAAGAAGGAGAGACCGTCAATTGGGAGGCATTACCATGATGTAAGATGACCTTCAAACTAATGGTATATGATCAAAACATTCTTGAGTATTAATGTTTAATTTAATTTCTTGTTTATCGATCAGGAAAATATCAAAACGAGCACGGTTGTTTTTGTGCTCTATTTTAGACAGAATGGTGCTGCCTGTTTGCTGTTGTTGATCCTGTTCATTTTGCAGGCAGCCAGGCAACACTATTCTGACCAAAAAAAAATTTCTGCTACAGCGTCGGTATATTCCCCAGTATGTACACCGGTATATTCACTGGTATATCTGCCGGTATTGGCGTCGGTATACAGCCCGGTATATACCTTGGTATATACACTGGTATAGACGTCGGTACAACCGTCGATATTATCGCCGGTGAGCGTCGGTATAGACGCTGGTATAGGCGTCGGTATTGTTTCCCGACACTAATACCGACGCTATGGTTCTGGCGCTTATACCGGCGTTTATACCGATGACGGGGCTTTTTTAGACCCCGTTGAATGACGTCGGTATAAGCGCCGGTATTAGGCTAACATGTAGTAGTGAATGAAACCATAGTGTCACTAATCATAATCCTCTAATTATCTAGTTGAATCCTTATTTCCAAACATTCCTTCATTAGAATCGAAGATTATGTAGGAAGATGATGACATGAATGTTTTTCTTGCTAAGATTAAAGATCTCAAGGAACAGTTGATTTCTGCAGGTGAGATTATTCCTGATCATTCTCTTGTGCAGACTGTTCTTGATGCTTTACCTGAGTCATATCAAACTTTTGCTTCCATGTGGAGACTTGTTACTGAGGACAGACATGATGTTGTCAATTATGATACTTTAGTCAACAAGCTCTTGCAAGAAGCGCAGTCCAGGCAAAACAGGGCTAGGCAGCGTGCAGTTGATCACTGCCTAGCAGAGAAGAAGTGGTAAGGCACCCCCTTCTACTGTTTCTTCTCCTATTAGTAGGTCTGCAACTTCTTCTCCTTCCACAGGTAGCAACAATAAATCTGAGAAGGCTCTTGATAAAGGCAATAAAGGCAATAAAAAAATGAGGTGTAACTATTGTAAGGCAACTGATCATGTCATTAAGAATTGCCCTAAGCTAAAGGCTAAAGAGGCAAAGAAGAAAGAGTCAAATGTAGCCACAATAGCGGATGCTTCTACAAATGCAGATTCTGCAAATGTTGTGCAGGATAAAGAATGGGCGTTTAGCGTGTATTGCCAGTATGATCCATCTGTACATGATGCATGTTTGGCAGTTTCTGTTGACTCTCATGTATGGTATTTAGACAGTGGTGCTACAAAGCACATTACCTCACATCGTGAAATGTTTACTTGTCTTGAGGCTGTCCCTAATGGGAATACTGTCACATGTGCCAATAATGCTTCTTACCCAGTGATGGGGAATAATTATAAGATTAGTAGGGGAGGTTTTTACACCTGCACACCTCAAAAGCCGGAGGGAGGAATCTTACATTCTACCCCACTTAAAAAACGCGAGATGTCCTCATCTCGCAAAACTAGAGGAAAACTCTTTTCCTTAAGATCCAACTGATTTTGGGGTTCCTTATAGTCTGGTGAACCAACAGAATCCTGGGATAAAGATCCCTTATATAAAACTCATCATCAGATCATAATTCACTCAGATCGTAACATTCAAATCCTTATCACAATATTGGTCTATTAGACCAAAATTTCTATCTGAACAATCCTTCATGGAAATTTTCAATTATACAAATTTTTAATTTGACATCCCTTAACTTGATCCATTGGGTCAAGTGTTAACAGCAACAATCTGCCATTACAATCCACTAATCTCATAGTGATTTGCTGAAGTCATTAACATCATTCCAGTGACGTACATCATCACAGGGACTCGTCCCATTCATCCTCATTGTGGTTTTGCTTAGTTTATTATATTTTAACCAAAATTTATTACATCATCACAGGGACTCGTCCCATTAATCCTCATTGTGGTTTTGCTTAGTTTTTTACATTTTAACCAAAATTCAGGAATCGTCATTTTTTAATCAGCAAATCAACTCATCAGTTCTCAACAACCAGAATTTAAAATCATATCAACCACATTCGAATTCATCATCTAGATAGTATTAATGCTTATAATTTCAAGTCTTGGGGATTTACTCGTGTATACTACCAGTAAAGAGCTGCAATTATATCCTCGGTATATACGGGTAGTCACACGGTCCTTGGAACTATAAGGTAAATACCATCATGGCTAGGCCTCAAGCAAGTCAGGGATTCCATACAATTGCGGTACTTCCATCTTAAGACCCAATTACCAATTTACGAATTTCAGCTTGAATATCAAATTGTATGAATTTTCACACAATTACAACCTTTTATTGCTTCTTCATAAATTTTTGACATTTTTGGCTTCTCGGTTGATCCTCATTAGCCAACCAGCTGCTGTGAGGTCCCTATCCCCACTACACAACGAATTCAGGGGTGCTAGCAGCGGAAGTAGCACTTCTTGTACGGGGCAGGGTCCGACACTTGGGGCCTCGCCCACGGATATCTGGACAAGAGACTAATCCATCTGTTCTTCCAAAACCGAACCCGAAAAAACTTCCCTTGCCCGAAAAGCACGGGCGATTCCTCCAGGATAACTTTTCTCTAACGTAGTCAAAAGCCTTAACTAACTAAACTGATCTGACCGCACCCGTAAGTCCCATAGTAAGATCTTGGAAAAGATTGTACTTGGATCATAGAGACCAACGCTTTTTTCCTCATTGAGAGGCACAGCCATTGATTCTTTTCTATAGAACAATTTTTGTCTAGGATTTACTTCATCTATCGAACCAGAACAGAATTGAGTCTCAATTTAGGGATCCATCAATCCAGCCTAACCCCATCCGGTCCCATGGGTTAGCCAACCGCCCAATTAAGAATTTAGGGATCTATCAGTCCAAGCTAACCCCATCTAGTCCCATGGGTTAGCCAACCGCCCAATTAAGAATTTAGGGATCCATCACTCTAGCCTAACCCCATCCAGTCCCATGGGTTAGCCAACTGCACTGTAGTAATGGGATCCAATTAATTAGGTTGTCCCGGGTACTAGGGAAAAGAGTTCCCTGGTCCCCTAGCCGAATATTCATGCAAACTTAAAACTAGTCACACCACTTACACACCCAATATGAAATTGCCTTTTTCACAGATTCAACAGTCTTTAAAACAATAATTAAATGAAACCATAGTGTCACTGATCATAATCCTCTAATTATCCAGTTGAATCCTTATTTCCAAACATTCCTTCATCGGTGTACCTATGGCATCATTGACAACCAGAACGCTCACCCCCTGTCCACTCATCAGGGGTCTTTTCGATAGTTCCTAGTGATAGAATGTGCAGCGGAAGAAGGGAAAGTGGAAACACAGGAGGGAGAGAGAGAAAGAGAAAGATGGAGAGGAAACACAGGTGAGAACCTGCTCTCAATATCATCATCAAAAGGAATACATGTCCCGAGCAAGAGGGGAGAACCTCGTAAGTGAGGGACTGCAGCTAGACAAGCTAGGCAAGCAATGCAAGCAGTAAAAATATGAGGGAGGCATGCCGGCTATATATACCTCTACATGAAGGCAGCCGACTAGTGATAAATACCTCCACGACTGGGGAAAATCCCAAGACCATAAAATGGGGAATAAATATGGGTAAAATATGAGTGAGGGGTGACCAGCCCCTCTGACTAACATGGTCAGCCCTAGAGGCTAAAATAGGACACCAAATAGGAAGCCAGCAAAAGTAGGGGATGATGTCTAACACCCCCTCTCAGCACACTCCAAGAAGCGAGAGACGTCGTCCTCAATCAAAGATGAAAACTGCAGAAACAGGTACCAAGAAATCTCCACAAGCAATCTCCTTAGCAACTCAGTTACAAAAGCAACAGAACAAGCTGCCAGGTACACCATTCCTCTGGAAGAAAACAATCATATAGGCTGCGACGTGTTGCTCCAAATAATGGTTCCAAACCCAAGTGTAAGAACACTCCCCAAAGTCGAATGTCGTGTATCCAGCCTGGAGAAGGTATGAAAAACCTCATAACCAACCAAGATCCTATATATAATCAATCCTGGGAGAAGCAAATTGCTCCTCATCACTGGAACCCTCAAAAGAAATAGAGTCAATCTGCTCCAACTCTGTACCAAGAGTAGCCAAATGTTGTATAAAAGCATCCTCTGAAAAGGTCGACATTGCAAGATGTAAAGACTCTATAGAAAATATGGGGTCCATCTGCTCAAACTCCATAACATGAGTTACCCAATGCTGTACATAAGTACACGCCACTGAGGTGGGCATCGCAAGATAAAAGGACTCCACATCCCCCTCTGAAAAATGATATCGTCGGACTGGTACAAGTCCAACCTGATTCTGATCCAAATCTAAAAAACTCTAGAAGTACCATTGTGCCCTAGGCATGGTTAGCAACCACAAATCCAAAGCATCCCACCGGGTCCAAAAAATCATCCTCCAAAATAACAAGCCATCAGAACTGGCAGGGGGAGGGGCATCCTCAGAAGCATCACAAAGAGAGGCAGAGGTAGACTCCTCACAATGAGGAAGGGAAGCAGGAATATAAACTACAATGGCAACAAAGTCTCAAAAGCATCACAGATAGCAGAAGATTGTTCCAGAAGTAGAACCAGATCCCAAGAATCAGCAAACAGATAAAAGATCCATGTGAAAGGATCACACCACAAAAGGGCAAAACACCCTCCTTGTTCTGCAAATACTGCAAAGAACACAAGCTCAAACAAAATAAGCTCTGCTCAGGATCTCTGAAAAGATCAATGCTCTCCTCCAAATAACTATAAGAAGAATGTCTCCACAGATATAACACAGCTCCCGAAACTGATCCTCAAGTGAAGTAGCTAGAGAAGGGCCCCCTCTGAGTGTAGAAAACTCCTGTGGGAAGCAAAACGCAGCCAAAACACTGCTATCCAGCCAAAAATAGCACTCCACCACCAACAGAAGGCAAGGAACATGTAGAAACCGAGAAACCGTGTAGGCCAGGAACAAAACACAGGTATAGATGCTTCAAAATCAGCAAAACGCTGACTGAAATCAGAAATTCAGAATCCTCCTCAAGCACCAAATTGCTTCCAAAGCCACAATCCAATCAAGAAACCCCCTCTGCAAGTTATCTGTGTCCAATGGAGAAGAAAACACAGCCAAACAAGGGCTAGAAACCTGAAAATTCAGGCCAACCAGTGTCCACACCTCCTGTGAGGAAAAACGCTAAAGAGAAGGTACCTTCGGGTCCAACAGATGAAGCCCAGTTGAAGGTAGAGCTACCAGCAAGATCCGTTCAGAAAAAACACAGCAACTATGGCTGCAAATCTGAAAAACAAAGAGGTAAAAGAGGTTGTAGAACGGGCTGAATCTGGAAACGTAGAAGAAAGAGGTACACCCCTTAATTCAAAAGAGTTACTCTCATTAATTTTTATTTTATGCATAGAAAGATGCATAAAGAAATTTACTTTTATTTCAAAAGAGTTATTCTCATTAATTTTGATTTTATGCATAGAAAGATGCATTAAAAAATTATTCTTGTTTCAAAAGAGTTATTCTCATTAAAATTGAATTTATGCATAGAAAGATGCATAAAAGATTTACTTTTATTTCGAAAGTGTTATTCTCCTTAAAATTGAATTTATGCATAAGTAGATGCATAAACGGTTTTATTTAATAGTGTTATTTCCCATTGAAGTTGTTCTTATGTGCATAAATAGATGCGTAAAGAATCTTTATATCAAAAATAAGAATTCTCTTACATTCTATAAATAGATGTGATAAGATGTGATATGAATTAGATAGATGAGAATGAATAGAGAATGGATGTGATGAGAATAGAAGTGATGAGAATGAGAGATAAATAGATGTGATGATATGTGATACGAATCAGATAGATGGGAATGGATGGATGGATGGATGCGATGAGAATAGGAGTGACGAGAATGTGAGGTAAATAGATGTGATGATATGTGATGCAAATCAGATAGATGGGAATGAATGGATGTATGGATGTGATGAGAATGAGAGGTAAATAGATGTGATGAGATGGGATGCAAATCAGATAGATGGGAAAGAATGGATGGATGAATGTGATGAGAATACAAGTGATGAGAATGAGAGGTAAATAGATGTGATGTGAATCAGATAAATGTAAATGAATAGATGAGAAGTGATGTCATGTGAATCGGGATGTGAATGAATGTGTTAGCATGTGAGTCGGGATGTGAATGAATGATATAGGATGTGAATGAATGTGATAGCATGTGAATCGGGATGTGAATGAATGATATAGGATGTGAATGAATGTGATAGCATGTGAATCTGATGTGAATGAATGATATATGATGTGAATGAATGTGAATGAATGTGAATCGGGATGTGAATGAAAGATAAGGGATGTGAATGGATGTGATGTGAATGTGATGTGATGTGAATCGGGATGTGAATGAATGATAAGGGATGTGAATGAATGTGTTAGCATGTGAATCGGTATGTGAATGAATGAGATGTGATGTGAAATGGATGTGATAAGATGAGATGTAAACTGGATAGATGTTAATGTATGTGAAGTGATGAGATGTATGGGTAGATGCAAGTGGATGAGATCTGATGAGGATAAATGAGGAAATAAGTGATGAGATAGAAAAAGGTGTGATTAGATGAGAATGGGAATACTTAGGAAATGAATGTGGATTAAGGTGTGGATAATGTGGATTGACGTGAATGGATGTATGGATGTTGCGGCTTGATGTGTGGATAATGTGGATTGATGTGTGGATAATGTGGATTGACGTGAATAGATGTATGGATGATGTGGATGGATGTATGGATGACGTGGGTTGATGTGTGGATATTGTGAATTAACGTGAATGGATGTATGGATGATGTGGATTGATGTGTGGATAATGTGGATTGATGTGGATGGATGTATGGATGATGTGGATTGACATGTGGATTGATGTGGATGGATATATGGATGATGTGGATGGATGTGGATGATGTGGATGCATGTATGGATGATGTGGATTGATGTGTGGATGATGCGATTAGATGTGATTTGATGTGGGAATGATGTGATGTGATAGGGATCGATGAAGAAAAAAAAATTGTGGAAAGATGAGAAAAGATGGGGACTAATGTGAAAGGATGTGGAGTGATGATAAAAGATTTAAATATTGTTGGAATTGTATCTGTATGTGAAATCTGTTTTTAAATGCCTATTTTATGTCAAGAATGCTGGGGAAGCATTTTGACCGTCTTGTGAATAAGGTCATGGAGACCTATCTGTTAAAGTTGCAACTGCTGATGACGGAGAGTCAACGAAGGACGTCTCGGGTAGCAAGGTCGTCGGCCGAGGTCTTGACTAGCCTCGGTTTGATTTAAATGGTGAGCTTTCCGTATAGTGGATGAGGACCAAGGAAGCGGCCTATGAGTGAAGCGCTAGGTGACCTGCGAAGGATCCTAGAGGGTGCTGACCATATGGTGCTCAGGCTCTGGGTCACCGAAGATACCCACACGTACGTCGGGGAAGATATTGGAACAAGGAGTAAGAGTTGTTTTCTGAATTCGGGCATTGATCTGGTTGATTGACCTTGTTGGTCCTCAACGGATGAGTCCATGGCTCTTTTATATGGATCTATTGGTTGATCTTGCTGATCTTCAACGGAGACTCCATTTTTGTAAAAGTGAATACTTGCCGGTTACTATGAGCTAGGAACTATCGAAAAGGCCCCTGAGTGGACAGGGGGTGAGCGCTCTAGTTGTCAATGATGCCATAGGTACACCGATGAAGGAATGTTTGGAAATAAGGATTCAACTGGATAATTAGAGGATTATGATCAGTGACACTATGGTTTCATTAAATGATTGTTTTAAAGACTGTTGAATCTGTGAAAAAGGCATTTTCATATTGGGTGTGTAAGTGGTGCGACTAGTTTTAAGTTTGCATGAATATCTAGCTATGGGGCCTGGGAACTCTTTTCCCTGGTACCCGGGACAACCTAACCAAATTTCTAATTGGATCCCATCACTACAGTGGTTGGGCGGTTGGCTAACCCATGGGACTGGATGGACTGATGGAGCGAATTGGCTAATGAGGATCAACCGAGAAGCCAAAAATATCAAAAATTTATGAAGAAGCAGTAAAAGGTTGTAATTGTGCGATAAAATTCATACAATTTGATATTCAAACTGAAATTCATAATTGGCAATAAGAAATTCTACTTTTTCTTATTCTATTTTATGGTTTTCTAATTTTTGCTTTCTTTAAAATGAAAATGGATATTATGCCTTGCTGGAAAGGCTTTCCCTCTTCTCTTCATTATTGAATTCAGTCTTTCTTTATCCTAGATGTGTAATCAAATTGATGGAATTAAACTTTTCATATTGTTTACTCTTAAGAATCTTATTTTTATTTCAAAAGAGTTATTCTCATCAATTTTGAATTTATGCATAGAAAGATGCAAAAAGAAATTTATTTTTATTTCAAAAGTGTTATTCTCATCAATTTTGATTTTATGCATAGAAAGATGCATAAAGAAATTTATTTTTATTTCAAAAGAGTTATTCTTATCAATTTTGATTTTATGCATAGAAAGATGCATAAAGAAATTTATTTTTATTTCAAAAGAGTTATTCTCATCAAAATTGAATTTATGCATAGAAAGATGCATAAAAGATTTATTTTTTTTTCGATAGTGTTTTTCTCCTTAAATTTGAATTTATGCATAAATAGATGCATAAACGGATTTTTATAAAAGTGTTATTTCCCACTGAAGTTGTTCTTATGCATAAATAGATGGGTAAAGAATATTTATATCAAAAATAAGAATTCTCTTACATTCTATAAATAGATGTGATAAGATGTGATATGAATCAGATAGATGAGAATGAATAGAGAATGGATGTGATGAGAATGAGAGGTAAATAGATGTGATGATATATGATGCTAATTAGATAGATGGGAATGAATGGATGGATGAGAATAGGAGTGACGAGAATGTGAGGTAAATAGATGTGATGATATGTGATGCGAATCAGATAGATGCGAATGAATGGATGGATGGATGAGAATGAGAATGAGAGGTAAATAGATGTGATGAGATGCAATGTGAAAATCAGATAGATGGGAAAGAATGGATGGATGGATGTTATGAGAATAGAAGTGATGAGAACGAGAATGTGATGTGAACCAGATTAATGTGAATGAATAGATGAGATGTGATGTCATGTGAATCGGGATGTGTGAATGAATGATATAGGATGTGAATAAATGTTTTGACTCTAAAATTTACTAGAAATTATCCAAGATGATTTAAATCATTCTAATCTAATCAATTTCCACTTTATTAAGAGTAAACAATATGAAAAGTTTAATTCCAACAATTTGATTACACATCTAGGATAAAGAAAGCTGAATTCAATAATGAAGAGAAGGGGGAAAGCCTTTTCAGCAAGGCATAACATGCATTTTCATTTTAAAGAAATTAAAAATTAGAAAACCATAAAATAGAATAAGAAAAAGTAGAATTTCTAACTTGGAATACATCCCTCTAGACATTTTCTCTCTTTAGGCCAAAACAGGGTAAAACATGATCTGTCTTTTATTTCAGAGAGGGGAATAATTATAAGATCAGAAGGGGAGGTCCTTACACCTCCAAAAGCCGGAGGGAGGAATCTTACAGTATGGAGAGGATTAAGAATCGAAATGCTATCACCAAGAATGACAAGGTACTCAATCTTCTTTCTCCCTACGTATTGAAAAAAGCTAAAAATCAATCAACTTCTAGATCTAATGCGTATCATTAAAAAAATACGGCATCAAACATTTCGGACCACTGAATTGGCTAAAGAGATTACATCTGGTTCGGTTATGGTTGGGGAGGACTTGAGATTGATTGATCATCTCCCAACCAATTGGCTGAGCATTTAAGAGAATGAAAAGATGGTTTTATCCCATGACACTTTGGATCTTGACGAAGAAGGAGCATAAGAGGATGAAAAATCAAATTGCATACTTTTGTACAATCACATGTTCTTTAAAAGGGGCATTCTAAAAAACAAAGAAAAAAGGAGCAACATAATTATCTGAACTAAAATCACATAACTGGTGGCACCAGATATATATTCAATATTTATATATATTTCTCATGATTATTTAACTATAATAATGCAACATTGATTACAATGTTTTGTTTTATATAGTTCATTCTTCCAATATGTATTAATGGGTGTGGAAACTAAAAAGTGTGCAAGGCCATATACAAAATGGGGGCAATGGTGAGGTATGTGCAAGAAAAATTTAAACATGATTTTCTTTTATTGTTATGTTAGTTTGAAGGGTTGGTTGGCTAGTAAAATTGATTCATCTCCATCTCAGGTACATAAGTTCCAAGGAAATATATGTTAGAATTTCGTGGTGCTCATGCTAGATCATTATGTGGAGGAGAGAGACTCACAATATACAAGAAAATACCTTGCTTATTAAGTTGCTCAAAATACAACTAAGCTTCTTGATCTATGCTTCATACAATGCCTTTGGCATGTGCCTTTAAATAGGCTTGCTAGTGGCCTAGGGTTAGGTGGCTCCCTTAGGACCATTCACACCCACACACCTTCTACACCCTTGTTCACTAAGGCTCCAAGGCCTATATCTTAATACGCCCCCTCAATACCAGCCATGAAAAAATGTGCTTGGAATGGGTGGTATTGGACATATGAAAAAAAATGTGCCTTTATAACATTAGGCTTACAAGAATGTTCATGGTGGTGTGGTTATCTAGGACTCACAACTATGTTTTTCGAGCCTTAGAGGCTAATACAATGATGCCATCTAAGTCTTTATTTGATGTCGATGAAGATGTACACCTTAATGATGGTGCACCCCACTCTTTGTGCTTACTTGACCTCTTGTAGTTAACATGCTTTGGACATACATGCCATTACTTCCACATGATTTCCACGACCATTCTCACACAATGATCAAGACAAGGCTGCCACCCTTGCTTAAGTGGTTTGCATATAAGTGTTTCTTCAACATGTTTGATGCTTCTCTATGCATACCATACATCCTCCATGGGCAATGAGGGCCTTCCTTCTTAGAGTAATGGTTATGAGGTAGATTTATATGGGAAAGGGAAAGGGAGGGTCTTACCACTTGCCTTATAGATTGGTCAAGGGCAGTGTCTACTCCATAATTACAACAAAAGCTTTTGTGCATGTTGGTTACATGATAATCATTAGGGTTTGAAGGTACAAGCTAAAGAAAGTGAGTAAGTGGTTGAGGTAAATGCTCAACAAACCAATAAGGTACATCATTCTTGGCTCAAGAAGGTGAGGGCATGGCTCATAATGTTGCCTATGCCTCTTACAAAGACAATGCCAAGAGATGCTTTAAAACATGACAAACAACAAGGTAGAGTACTTAGATGCTATGAAAACCTTAAAACTCATCTTAGAAGATGAAAATGTTGAATATAAAGTGGAATAACATGCCTTGGGCTTGGGAAATGAAAGCATATGGTTTATAACATGCCTATGCCTCTTATAAACAAGAGCCTCAAGGGTGAACATTAAAGATGAGCACTTAGTTTACACGTGCCTGACTTTAAACCACTCAAAAGACTGAGTTTGTTGATGAAAAACCAGAAAACTTCAACCTCTTTGGCTTATGGGATGAAGTCAATGGCTTATGGTTGCACCATTTCTCCTTGGAAGCTTGCCAAGGTAAGCATAGAAGCGGGTTGACGATGAAGACTTATAATGTGGCACTTATGGTGTGTGCTCGGCCTCCAATGTTGATGAAGAAGAGCCTCCTTAGTGTTAAAGACCTCCTCCTTTAATGGTTATGACCACTATTAGTGTTAAAGACCTCCTCCTTTAATGGTTATGACCACTATTAGTGTTAAGCAACACTATTAGTGCTTATAACCACACTTTGAGAAGCTTTGTGCACTTGAAGTTGTTGATGAAACAGACAAGGTCATCTGCGAGCATAGATTTACCATAGCACAAGACCCTTTAAATGGGTTATAGATTATTTCTACTAGCACATTATGTAATGGTTTATATAGATTATCTCTACTAGAACATTAACTAATGGTTTATATAGGTTGGATACCTTTGAGTTGTAGCATGCATATATAGTGTATGTTCATTGGTTGCTAGTGATGCTTCCTCTATGCAGGTAGCTATATTATGGCATGCATACCTTGGTCATGTAAACTTTGGAAGTTTGATTCTTCTATAAAAGCATAATATGATATAATATATGCCTCGTGTTCAGATCCCTAAAGATGATGTATATAGTGTAAGTAGGTTAATGTAGTATGTTATTTATGCTTGTTTAGAACATTTCAAAAGCTTCTTTACCTAGCATAGAAAATGGTAGTTGTGTGGGGTGATATTATAATAGCCTAAAATGTGTGATAAATCTTAATAGTATATTTACCATGTGTGAAATGTCACATCAAGTTTTCTACCACTATTCTTAATGATGATGAGGAGTAAGGGAATTGAAATGTGAATCATAAGTCCTACTGGTGTAAAAGTAACGTTTTGAAATTTTTGTGGGTACCACTCGTCGCGGGGATTACTTTCTGTTTATGAAAGGATGAAGCAGTAGAGGAAAAGAGTAGGCTCTCTAGCCAAGCACAGAACACCAAAGCAAGCAAAGAAATTTGAAACAGTAGGCTCTCCAGAAGAGCAAAGAACACCAAAGCGAGGGAAGAAATTTGAAATAGCAGGCTCTCGAGCAGAGCAAAGAACACCAAAGCGAGCCCGAGTAGCCCCTCCAATCGAGGTGGACAATGATTTTATATTCACGTGATCACATTTTTTTTTTTGTTAATAACATGTGTTAACATGTTATTAACATGTTAACATGTTAACATGTTCCCAAAAAAGCCGGTGGGAAGCTCCTTGATAATTGGATAAAATCCCGTGGGGTTGTCATCCAGCCTGGTGGGGTACAATTTTCTATATATATGGGCCCGGGGGACCCTTTGGGAGTTCATTGCTGACAGTATACACAGGTAATGAAACTTGTGTTTGTGTGTGTGGGTGTGTGTTCGTGCGGGCAGTCGCCTATTGTCGCAATGCGTGGCAGGATGTGGGTGGTCCGCCACACGAGGGATGTGTGTGTGTTCGTGCGGGCAGCCGCCCATTGTCGTAATGCGCGGCACGATGTGGGTGGTCCGCCACACGAGGGGTGTGTATGTAAGGCCATTCTTCGGAATGGTGCTTACCCTGGGGCACTGTCGGTAACGCGGCTAGTCTGTGTCCTATGGTAAGTATGGCACGTCGTAGCGGTACTAGTCGTTAACGCGGCAAGCATAGTATCGTTATGGCGATGTCACCTTCCCTTCCCTTCCCTTTGTCAAATGCGGGCATATGGTCGGTAACGCGGCCAGTGTATGTTCGTATCCTATTCGTATTCCCATAGAATCGGGCGGCATTTTGTCGTTAACGCGGCAAGTTGGTGTCGTCCACTAGTGCATATATTGTTTTTTGCATATTGCGGCATTTGATCGTTAATGCGGTCAAAAAAATGTCGTAAATTTGCTTGCATATTATGGCATATGATCGTTAACGCGGTCGAAAAAATGTCATAAATTTGTTTGATTTGACTTGTATTGTTTTTATCATGTTTGATCCATGCGATACTTGGTTGCTAACGCGGCATGAGTATTTCATGGATCAAAGTTTACATCATATTGTCTAAATATTTTATTTTATAATATCGTGATTTGTAACTCGAAAAAATGAATATCTCTTTCTCTCTTCCTGCCCCCCTCTCTCTCTCTCTCATGATACACTTAACAACTCTTTCTCTCTCTCTCTCTGTGTAGATAAGGATTTCTTTTTTTTTCTCTTAAAATATACATAATTCCTAATAATTTCTTTTTTCTCCCTCTATTTACTTAAAAATTAAAACAATACATTATTTTCTTCTTTAGGAACTCACAAAAATATTAAAAATGTCATCTAATGTTTCTTCTCTCTATCTGTCACAACTCTCTCTCTTCCTCTCCTCTCTCTCTCTCTCTCTCTCTCTCTCTCTCTCTCATGATACACTTCACAACTCTCTCTCTCTCTCTCTCTCTCTCTCTCTCTCTCTCTCTCTCTCTCTCTCTCTCATGATACACTTCACAACTCTCTCTCTCTCACGATACACTTCACAACTCTCTCTCTATCACGATAGGTGTGTAGATGAGGAGTGCTTTAGGAATACAAAACATTATTTTCCTCTCTTTAGAAACTCACAAAACTATTAAAAATGTCATCTAATGTTCCCTCTCTCTCTATCTATCACACCTCTCTCTCTTCCCACTAACATGTATAGTTTATGAAAAAGTGTTGTTTGTTCAAATGAGTCACCTCTTGATTAGTTACAATAGTCACCTATTCTCTCTAGTTAGTTAATATGTTTAGTTAATAGTCATTTGTATGCTAGTTGACAGTTACCAGTGTTGGTTAATAGTCCTTGGTATGCTAGTTAACAGTGACCTATATGCTAACAGTTACTACTGCTAGTTAACAATCCCTGGTAAGCTAGTTAACAGTTAGCAGTATGCTAGTTAACAAGCCCCAGTATGGTAGTTAACAGTATACCAGTCTTCTTTTCTTTGGAAAAACAAAGAGGCACCTATTCTGTTCTCTCTAGTTAGTTAGTTAACAGTATCCTGTATGCTAGCTAACAGTTACCAATATGCTAGTTAACATTCACCTATATGCTAGTTAACAGTTATTGATATGTGTGTTAATAGTCACCTTTCCATAGCATGATGTCAACAGTACCTATGTTAGTTAATAGTATAACAACCTTCTGTTCTCTAGCAAAAAAAAGAGACACCTATTCTGTTCTCTCTAGTTAGTTAACAGTCACATGTATGCTAATAGTTACTAGTATGCTAGTTAACAATCCCCAGTATGCTAGTTAACAGTTACCAATATGTTTGTTAACAGTCACCTTTTCACTAGCATGCTATCAACAGAAGTCACCTATGTTAGTTAACAGTATACCAGTCTTCTGTTCTCTAGAAAAACAAAGAGACTAGTTAGTTAGCAATATACCTGTATGCTAGTTAGTTCTCTAGCTAGGTAGTTATTAGTCACGTGTATGCTAGTTAGTTCTCTAGCTAGGTAGTTATTAGTCACATGTATGCTAGTTAATAGTTACCAGTATGCTAGTTAAATGTCACCTGTATGGTAGTTATTAGTAGTCACTTGTATGCTAGTTAACTGTCACCTATATGCTAGTTAACAGTCACCTATATGCTAGTTAATAGTCACCAGTCTTTTATCTAGGAAAACAAGAATGTGCAATCTATTAAACTCTCCATTTATTAACACATAGTTTATGAAAAATTGTAGTTTGTTTAAATGAGGCGGTTTATAAAATGCCATGTATTAAAAATGAGTCAGATATCAAATGGCATGCTATTATAGATTGCCTCATAGGTTTTTGGAGTAATATAGTACAAATTTCTTTTTCTGGGGATATGCTCCATGGGCATCTTAATACAACGCACAAGATGCGATAGTATGTGAAATGGGGACATATTAGAAAGAAAATTAAAGGAATATGCATCTCACTTCTTGTAATACAAACCCTTGATGAAATATGTTCCTTTAGCAATTTTATTCTACCATTCATCCACATAATTGTCTTTAGCCTTGGCCTTCTCTGTAATACATTTGATGAGGTAAAAGTCAACTACCTCTGTATTGGTTGCAGCATCTGGTTGTCTTTAGCCTTGGCCTTCTCTGTAATACATTTGATGAGGTAAAAGTCAACTACCTCTGTATTGGTTGCAGCATCTGGTTGTACTGCAAAAGTGTCACCAATTTGTAGTGCATTGCTCAACACATCATGATGTCCCTCATATGACACTTCATCATATGCATCTTTGTCATTAGGCCCAAGGGTTTGAAATCAAGCAAGGGTTGCAAAATATGATAATCCCAGGAAGGAACATGTGCTTTTTTGACACATCTATTCAACGACCATGCATACATGCATCACAAAAGCAAGCCAAATGTCTAGTGGCAAGTCCTGTAGAATCCTGTGGGTTATGAGCACGAATGGCATGCACAGAGCGTGACTTTGGGATAGGTTCACAATTCCATTTTACCTCCCTATTTACATCTCCTACTTTGACCTCCCAAAAAACATGGGCACAGTTTCTCTGTTTTGAAGAATAGCAAGCTTCAAAACCCTTTGATAGGTTGGCCCTATAGTAAGCAACTACATTAGTAGCGCACACTTTAAGGTAGCACCGTCTGGCTTTAATTGTTCATGTGTCAACGTTCTCTTCACCCCACAGCTCTCCTGCTCGGTCATGTTCTCCCTTTCCATGTCGTGATGTTGAGAAGAAATGGTTCATTTGTATCCCATTCAAACTTGCATACCTTGCTACAAAATAGAATGGCTTACGTGCATTAAACTGTGAAGCAGCAGTGATTTCCAATGTGATTTAATTGTTACCCCTTGTTCCTTCAACCATTTCAAAGTGCAACATAAAGTAATGTTGCACAAACAAGGTGTCATGAACTATGTCATCTGAAATGAAGAAGTGGATAATTTTGATGAGTTCACCTACAGGTCTAAGTTATGTGTACAAGTATGGTAGCTCTTGCCACCGGGCAACGTAATTGTGAGTAATGAAGAAACTAAGCTTGGATTTCAAAAGTGCAAGAAACTCCCAACACTGCATCTCTTTGTTCAAAAGATCTTTCCTCTTCCTTTTGTTTTCTTCTTTGTCCATAGTCTCCACAAATGTAAATACCTTCACAATCATAGAATGCCCTCCATTTCTTGTCTCCAAAGGGAAGCATACCAAATTCTTCACACCACAGTTTTTGCATTGCCCCATCAAGCACTTTCTGTTATGGAAGGACTCATCTTCCTGCTTCAGGCAGACTACTGACTCCCACAACTGTGTGACACCATTGAAGGTATGCCCTATAGATGAGCATGTTTTGTCTCGGTACCATCTCCACCACGAATCTCATAATTGCATGGACATCCACACCCATGGAGACCAAACTTCTAAGAGCACATGTGATTGAGTGCATCTTTCAAGAAAGACATCTGCACGTGATATTCACAGCAGCATGTATATCTGTCCTTCACTCAACGAACAAAGGAAGGCTTCAAATACTCAAATGAACGCAATTGAATTTTGTGTTTTGGATGACAAGCTTTGAATCTACAAAATAACTCAACCTACATATAAAAAACCTAAAAAGATACATTACTTATAATGAAAGATGTGCTACTTAGGTTGAAAGATATACTAACAGCACGATACATATGCTACTTAGCAAGAAATATATGTTAACAACATGAAAGATATGGTATTTAGTATGAAAGATATGCTAACTAGCACACGTATGATATGCTACTTAGTGTGAACAATATGCTACTTAGCATGACCTGAAGTATGATATGCTACTTAATATGCGTGATATGCTACTTAGCATGACCTGAAGTAGGTAAGATATGCTAACTAACATGCAAGATATGCTAATTAGCATATGAAAGATATGTTACTCAGAACAATTAAACATAATATACCTGCGGCTCATCGAGTAGATGGATTGGGTGTTTGATGTAACTTTTCTTTCCTAATCTTTTTCTACAAACATCCTTCTTATTGGGAGAAACACGTGACTCAGATTCCCAAAATGAGTAAACTAGCTCTTTCAATTCTTTAGTTATGGTACTGCCACGTTGATGCTTCCAACATGCCGCCAATGAGAATAAGCCATTACCATCATTTGCTGAAGTGGCTTGGACATGAGACCTTGCCTTATACAAGGATGGCTTGGAAACCTGCAAAACCCTTGCCACCTTAGCAATGGGCATGTATTCAGTTGAGTTCATCAGCATATGGTCAAAGTAATTTTCTTTAAGAACAACTCTTCTTTGTTTGTTCGCTGCTTACAATCGCCAATGTGTTTTGCACATTGGCTACTAGAGCTGCTTGCACTTGCAACTCCTCTCTAGAATGATTGATCTCATAATCCTAGCACTGCAGGGTGTTGTAGAATTTGATTGAAGATTTCACACTTTAGTTTCTTTTCCTTGCTTTGGGTCCTGTCATTGAAGAACTTTATTGTCTCAAAGACAATTCGCTGCTTTATTGATAAATGAATCTCCATTAAGTTAGGCTCGCTCTTGCACTTACTTCATTCCCACTGTTCTTTCTTCTTTTTGGCTTCGTACTCCTTGATGATGGCACGTGATTCAAGTTGTTTCTCCCAAAGGGCATGATTGGCTGAATCTTCATGTCTTTGAAATTCTACCATTAGTGAAAGTGAGCTTTACAATCCAGCCAAGTGACACGATAACAATACAAAAATGTAGCATGTACCATCTTCTTCCATGAACATTGCAATCATAATACAAAAATTAACTCTTTCATCACTACTGGGAATGCACCTCTATTGTCCTCAACAATCAGCCCTGTTATCTTGCCTCTAATGTCTGTGTTTAAGAGAGAGAGAGAGAGAGAGAGAGAGAGAGAGAGAGAGAGAGAGAGAGAGAGAGAGAGAAAAGAAGAAGAAGAAGAAAGTGAGAGGAAGAACGAGACGTGGGAGTAACTGTTGAGGGTTCTTTTTTAAATTGTATTGAAAAACGTCTCGTTAAATAGAAAACTCTTTTTCAAAAGGCACCTTGTTAAATAAATAGAAAGGCAAATAGCATATGCTAGCAAGCAATGTCCATGGACATGCTATTTAGTAAACGTTAACATGCTTACACTATACGTATGTGAGGGCTACATTCTGGGAAAAACGCACCCTCATGTGACAGTGTGGTGAGAGTAAATTATAGCTTATACATAATGATATCTGTGGTCCAATGAGGACCCATTCTTGGGAGGACACTTGTATTTTGTTAGCACTTCCATGCTATGGTTAAGAATGTTGTTGGTTGTAGCAAGATTTTGGATTAGTCTCTTGCCCCTTCACATAAGCAAGATTTTGGTGACCCAGTAGTGAGGACCATAAGAGCCAGCATTGCTTGGACGAGGAGGACCATTAGATTAGTTTATCTGTCTTATTTTAGTTGTACTTCCATGTGGAGAGTTTTGTAGTCTGATTTGTCATAATGATAAGGAGGATCGCAGGTGCCAGCATTGCTTGGATGAGGAGAACCATTAGATTAGTTTAGCTTCCTTGTTTTGGTTATACTCCTCCATCCAGAGAGTTTTTGTACATTGATTTTTCATGATGACACCATCACAATTTTTATACATGGCCATGGATCAATGCAATTACAATACTTATATATGTACACTTTCTATTTTGGTCAGCTCGGCCATTGATGGATATTGTATACATTATCATCATTTTTATACTCCTATCTCACAGGAACAATTATATTCATTGCATGTTATTAACCTTCAAACTAAGTAAATGCATGACATTATTAAGAAAGGTAAGCCAACCTCCATGGAGAGGAATCGTCGATGAGAGCCGATATCCCATTGTATCCTGCACATGATGGTGGATCAATGATAGAGAGAGAGAGAGAGAGAGAGAGAAAGAGTGTGTGAAAAATGCTTATGTCAGTTAGAAAGAGAGAGAGATGTCTAAGTGTGAGATAGATAAAAAGAGCAATGTGAGAAAGATAATGAGAGAGAGAAAAGGAGATGTGTGTGTGTGTGTGTGTGTGTGTGTAGGAGAGAGAGAGAGAGAGAGAGAGAGAGAGAGAGAGAGAGAGAGTAAACTGGATGTTGCTCAAAGGTTAAAAACAATATCAAATCTAGAGTGTCACGTAGTGACAAAAATTGTGGTGTTAAGCGACACAATAAATAGTATTATATTATTAAGTTTGCCACCTCAAAAATGTTATTTAGTGACACTAGTTGTGTCGCTAAAAATGTCATTATATAATATGTTGGAAATGCCAAAACCGGTAGTCCAGATGGTGGAAGTGTTCGAGTGCCTCCCTGAGGTCGTGGGATTGAATCTCCTCAGAAGAAACCGTGAGGCACCTAGTTGTAGGGTGTGTGTTCAATTCAAGTTCTCTATAAAAAAAAAGACATGTTGGAAACTATTAATGACACAAACAAGGAGGCATATATAGTGTTGATAAATTGCCGCCAAGGCCCTATTAACTTTGTAGTGATACATATATATATGTATGTATATGTGTGTGTGTGTGTGTGTGTAGAGAGAGAGAGAGAGAGAGAGTTCTTGAAAAACCTAGTTTTTATATACTATGTGTATATACACACTACCCGGTTGGTAGCTTGGGTAGTGTGTATATATACATAGTGTATAAAAACTAGGTTTTTTAAGAACTCTCTCTCTCTATGTGTGTGTGTGTGTGTGTGTGTGTGTGTGTGTGTGTAGTTTATAGTGTTTTTCTGGATTGAAGTTTTAAAATCTCAGTTGGAATTTGGCATTGCCTTTATTTTAAAGGAAGAGAAATCATAAATTTTTAAATATGATTGCGACGTTTATATGAGTTTTAATACTAAATCCCTATTATTTTTTAGTATCACAAGTGGTTGAGAATGGTTAAAAAAACAATTCCCATAGAAATGGTGTATGTTTTGTAGCTCACAACTAGTGATTCACCTAATTGTCCGTGCATGAAATAAGTAAATTAAGCCACTGAAAAGACTCTCTTTGATAGACACCCACCCACCAACCTATCCCCCTATGTAAGGGGTGAGTTTTAATTTAAGAAACTCTACAAAAAGAAAAACAAGTTGCAAACCTCCCTTTGGAAAAGGTTGTGTCTTGCCACTAAAATGTGAAGAATACACAAACAAAAACTACATGATTGTCCTTTAACTCTTTTCAATATAGGTGCTTATAGTATTGGGCCTTAGTTGAAGTTTTTTTGCAAACATTTCTCTTTTATTTCCATCCATCCTTTCTAAAGCATGTATATAAAGGGCTCCACCTCTCTAGGTAAAGGTGCTTATACAAGGGCGAGCTACATTGAAATTTGAAACATTTACTTTTCCAAGGGCCGTCAATTCAAAAGAAGACAAAAGCATGCCATTCAGTCTATCAAATATGCTACATTCAGCTTATGTGGAATAAGAATAGCCTTCTGAAATGCAAGAAAAGGAATAACAATATATCCAACACCGTTTGGCTAGAAAAAAAAAACTAGCTCCTCACATAGTCCTCCTGAAAGGCAAGACCGAAAGAAACACCTTCCATTTTTATATACCCATCACGTGTACATGTTTGTTGAAGCAATCTTATTTCAAGTTAGCTGAATAATGTGGCTTTTTTCAAAACGTCTTGATGAGCAACGAGTTGGGTAACCCTTCACAGTGCCTGCCGTTTACCTTAAATATTGACGGTCACTCAAACTCAAAATAAGTGGACGTATTTAACGACCAAAATGCGCAAAAAAACGTGCTTGAGGCCCATCAAAAATAGAGAGGTCGAAGAGCGTATAGTTAACCCTGTCGGTCAGCGAGCTGGATTACGTTACAGTGTCTCATTGTTGTCACATTTCGCACGCCGAAATTTATCGTCCTTTTGGCGTGACGCCATATATCATCAGCATCACGGGTACTGCCTTGGTGCAACTCAAAGATTCTTGCGCAGGTGGCCACCCTTTGCAGCAAAGCAAGGGCCATATAAATATAGATCCCACACGCAGGCCTTAAAGACATTGTCTACTTAGCTCAAGAGCAAGCTCCCTACAGCCGTCACACATTGTCATTATGGCTGCCTCTTGCTGTACCAAGCGCCTGTGTTGCTTTCTACCGCTTCTTTTTGAAGCTGTTGTGGTGATAGTTATAATCCTGGGGTGCGATCTTCCAAGCGCGAGGTCATGCAATGAAGCACATGAGTCGCCCCATACACATCCCACTCCATCAGTTCCTTCTAAGCCTCCCTCAGTGCCCACCAAGCCTCCGGGCACTAAGCCTCCCTCAGTTCCTCCTGCAGTTCCCACTACGCCTCCCTCAGTGCCCACTAAGCCTCCCTCAGTAGTCCCTACTACGCCTCCCTCAGTGCCCACTAAGCCTCCCACCATGCCTCCCCCAGTTCCATCACCTCCTACTACGCCTTCCCCCCCTGCCACATGCTCTGTTGACATCATCAAGCTCGGTGTCTGCGTTCCCATACTGGGCGGCCTTCTAGGAGACCCTCTTCAAAGCGATTGCTGTGCTCTGCTCGGGCTCATTGGGCTTGACGTGGAGGTGTGCTTGTGTGCTGCCATCGATGCTAACGTCCTCGGCCTCGTTAACGTGCATGCAAAACTCGACGTCATCGTCAGCATCCTTACCACTTGCGGCTGCAAAGTGCCTCCTAACCTCTCATGCCCTTGAGATGCTTAAACCACCACCCTTGTCCTTGTAGCTAATTAAGACATCAAACCTTCGAATTATTGCCATTTCGAAATATCTACAAAATTTCCTAGCCATACATCACGTTATGTACGAAATATTGTTGATGTTTTTTTTTCTTAAATTGATGGATAATAGCTTTACCATTGTCCTTGCTCGTTAAGAAGCCTATTGTTATTAAAGTTTCCAAACCTCGTTATTACACTTGGCCTCATATCATTTCTGGTCCTTGATGATCCTCTCCTTGCAATAGAACATTCTTTTGCATACCATTTATGGTCCTTGATGTCCTCTTTTTTGCAGTACAAGATTCTTTTGCATATCATTTGAGCGATCCTCTTCCTTGCAGTAGAACATTCTTTTATGGTCTAGTCTTGGTTGATTAACATTGAAAACACTCAGGCCTTAGCCTATTGGATAGAGCTTGGCATTCAAAACATTCTTTTGTCCCCAAGGTCATAGCGTATAAGTGGATAGAGGTTGGCATGATGGTGGTTGTCCCACACATTAGTGAAGTCATCGCTACATCGGCTAGGCATTTCCATGTCATCATCCATGATCCTGTGGTGATAACAGTGTGCTATGCTTGCCCCTCAAGCATGACACTCTGAATCAAGGACGATGGCTTCCATGGACTGAGCTCAAATATCCCAACTTGATTGTGATGTCCAGTCACTAAGAACTATGCACGATGTTCACTCCAATATTAGTTGAGCTACTCACTTGCGAGGCTCATCCCGTGGCTTGCCGACTACCTTCAAAAGTGGCCAATATTTGGAAGAGTGCCACCCCCTTCTGGTAATCGAGTTTGTGCATGTGTTCATTCCAATAAGCGACTCACTTATGGGGGCTCGTCCCGAAGCTTCCCCACTACTTTGAAAAACGCCCAGCATTTGGAAGTGTAGTAACCCCTTGTTGTAATACTCGAGTATGTACATGTGTATAGTAATAAGATAAAATTCCTTGCACCTACAGGCTAGATTTCGGACCCCTACATACACATAGAAAATATTTTTATAATAAAATTTACATAACAAATGTTCATATAAAGAGAATATATATATAATAGGCAATTAGAAATATGTGATGAAAGGCATATTGTATATGTGTTGACCATACAAACATGTTGTCAGTGGAAAGTCTACACCGGTTAACTTGGGTTAATAATAATAACCTACGGGTGTTAACACTAGTTTGGTACCAAAACAGGACACTTGAGTGTCCTTTTTTGGGGGTTGCGAAAAAAAATCAAACTCCTAATGTAGGCTTTAAAAACCAAAATGCTTCATTGGGCATGTAGAACATAACCCTATGCTTATGTAAAAAATGCTAAACATATAAAATGCTTTTTTTATTTGGAAGTACATAAGCAACAAAGTAGCATATGTCTTGAAAATGAACATTTTTCAGGATTTTTCAAGATTTTTCCAAATATGCAAGCATCATTCTCTCAAAAAAAAAATCCAATGATATCAATAGCATTTTTTCCAAGATATTTTGATAGCATACATCAGTCCAAGGAGGTAGAAGTTCACCAAAAAAATCATTTTTCTTTCCTAGAATTTTTTCCAAAAAAGTTGTATAAAATCAGCAAAAGTAACGCGTATTATCAAAACTCAATCACGCCACTAAAAACAATTGTAGCCCTATCAATGAGAATGTTGATTATTGGTTTTCATGCTTGAGATGAGATAAATAAGCCATAATTTGATGTGTATGACACTAACTTAGCCTCCACTTAAGTAGGTTCTTATCGCCTAGTTCTAAAAAAACTGTAAAAAACAAAAATACAAAATTTGATCATCTTTTTTCAAAAACTAATCATAACTATGCTTGCACAAGTAGTCTACACCTATAGTTACAACAAATAATGCACTTACAGTGCTTTTCCCTTTGATGAAAATCAAAATTAGGCTCATAATTAGATATTTTACGTATTAAAAACAGGTTGCGCAAAAGGCCATGTATGAGAAGCGGCCCAAAAAGTGGCTCTAAAGTTTTGGAAAATTCAAAACAAAGTAGTATTTACCCTATATAACATGGGTGCACCTCAAGTTTTACATTATTAGCTTGCATATGGAAGGAGAAAATTTCATGCTCCACCTGTATAAAAAACATCATTTCAATATTAGTGAGTCGAAAATTTATCCAATAATTATCGTTTGATGATTCCAAGATTTAGTTTACATCATGGGCTTTCCATCAAGCCAAGTTTCATGATCAAACTATGTCCCTTCTAAAAGTTATGTACAAATTACTACTATTTTGAAAACAGCAAAAATCATGCGTTTTATCAGCATGTGTCTAAGAAAATTAAAATATTGCCTTGCAAAAGCTAAGAAAAGTGCAATTTAAAAAATCTCATTTTTTTTGGGTCTTGAGGAACATCTGTGGATGTTAAGCATTTCAAAACTCTTAATAGATTGCCCACAAAAATTCAAGAAAAATGCTAACTTTCAGGACACTTTAGTGTCCTCATGACACTTTAGTGTCCAATTACAGAACTAGTGTTAAGTGCATTGGCAAAGCGGTTGAGGTCGAAGTTCGAACTCTGCTCCACTATATAGAATATCCTCCATGCAGCTGGGCGGCATGACTCCCTGCATGCTCTTGACAACATCGTCAAGCTCGGTGACTACTTTCCCAAATCCCATCCTCGCCGGCGTGCCAGGAGACCCTCTTAAAAGCGATTGTTGTGCTCTGCTTGGCCAACATTAAATATATCTCTCTCTCTCTCTCTCCATGTAGAATCGAGCCAAAGTACAAAGCATGATTAGTTTTTCCATTTTGTTAAAGTCACACAGCGTATACACACACTATATACATACATACACATACACATATGTATGTACATGTTTATCTATCTATATATATATATATATATATATATATATCACTATAAAAGAAGGCATGCATACCTATGCCTAGAACAGCGCAAGAATAATGGAAATATAAAAGTGAAAAATTACATGACATAGCTATATTGTTTATTGCAGTCTATAGTATAGCTATATAAGAGGCTATACATGAGACTATGCTTGCGACAATACACGTGATTATACAGGGCTATAGTCAGGTGTATAGCCTCATGTATAGGGATGTGATCATGTGCCTATAGCCTCATATAATAACCGTGCTGCAAACCACAACAAAAAATAGGGGCAAAAAAGGAGAGATATTATGGGAGAGATGTTCTCCCCCATTCTAGCTCTATTTCTTTCTTTTTTTTCTAATGTAATGAACATTGAAAACATACAAGTATAAACATATGGGGATGCCTTGAAGAGTGTACGGAGAGTGAGAATAAAAGGCCGCGTAAGATGATGAAAGCCTTAGTAGACGTAGAACAAAAGAACATAAACATAGAAGCATGCAACGTAAGCATAAACATAGAAGAATGCAACATAATCATAAATATAGAATAAACATATAACAAAAAAACATAAAATAATAAAACATAAAATCATAAACTTTGTGATAAAAATATAATATTATCCAAAATTCCCAAATGATGAGCTACAAAGTGGGAGAGAATAATATCAACACTATTAATCGCTATCTTCTGATTCTCTCTCCTCTCATAATATTTTGATTGTTTTCGGCCTTGAAGCTTCATCCTCAACCCTCACATTCCTATTGTTTTGAGGCTAGACATTTACATTACTTTTCGGTTACACACGGCCACATTTTGTAGTAACATGGTCCTAAAACATAAGAAAACTAATACAAGTAAAACATAGTTTAAGAAAACAAAGAGGTTATAGGTTTATGCCTCCGTAAATAATAATCCGTAAAACATAAGAAAACTAATACAAGTAAAACATAGTTTAAGAAAACAAAGAGGTTATAGGTTTATGCCTCCGTAAATAATAATCCATCCTTCTTCGTGCACCTTTTCAAAGAGAGATTCCAAACCTCACTATAATGCAAACTCATATTCATCTTGTGTATGTCACTACTTCAAGCTAGATGTATATAGTCAAATAAACATTAAATTTTAATTTTAATTTTAAGTTATACTTATAAGATAATCTTTTTTCTTAAAAGACAAAATATAATATCAGGTAATATACTTTCGAAGACTGTGCCAAGGATATCTACTCTTCCTATACTTGCATCATCTCGTTCTGCATGTCATTTTGCCATATATGTCCCATGCATTAAAATATAAGTGCCATATGGAGAGATAAGAACTTTTTGAAACTTTTTTGCCAGCTAACAAAAGTGGGAAAGGTAGTGGAGACCAATTTATGCATACCATAAAGCTATGCATGCTCTATGTATACATGCATAGAGCTTTGCATGCTTTAAGTATGGATGCATAGAGCTATGTGTGCTCTATGTTTGCTCATTAGAAGCATGCAACATAAGCCTAAACATAGAATCATGCAAAATAAGCCTAAATATAGAATAAACATAGAACCAAAAAAGCATAAAACCATAAAATAAAATCATTGGGTCTAAAGCTTAGATCAAGCTAGCTAAAGAGTAGGGACACCCTTAAGAGCATTTACATTAACATAATATAAACACACAAGAAAGAATTTTATTTAGTTTTTATTTTTTAAAGTTGACTCTCTTTATGCATAAATTTTGAGATCTTATGCAAGTAAGGGGTGGTTGCAAGATGAGGTTATCTAGTTTCATTTAGTGGGCGCCCTTGGGATCAGCCTGAAAACAAGCATTGTTTCAAAAGATTAGCCAATCTCTCCTAGTTAGGCAAGGAGTTTTACTTTAAGGTCTTCTAATGAAACATCTTATGCAAAGTTGGGCAAGTAAAACTATAATATGATCGAATATCCAATAATTGTAAAGCCCCTTTTCTTTGGGAACCAAAATTGTATACAGGCCTTGTCGGAGGTTTGGACAGGTACACTAAATGTGAGTAAATTACCTATAACGCTTACATTATTACTCATATGATATTCCCACTTTGCATATCACAAATTTAAAGCTTAACTTGATTTATTGAGTAATTTTTAATGCGTTCTACTATTTTTTATATTATTTAAAAGACATTACAATTGTTAAAAAACATACTATTTTGTCCTCCCACCACATCTACCATTTAAAATGCTTAATTTTTATGGATCTAGTGATGATTAGATTGGGGAAGATTAGTAGAATGTGGATCTAAGGTAAAATTACAAATCTAACGGTTGGATTTTTGTAGATTTACTTTGAAAAAATTGTTATGACTCTTAGAGGCCCATTAAATTAGTTGTAATTTAATTCTAGAAAATCAAATATTAAATCTTTAAAACTAAAAACTCTAGGGATCAATATACTTGTTACCATAAATTTATTAAAATCTTTTTGGCTTAATTTGAGTATGGGAAGGTCCATTTTTAATCCTCCCAAGTGAAAATTTTCACATTGTGTCCACTCTCCCCTTTTTCAAGTCTAAAACAAATCCTAGTTAAATAAATCTAGGCTTGGTAATCTTCAAAGCCTAGATGTCATGCCATGTGTGAGGCTTGGCTAGGCATAAATTTTATATATGCATGCCACTTTATGTCCACATCAGCTTCGAGAGGATCCACATAAGCACCTTGCCACCTCCACCCTCCATGTCAACATGGTCAACCTAGTTAAATTTCCACCTCATCATCCTAGTTATCATTAATGCCACATCTTCTTGCCTCCTTGCACTTGACGACATGGCATGCCATATCATGGAATTGCCACATCAACCATAGTAGTGCCACATGTCAAGAAAATGCCACGTGGCATGCATGCCTATGACACGTGGCACCTCCTTCCCACCTTCCCATTTTTCTCAAAAATATATTTTTGAAAAAGGTAATTTAGTATATTTTTAGTATTTTTAAAAAAAGAGAGATATAGAATATAAAATTTTAAATTATAAAATATATATAACTTATTAATATAAAAGAATTTAAAATCACTAATTTAAAAGGATTATATTTTAAAATTAGATAAATAATATTATTTTTAAATTTCGTGTTATTTAATTTAAAATTTTAATTTTTTGAATTTAATATTTCTTGAAAAAAATTTATATGTAGAAAAAACCTTTGAATAAAATTTGAAAAAAATACATTACAAAAGAAAATACAGTTATATAAATTAAAAGATATATTTGAAGATATATTTATATATCTAGTAATGATAAATATTTAGATTTGTAAATATTTTCATTAATAATATTAATTTTTAAGTGGATAATAGTTTTCTTTTTATCTTTATGTTTATCTTTATTATCCAATCAATCTTAAATAGGAAATCCAATGAAATTTGAAGTGGATAACTTATTTTTCCTATATAAACAGATATCTCTAGTACTATCCCACACACATCTCTAGAACTATCCCATCATTGAGCCTTCATAATTTTTTCTCTCTTAGCTTCCTTGAGAATGGGTTCTTAAAGTCATAGGAGTCGAAAACGTGATAGGACTAGACTTCCCCCTGTTCACCAAGTTCAAGAGGAGGAGAGGAAAAGGGTGGCTCGTGTGAGAGAAAGAGAGAGTGGAGAGCACATCAATGAGCAACAACTTCTGTTGGCGATGATCTAAGCCTTGCTCCTCCTCTTCCACTTTCTCTCCCTCCGCCCTCTCCCCCCCCCACTATCCATTAGTTTAGATAATCCACATGAACCCGCCCTTCTTGAGCCCCCTTGTCTTTCACAAGAACCCACCCCCTCCTTTTGTTGAGATATCGAGCTCGTCTAGTGAGGCGGTGGACACTGATGACCCGCCTGGGGGATAGGCCCCACACTTACACCACTGACATGGTTGGTGAGATCATGGGTGATATGCGGCCAGTGGGATGACAGGCTATGTGACAGCCATTCTAGAGATTGGCATAGTTATAGCGCCAGCTCATTTAGTTGGGTTCACACTATAGAGAACCCGTGTATGTATTGGTTGAGTACCTTTCAGATTATGTGTACTCTTATCTTGTATATGGTGTGTTGAGTGTTGAGTGAAGAATAAGAAGATTTCCAGCCTCTCACCTTGTGTGTTGAGTGAAGAATAAGAAGATTTCCAGCCTCTCACCTTGTGTGTTCTCTACTAGGATTTTGTGAGTGTGTGTGTGCTTGCAAGAGCTCAAGCTCTCTTCCCCCCTGCATCTTTTCTGGTATTAGAGCTTGGTTCATGCTAAGGACTGAGCTGCAAGCAAGATAACCACAGGAAGCGGTACGAGGGTAAGAGCTTCAACTACTCTTCCCTATTTGTGTTGGTGACTACACCCTTGTCGGGAGCTCTACAGGAGGCACCGGCAAACGATCTCTGATTGAGGAGCTTTCTTCGCAGGAGTAAAGCTATACGGCAACTATTATGTCCTATCGGGTCCTATCGAACAATATTTTCTGGGCTGAAAATGTATTTCGGGCGCGTCTGGACCTCCGTTTTTCAAAAAGCAGGCGATTATGAGCACTGCAAGTAAGTCATCGATTCCCTACAGAACTCTATTTTAAGAACTGCAAGAAGACAGATTGACTGTGCAGACACTGTGGGTGTTGCAAAGAGGTCAAAAATTGCCATTGGGTGTATGTATACACATTGAAGTCATTGGTTGTGACATTTGAGAGTACTACAGTACCGCTGTAGAAAATACAGCAGTTTGTGTAGGACAAACCAGAGTGCTGTTTTTGGTGAAATTGTGTGTTTGGCAAGATGTCAAATGATGGGATAACCTAGATTGTGGCTGAGAAGCTTGATAAGAATAACTTCCATGCTTGGAGGTTCAGGTTGACGAATTTCCGGATGGGAAAGGGCTATTAGGACTACATAGAAGGTGAGCATGAAGAGGCACCGGAGATACCGGACATAAATCCGAGTGCTGCAGATGTGAAAGAGTTTAAAGACTGGAACCAAGGAGCCAGGAAAGTTATGTATTAGCTCTCCATTAGTATACAGGACACCATGATTGGGCACATTCAGGATGCCAAGTCCCCCAAGGAGGCGTGGGACACCTTGGTTAAACTCTATGAAACAAATACCAAGGCACGCAAGATACAGTTGAAGAACGAACTTCATACTGTGGAGAAAATAAGCATGTCTGCTATGAATGACTATGCATTGAAGATAAAGGGTATTGTGGAATTCCTTGCATCTATTGATGTGTCAATAGATGATGATGATAAGGTGGAAGTCTGTCTACGTGGTCTCGGGCCACAATACAAGGCGTTCAAGACGTCTATTCAGACTCGGAAAAACATTCCCAACTTTACAGATTTGGTGTCTATGCTGATTATAGAAGAGAAGAGCTTGGGTGAAGACCAACAATCTTCACAAAACAAAAACAGTTCAGAGCAACAAGCCTTCTATACAAGTTCAGGAAGAGGACAAGGAAGAGGAGGCCGTGGACGTGGTCAAGGAGGTGGCCGAACAGGTAATCAGAATTATGGTCAGCAGCAACAACAACAACAGTCCCAGAATTCACAACAACAACAACAACACGCAGGTGGAAGAGGCAAATTCAGAGACAGGGGGAGTCAAAGAGGTCATGGAAATTGGCAAAGGCAATATAATGATGCACGTGAAGGCTTTTATTATGGTAAGCCTAGACATGTGCAGGCAGAATGTTATAAGAAGCAGGACATGCAAAATGGAAAAGTGCAGCAAAACAACTATGCATCCTCAAGCAAAAACAATGAGGATAATGAAAGGGTGTTTGTTATGCAGCATGTCGTGAATGCCATGTCTGAAAATGTTGAAGCAGCACAAAAAGATGATGTATGGTATGTGGATTCAGATGCTTCAAACCACATGACAAGTCATGGGGAGTGGTTCAAGGAGATGAAAAACCTTGAAAGACCAAGTTTTGTGGAAACAGGGGAGTGGTTCAAGGAGATGAAAAACCTTGATAGACCAGGTTTTGTTGGAGATGTGTCATTGTCTATGCACGATGGCAAAGTGAAGTACCTTGCAGATGTACTTCACGTTCCGAATATAACAAAGAATTTGGTTTCAGTTGGCGAGATAATTGAGCAGGGTTTGCAGGTTTGGTTTAACCCTAATGGTTGTTATGTTGAAGACTTTAAAGACAACATAAGTGGGTAGAATGTTTACGTTAAATGTAGACATGCCTGAAATGAGTGCTGCGATGTTTGCAAATGGTTCAGGAATTGTTGTAGACATAGACATTTGGCATAAAAGAATTGGACATGTGAATGTGCAGAGAATGAAGTCTATGCAGACTAAAGGAATTGTGACAGGGTTGCCAAAGTTTAAAGTGGAAGGTATATGCCAATTTGGAAAGCAAACAAAGCATGTATTTCCACGCAAGAGATATGTGAGCAGAAATGCACTAGATGTTTTGCATTCAGATGTATGGGGTCCTACGAAGACCATGTCTATGGGAGGCTGCAGGTATTATGTGACATTCATTGATGACCACACAAGGAAAGTGTGGGTATATTTTATGAAGGAGAAGAGTGAGGTGTTCACTCACTTCCAGAATTTCAGAGTTTTGGTTGAAAAGTAAACAGGGAAATATGTAAAGTGCCTAAGGTCAGATGGAGGGGGAGAGTACTTCTCCAATGAGTTCTCTGAATTTTTAAAGAAGAATGGTATTTGGAGACAGTTTACATGCAGATACACTCCGCAGCAAAATAAAGTTGCTGAGCAGAAAAATAGGCACATTGCTGAGATTGCGCAAGCATTGATGGAAGAGAAGAATATGCCGCATAGCTATTGGGCTGAGGTTGTTTCTACAGCAGTATACATCATGAACAGGACTCCAACTGCAGCCATACATGATGTAACTCCAGAGGAGAGGTTTATTGGTAGAAAACCTGATTTGTCTCATCTGAAAGTCTTTGGATGCATTGCATATGTGCATGTACCAATGAGCTGAGAACTAAGCTGGATCCAAAAGTAGAATAATGTGTGAACTTATTGGATATTCCCTTGAGCAAAAGGGATACAGGTGTTATAACCCTGCTACACGTGATTTGAGGGTAAGCAGGGATGTTGTCTTTGATGCGATGAGCAGCTGCTATGCTGCTGAAAAAGATGCTGTAGGGGCTCATGTGAGTGGAAGTGTGGTTGCACAGAATGCAAGTCAGCAATCACAGTCTTTGAGTGGACCAGGAGAGTCCTCATCTACTGGGTCTATTGATAGACCATGGAGTGGCAGGCTGCATCATAATACCAGTCCTACAAATGTGATTAGTACATCACATAAAGGAAAAGAGAAAGTGGTTGAGCCCTTTGGTATGCCTGACATTTCTGCAGGGCATTCTCATGTTGATGGAGAGTCTAGTGGCTTAGATATGAACCTTCAGGAGCTTGGGATCCCAGCTATGAGAACACTTGGTGTAAAGAAGGCTATGGAAGCCATGAATGAAAAGCTGTAAAGATATGGGAGAGTGAAAAATCCTATGCTGAGATTTACCTATGATGGTTATGTGGCACATCACTATTCATATATGGCAAAGGTTGTGCAGGTTGTTGAGCCCACATGCATTGATGAGGCTATTAGAAATGTGTGTTGGGAGAAAGCTATGGATGAGGAGATGAATGCACTATATGGAAATGAAACTTGGGACTTAGTGCAATTGCCTGAAGGCAAGAAAGCCATTGGATGCAAGTGGGTGTACAAAGTAAAACATAACAGTGATGGAAGCATAAATAGGTATAATGCTAGGTTGGTAGCCAAAGGGTATGCGCAGACATATGGCATTGATTATGAGGAAACTTTCAGCCCAATTGACAAGATGGCAACAGTGAGAGTTGTGATAGCAGTGGCTACGTCAAAGAAATGGTCTTTACATCAGATGGATGTAAAGAATGCATTCTTGCATGGGGATTTGCAAGAAGAGGTGTATATGCAAGAAGAGGTGTATATGCAAGAAGAGGTGTATATGTTACAGCCACCTGGTTATGAGGATGTGAGTCACCCCGAGCATGTTTGCAGGTTGAAGAAAGCCTTGTATGGCTTAAAGCAAGCACCAAGAGCATGGTCTGACAAGATTTCTGAATAGCTTGTCACTATTGGCTTTCATGTAGCCAATGCAGATTTCTCGCTGTATGTGAGACATGGTGATAGAGGGGTTGTGCTTGTTGTCATCTATGTAGATGACTTGATCATTACGGGGACCATGATGCAGAGATCTTTGATGTAAAGATCTTGCTTAGACAGAAGTTTGAGATGAAGGATCTGGGGGGGCTCAGATATTTCTTGGGCATTGAGGTGATTAGGTCACCACATGGTATTGGATTACTGCAGAGACAGTATGGTTTGGACATGTTGTCCAAGTATGGTATGACAGGCTGTAAGCCTATCTCAGTGCCATTGGATCAGAATGGCAAGTTGAGTGTAGATTCAGGAGAGATTTTGGAGGACCCATGCGCATAGTAGGAAGCTTGATCTATATGACGATCACCAGACCAGATTTGAGCTATGCTGTTGGGTTGGTGAGTCAGTTTATGCAGGTTCCACGAAAACCACATTTGGATGTATTGAGACGCATACGGATGTATGTGAAGTCTACTTTGCATTGTGGAATATTCTATGAGACTGGGACAGAGATATGTGTACATGCGTACACAGATGCTGATTGGGCTAGTAGTATCTCAGATAGAAGATCTACCAGTGGCTTCATGTTTTCTTTGGGGAGTGCTGCTGTGACTTGGAGCAGCAAGAAGTAGCCTACGGTTGCTCTATCTAGTACAGAGAGGAGCTGCTATGGCAGCTTGTGAGGTAGCTTGGTTGAGAAAGCTACTTGCAGATTTGGGTCTATCAGTGGATAGACAAGTTGTCATTTTTTATGACAACATTAGCAGTATACAGTTGGCCAGGAACCCAGTTTTTCATGCTCGCAGGAAGCATATACAGGTCCACTGCCATTTCGTCAAAGAGAAGGTCTTGGCAGGGAGACCTTGACCTTGTTTATGTCAGCACAGAGGATCAGGTAGCTGACATCTTCACCAAAGCATTGGGTACAGAGAAGCTCCGTAGATTCAGGGCTTCGCTTGGTGTACATGAGATGGAGTTGAGCTCGAGGGGGAGTGTTGAGATATCGAGCTCGTCTAGTGAGGCGGTGGACACTGAGATGACCCGCCTGGGGGATAGGCCCCACACACTTACACTGGCATGGTTGGTGAGATCATGGGTGATATGCGGCCAGTGGGATGACAGGCCATTCTAGAGACTGGCATAGTTATAGCGCCAGCTCATTTAGTTGGGTTCACACTATAGAGAACCCGTGTATGTATTAGTTGAGTACCTTTCATATTATGTGTACTCTTATCTTGTATATGGTGTGTTGAGTGTTGAGTGAAGAACAAGAAGATTTCTAGCCTCTCACCTTGTGTGTTCTCTACTAGGGTTTTGTGAGTGTGTGTGTGCTTGCAAGAGCTCAAGCTCTCTTCCCCCCTGCATCTTTTCACCTTTGGGCGCCTATAGTGTGGATAGGAAAGAACTATCAAAGCAAGGGTACATTGTCGTGTCCATGCAATCTTCCAATCCTATTTCAAAGACCTCACACCTTCATCACAGGCATGCGTGCTTGATGCTTTGATCGATCTGCCCAACATGGCTAACTGCAGGAGGGTGCTTTCTGACATTGGAGGTCGAAGAGAGAGGAGAGCTGGCATGGTGATGCTACAAATTGTTCGTCGTTCCTATACACTTAACAACAATAAGAGGAACTCTGCGGCGAACGCTTTGGTTGCTCAACGGGCTATTGTGGTGGCAGCCATAATAGGTAGCTCGCAAATAAAGGGTAAGATGAGTGCCACATCTCGTATCCTCTCCCATATAGCACCACACGCACTTAGAGTTGGCTCTATTAGACGACAAAGTTTAGATGCCAATGAGGTTGGTGCTTTATGGGCGAGTAGTGGTCGTGTAGCTAGGCATGATCGCCTACTAGATGAAACCACTAGAGCCTTGATAGAAAAACTTTGGGAGGAAAATTGTCGTGCCTCGCTAGTTTTCAAGATAGCTTTGCTTAAGGGAGTGACAAGAGGAAAATTGTCGTGCCTCGCTAGTTTTCAAGATAGCTTTGCGTAAGGGAGTGACAAGAGGAGTGTTCATTGAGCATGGTGCTTGCTTTCTTGAAATGACCCAAACAGAGTTGTATTCTCAGTTTGTGGCATCATATCTAGACCTTAAAATTGGGCAAAGGTCATTTGAGGTGTGTAAGCCTTGGTTTGTGAGGTACTCACACGACAACGTGATGCATGTTGTTGTCACCTACAATGTTGAGTTCCAACTTTTTTATAATGTGGTGGTCTGTTCTCTTAGTGGGCATAGAGAGTTGCCTCATAGTCCTCATGATTTTATCCACTCTCTTTTATGTGCATGCACAAAGGATGCCCATTTCCATATGATGCCTTGTATGGAGAGAAATTGCACATCATGTGGTTCACTTGCACATCTATGGATAGTAGATCTTAATGCAAGTGACCAAGAGATAGTGCCATGGCGACGTTATGAGTATGTGACACACTAGCTCTAGAGTGGTGGGTAGTCTAGGAAGTTGTAGCTCGTGGACAAACATACACCACATTGTCACTTCACAGCCACATTTAGGGAGCAAATCTACCCCTATATACGGCATGGTCATTGTGCCGAGTGGCAGGATTATCAGTTCTGAGCATGCCTAGCAGAGTTTCCTATTATGTGGTTATCTCTGTGGTTGATTTTGCAGAGAACTACACCTTCACACCTTTTCAGGAGATACAATATGAGTATTACTTCTCAGAGCAGGTTATGGTAAAATTTGATAATATTTATTTCATGTTTGAGCTATATTACTTATTTGATTTTTTGTGTCCTAATCGTCTCTCTTCCTTACCTCACTTGGTTGCTATTATGGTCCACATTAGCTATCAACATGCTGAGGCACATGTAGATGGGATAGCGAGTACCCCTGAGACCCGTGTCATTATTTGAAAGTATCATTTCTATATTAGTGATGATCGTTCATAGGACACACATTTTGTGCAACACTGTTTTCGTCTCCATGATGATTTTTTACAAGCATGCGGGATCACACGTGGCCAGTGAGTGATGGGTTTGGTTGTCGGATGGCTATGGCCCATAGTTCAAGTCATCATGATAGTTCTATTGGCTCTACAGGTAGTTCTTATCGTTCCCTTAGATTCATACTTAAACTAAATTAACTAGAACATCTTAAAGAAAACAATAACTAAGACTTTGTTTTATGGGTTTATAGGTGGCATATGTACAGTCTAGTATCCCAGTGATTTGGTCATTCTTTGAGACTAGTCACGGGAAGGGAGAGCATGATGGGGTGGGCATGTGTGTGAAACGTGCTTTGAGACGTCATCAATTGTGGTAGGATGCAAAGCGGTTCAAAGATGTGGGCCACGTGGTCGAGTGGTGCTCCTAACATTTGTGAGGAAGTGCAACATCATCGTATCCCAAACGCGATGCGATGGTGACCAAACTTTGCAAGCATGTGGGGGGGACCCACCCCCACATGCTCACAAAGTTTGGTCACCATCGAAGCATGTTTAGGTTAGCATTTAGCACCCAGTGTAGATTGTTCAAGTCTCTTAGTGCTTAAGAGGCCATGGAAAATCCCTCTCTTTCCCATGCCATCGTACCCACATATGCTCCGATGGTGACTAAACTTTGAAAGCATTTGGGGGAGAACACACCCCCATATCCTTGCAAACTTTGGTTAGCATCGGGGCATGTTTCGATTAGCAATTAGCACCCAATGTGGATTTTTCAAGTCCCTTAGTGCTTGAGAGGCCATAGAAAATCTCGCTCTTCCCCATGCCATCATACCCAAACATGCTCCGATGGTAACCAAATTTTGTGAGCATGTCGGGGGGACCCGCTCCCACATGGTCGCAAAGTTTGGTCACCATCGGAGCATGTTTAGATTAGGAATCAGTGCCCAGTGCAGATTTTTCAAGTCTCTTAGTGCTTAAGAGGCCATGGAAAATTTCGCTCTTCCCCATGCCATCATACCTAAACATGCAAGCATGTGGGGGGGACCACCCCCACATGCTCACAAAGTTTGGTTAGCATCGGAGCATGTTTGGATTAGAAATTAGCACCTAGTTCAAATTCAAGTCTCTTAGTGCTTGAGAGGCCATGGAAAATCTCACTCTTCCCCATGCCATCATACCCAAACATGCTCTAATGGTGACCAAACTTTACGAGCATGTGGGGGGGACCCACATGCTTGCAAAGTTTGGTCAGCATCAGAGCATGTTTGGATTAGCAATTAGCATTAAGTGCAAAATTTTCAAGTCTCTTAGTGCTTAAGAGGCCATGGAAAAGCTCGCTCTTCCCCATGCCATCGTACCTAAACATGCTCCCATGGTGACCAAACTTTGCGAGCATGTGGGGGGAACCCGCCCCCACATGCTCGCAAAGTTTGGTCACCAGGGGAGCATGTTTGGATTAGTAATTAGTACCTAGTGCAAATTTTTCAAGTCTCTTAATGCTTGAGTGGCCATGAAAAATCTCGCTCTTCCCTATGCCATCATACCCAAACATGCTCTAATGCTAAACAAACTTTGGGAGCATATGGGGGGGTGGGTTCCCCCCACATGCTCACAAAGTTTGGTCACCATTGGAGCATATTTGGGTGTGATGGCATGGGGAAGAGTAAGATTTTCCATGGCCTCTCAAGCACTATGAGACTTGAAAAATATGCATTAAGCACTAATTGCTAATCTAAACATGCTCTGATATGTTGACCAAACTTTGGGAGCATGTGGAAGCGGTCTCCCCACATGCTCGCAGAGTTTAGTCACCATCGGAGCATGTTTGGGTACGATGGCATGGGGAAGAGCGAGATTTTCCATGGCCTCTCAAGCACTAAGATACTTGAAAAATCTGTACTGGGTGCTAATTTCTAATCCAAACATGCTCCAATGTTGACCAAACTTTGCGAGCATTTGGGAGTGTGGGTCCCCCCCATATGCTCGCAAAGTTTAGTCATCCATCGGAGCATGTTTGGGTATGATGGCATGGGGAAGAGCGGGATTTTCCATGGCCTCTCAAGCACTAAGAGACTTTAAAAAGCCGCACGGGGTGCTAATTGCTAATCTAAACATGCTCCTATGGTGACTAAACGTTTCGAGCATGTGGGGTTGGGTCCTCCCCCCACATGCTCAAAAATTTTGGTCACTATTGAAGCATGTTTGAGTGTGATGGCATGGGGAAGAGCGAGATTTTCCATGGCCTCTCAAGCACTTGAAAAATCTGCACACACGGCGCTAATTACTTTTAGAAGCATGCTTTGATGCTGACCAAACTTTGCGAGCATGTGGGGGTGGGTCCCCCCCATATGCTCGTCTCGTCGCAAAGTTTGGTCAGCATCGGAGCATGTTTGGGTATGATGACATGGGAATTTTCAACAAACAATATGATAGCCTAAGGGTTTAAAAAATCCAAAAATCATGAACATCAACTAAAATGTAATGATCCTCAATAATGAAAAAACTCATAATAAAATAAACATCAACTAAGTACATTAGAATGTGAGCTAACCCAACTGCTCTGGGTTTAGCCACTAACTCATAATAAAATAAACATCAACTAAGTACATTAGAATGTGAGCTAACCCAACTACTCTGGGTTTAGCCACTAACTCAATAGATCAAGGCATAATGAAAATAAGCTACCCCATCTAGTCTGAGGTTAGTCACTGCCAAAAAATCTAAGTACAATGTAAATGAGCTAGCCTAGCTAGTATGATTTTAGTCACTATCAATGGCAACCCAATCAAAATCGTCATCTCTGACTGCTGGTCGATGTGCACATTGAGGCTGCTGTGTAAGTCGAGGAGGCTATGCCAGCTGCTCTTTTGCGGGGCCGTCAAATATCTACGCAGGAGGTCTGCCTCAAAGGCAAAATCATAAATTGGTGTTGGTGTACTCGGGAGCTCAGGAGTCCCATAAGCTGCTACTACAACCCTCTTCCTCTCTCTACGTCGTGCTACTACAAGATGTCTCTGTCTGTAAACCCAAAATCTGTAATCAGCAATGGTCCATGCCTGCCACTCTGTGTGTGTAAGCTCCTCTATTGTAACGACACATTGCTTATGTAAAGCAGCACTGCTGCTAGCACCTTCACCCGATGTGGCACTAGGACCAGCACCACCCACACGCTAGTGTGCTGTGAGGTGGCTCTCCTGAAGGACTCTCTGGTATGCATCAAACTCTTGTGCACTCCACTCTAACTGTGGAGGCACCTCAGGCTCTTGATCTCTGTCATCGGCGGCATTGAGTCCTAGCTAATGTAAAATCAAGTGGCCTGCCAGTCCTAGCATCTACAAAAGCGAAACTTGGGTCAAGATCGTCAATGCCGAGAACTCTGTATGTCGCTAGGTCAATGCGTGCTCGGCAAGAGGGACATGCCGAAAAGTGTACTAGCTTCTGGGCGATGCAAGACAAATGGAAAAAATGTCCACATCCTAGAGCATATCCACTAGTACTGTCAATGTCCTTGAGGCATAGAGTGCAGTAGGAGTTCGGGGAGGATTGGTGGTGCATCATGAGAGAGAGGTCGTTGAAAAACCTCCATAAATAGGCCATGGATATAGAGGCAAGTAAGGCAGGCCACTATAGCTCGCCGACTCACCACCTTCAGAACACTCAAAAGCACAAGGGGCACCACCAGCTTCTCTGGCTGGAACACAATCCGCTTAGAGCAACACCACACACAGCTACACTACTCAAGAAGCAAACAGATAGGGCACATCAACTATTGCTTACATTCCAATGAGCAGATACAGAGAAACAACCCTCACACGGGAAGAAAACCAAGAGTAACCATGGGCATATATGCACAGAACTCTCACACACACTCTCTTCCTCGGTCTCGCTGGAGCTTCGTCTGTACTGGCCTCTGCAGCAACTTCACTAGGCTCACAAGGCGGCTCGTTATACCCTTCAGCTTTGTATTAACAGCCCATCTGCAGTCCACACTACCCCCATTCTCTCTTTCACATCAGCAAGACAAAGCCTTAGCAAAGCAACCACTCTTTAAAAAGACTCTGCATACCAGAGACGATAACCACCACCACGTACACCACCAACTCCTTCTACCTACGTGCTACCAGCCTTGCCAGCTCGCTTTCTTCTCTTTGTTGCCTTCCACTCAAAACTAGTCACTACGAAAACAAGGAACCTGCCTCTTCTCTCTGTCCACCAGCCTCCGTAGGAGCTCCAGCGATGAGGCAACACCCACTCCAAAACTCAGCTTCGGTCTCCCATGCCTTTAGCAAAGCTGCTGTCCGAATCGTGAGCAGCTAGAACTTCATGATTGACTTCGCTGACCATGATGATGTTTGGAAAAAAGGATGGCCAACGACACCCTTTCTGCTTCGTCACACACTCTATGCTACACCTTAATTAAAAGCGACCATCTGCGCTACCAACAGCTCCTTGATGCCGCCTCACACTAGGCATCCATCCTAGACTAAGAGCAGCGCCCTCCCACTTTTCTATTACCTGCTGGATGCCCGCCTCCACTCGTGGTTCCTCAACATCCCCCCCTCTGTCTTGCTGGCGACCTCTCCTTGCTTTGGTCCAGTCGCGTCGCCAGCCCCTTTATACACTAGCTTTGCGCCTCCTCACCTGTACTGCTTCTTGACGCCAAAGAGCTGCTCCTCTCTAGCGCCTGTGAGACTGCACATGCCCTGAGCTGCTCCTCAGAAAGGCGACTACCACTACACACGGCGTTTCTAAGCGCCTACAGCTCGTCCACCAGCTTTTCTGGCGATCCTTTCTCTGCAGCTCCCCAATGCCTTCCAGTCCACCTGGTTCGCCTGCACACCACACCACAAGGGCAACTCCCTCTTTTTTTTGGCGACCTCTTCTTCCTACTCCTCCTCGGCGACTTTTTCCACCACCTTCTCGAAATGCTGCTGGCCGCCACCACGCTTCTTCCAGACGTTGAGCTGGTGCCTTCTTCAATTCCCACGTGGCCCTCTAAATTGGCCATGTTATATATATATTTTTTTTTTATTAAAGCCTCAAAATAGCCATACAATGCTACAAAGGCCCCCTCTTTTCCTTGCATTCAGATGAAAATACTGCGCCCACACTTCCCAAACATGACAAGAGCTGCCCGCAGTCTCATGATAAGCATCATTGACTTACCAAGCTATTAATTTCCAGTCGGTGCCCTATATTTAGCAACCACCCACACACCACATTATTGCCATGAAAACTCCAGATTACCAGCATTTTCTCCCAAAAAAAAACGTGCATCAACCAATTCACAACAAAACCACTCAGCCTGTACATTTGCCAGGGCATTCAGGGCAAAATTTATTTGCATACCACACACACCATATGTACACTGACTCAAAACAGCTTTACAGAAAAAAACCTGACATACTTTGCCCAACCCCCAGCCTGCTGAATCATTCATGATCAGCAGCAAAAAGCATTTCCAGACTTAAATCCATATCCAAAAACTGCCCTTCATCTGGAATCACATCTTCAGACACTGCATCCTGCACAATTACCATCAAACGTGCATGATACTTCTTCAGCCTGTATCCATTTACCCTGGAAGCATGTAAAGTCCCATCTAAGTCTGCCAATTGATAAGTGCCATTTGCAAATCCTTGCATCACCAAGAAAGGTCCTTCCCACTTAATTTGGAATTTCTTATGAAAGGCATTATCCAGTCTGCTATTATAACGTAATTCCAGATCATCCTTCATAATTCCTTTGCTTTTAATCTTCTTGTTGAACTTCTCCAGCGTCCTTGCCTGCATATCTTCATAATGCTTTAAAGCATTATCTCTGTTCAGCTGTGCTTCTTGTAAATATAACAGCCGCTCTTTAAAGACATCTTCAGGTTCTTCAAAAAGCTTTTCCAACATTTTAATAGCTGGTATCTCCACCTCAATAGGCAATAAGGCTTCCTTCCCAAAAACAAGATAAAATGGAGTGAAACCTGTACCAGTTTTAATTGCTGTCCTGTATGCCCATAAGGCAGCAGGCAACTCCAGATCCCAATTCTTCCCTTGTTGCTCTGTCACTTTAGATAAAATCTTGATCAATTCACCATTGAACCGCTCATTCAGGCCATTACACTGTGGATAGTAAGGTGTGGTAAAGCTACGACTAATCTTCATTTTTGTACACAAATAATCCATAAGCTCGGCTCTGAAACCTGGACCCTGATCAGAAAGCAATTCTAATGGCACACCAAATTTACAGCAGATATCTTGATATACAAATTTTGCTACCTCCTTAGCAGTAATTTGTTTCATTGCCTTTGCTTCTGCCCATCTAGAAAGGTAATCAACTGCAGTCAAGATATAGCACTTCCCTCGGCTGGTAATAGGCAATGGTCCCACAGCATCAATTCCCCATTTTTCAAAAACATCATAAGCAAGAATTGTCTTCCTCATCTCAGGCTTTAATATCCGTTTACTGTGAGCTTGGCATTGTTTGCATGACCTACACCAATGATTAACATCCTTATGTATACTCGGCCATACATAACCTTCCTGCAATACCTTATGCAAGGTAATCTTTGATGCAAAATGTCCACCGCATGCTCCTTCATGGTTTTCCTTAAGAATTTTGTAGATTTCTTCCTTCCAAGGTATCCTTCGCATTATCAAATCAATTCCCTTGAAATACAAAGCATCACCAACCATCACATACCTTGCAGCTTTCCTGATGAAACCATATTTTTTTGATCTGTCAGGAATCATCCCGGTTAACAAAAACTTTTCCACATCCTGTAAATTCTCCCTGCCACAATAAAAGGATGCATGAGCTTTAAGAACAAAAACTTCACCAATCATTCCCTGGGCTGCTTCATGAGCCTCCTCATTATGGCCTCGATCCACGTGCTTTAGACTCCAAGCTTCAAATTCCTTCAGCAGACCCTTAATGTTGAAACACATTTCCTTGAGTAACATATTCTTTGACTTCCAAACTCCCAATACCTGTTTTACCACCAGCAATGCATCTCCTCGAATGCGAATCCTGTGTACACCATGCTTCAAGCATATTTGCAATCCAACTTCCAGAGTCAGATACTCCGCTTCATTGTTGCTATGTGCATCCACCTTAACACCCTTTTTAAAAACAAGGCAACCCTGTGGATCATAAAGTACCAAACCTCCTGAGGCTGCATCATGGCTTTTCCTGTAAGAACCATCAAAATATAATAAGTATGCATTCATCAACTCAGCCGCATCCTCAACTGGCTTCTTGATGGTTTCCTCCTTTATAAGAAGAGGACTCTCCTTATATGTCAGTAGATCAGCTAAGGTAGCCCTGGTACTCTCTTCCACCAAGAATGAGAAAGTAAATTCCTGCAACTCAATCACCCACTTCATCATAGCCTTAGATAAATTTGTGCCATTTATCAACTGAGGCAAAAAAGTGTAGCTCCTCAAAAACACAAAGGGGCGAGGCAATAAGTAATGGCGGAACCGCCTGCATGCATAAAGTACACTGACCATAACAAGTTCCACCTCTGATAGCAACCTCTCTCTGGCAAGTTTTACTCTGCTAGCACAGTAGACTGGTTGCATATAATGTGATCCTTTCCCCTTCTGTAACAGCATAGCTCCAATAGCATCTTCACCTACTGAAGGATTGACATAAAATACCTGTTCCCAATTAGGTGCCTGCATTGTAGGAATAGCTCCCAACACCTCTTTCACTTTCTGGAAAGCCACTTCACACTCCTCCGTCCAATGCAAAGGATCATGCTGTGCTGCTTGCTGCAAAGGATATAACAACTGTGAAGATAAAGAAATGAATCGAGCCATATACTTCACCTTTTGCACAAAAGTAGCCAGTTGCCTTGTACTCTTTGGTGTAGGAAGAAGAAGAAGAGACTTGACTTTATCAGGATCTGGATCAATACCATTCTCTGATATAACATGGCCCAAAAGCTTCACCCTCGGTTGAGCTAAAAAGCACTTTTTTGGATTTAATTGACCACCACACTCATCATAACGCTAAAAAACTGTAGCCAACTTATCACAATGCTCTTGCCTGGAGCTGTATATACAAAAATCATCAATAAAATCCTTCACAAACTTATTCAAAAAAGGAGATAATACCCAATTTGCCCTTCTCTGATAGTAGGCTGGTCCATTCATTAATCCAAAAGGAAGAACTTTGTAGCAGAAACATCCCCATGGTGTAATGAAACTCGTCTTGCGCTGATCTTCTTCTGCAATCTTTAACTGGAAATAACCTGAATACCCATCACAAACACTATACCTTTCATAACCAGCTACAGTATCCAAGATCTCATCCAAAAAAGGTAGGGGGTAAGAATCCTTCTTCGTAGCAGCATTCAAAGGCTTGAAATCCACACATATACGCCACCTGCCATCCTTCTTTGGACTCACCACTGTAGGACTTACCCACTCAACTGTATCCACTGGTGTAATGAAACCTGCACTCAACAGCTTATCAACTTCCTCTCTCAGGGCCTGCATTTGTTCTCGTCCCATCCTGCGAAGCTTCTGTCTAACTGTTTTTACACCCTCCTTCAATTCAATCCTCAAGTCTAGCCCTTTAAATCCTCGAATCTCTCTATAAGAAGTGATGAACAATTCTGGAAAATGAGACAGCATATTAACATATCTAACCTTTTCTCCACTCGAGAGATCCGGACTCAGCATTCCTTCAATCAGCTCTTGCTTCTTCTTCACTTCTATCTTTGGCTGCAGTAATTCCTCGATCACTTCATATGACCCCATAGTATCTTCTCCCTCAGCACCCACTTCATGCACTTCTTTATCTTCATTACTTTGTTGCTCTGATAAAAGAAAAGCCACATCTGCCCCTTCTCCACTAGAGGCGGTAGTCGATGATTCCGTCTCTGATTCAGAAGTGGTGGTGGTAGTTTCCTCTTCACTTAAATCCTGTGGCCTCTCCCACACATCATTTAAAGATCTCCTACTATGCATCTCAAAAGATTTTTTATTACCCTGCTTATTATGCAAAGAAATGGTCCCATACCTCCAGTCTTGTACTGCACCCACCACTCGCAACCAGGGTCGTCCAAGAATGATTGGAAAAGCACCCAGACCCGCAGGCATCACATGAAAATCTACAGTAGCTTTGACATTAAAAGCTTCAATTTCCAATTCCTTTATCATACCAAGACATTTTACCTTTTGATGATTAGCCATCCTGATTCGAAACCCAAAAACCCCAGACACCCTCAAGCCTGACTATTCCACACATGATTGGGTAATCACACAGATTTGAGCCCCTCCATCTATATAGGCCTGACCAAGGCTCCTACCTTTACTCCACACCTCCACAATAGGGCAAATATCTAGAAGCTCCTCTAAAGATAGTACTTTGACTGACCTCTTCTCTGACTCCTTTTCTATTGGATTCACCAGTCTCTTCCATTGCCTTCTCAATTTTGGCACCATCTCCACCAACTGCCCAAAGGTGATGTTTGCCTTCCTGTTCACCAAATCAGACTTCAAATCATAGCTGGTTTGCCCATCCCCCAAGTGGGAAGTCTGACACCTGGAACCTTCTACGAGGCTTCCGTTTCCTTTTGGCTTTCACATCTTCTCCTTCCTGCTGCTTCCCCTTCTTACGGCTGGGTCCAGCCACCCCTTTTCCTTCTCTTTCATCCGTTGTGCGTTTGCCAATAGGCATCACATCCCCTTCTTCTCTCACCTGAACATTCTCCAGAGTAACCACATTCATAACCTTTGCCTTCCCTTTCTCCTCAGCTGTGATTCCACTGGGGCCTGCTTGATCCCTGATATCAATACCATAATCTTTTGACCTATCAGGTAACTATGAAGGTAGTGGGTACATATCACCACCCATACGCTGAGGCTTATCACAATCTGTACTCAGATGACCAAGCTCACCACAGTTCCAGCATGTAGGGATGAAACGATGGCCCCTACCGCGACCACGTCCATATCCTGCTTGTCCATCTCCCCCCTCATGATTGTGGCCACGGCCTCTACCCCGTCCATCACCTGTACTTCCCATTAAATTTAAACTCAAATTCTTCATAAGATCAACCATCTGTTTCATATCCTGCCGCAATCCCTCATCAGAACCTGCAGGAACCATAGGTACTCCTTGACTAGCTTGTGGCACCATCTGCATAGCTTGGGCTTCAGTAGGCTTCATCCTCTCGATCACTGCATTCATGGGTGTAGCTTCCACTCTACGAATCTCCGGCTGTGCTACAACTGGAATCATCCCCAGCTGATTCATTCGTTGCTTCCAATCTTTTGACTTAGCAATTTCCACCGCATCCTCAAAAGACCTGGGCTTCTTCAATTCCACTTTCCAGCGGATACTCCTCTTAAGCCCGGCTACAAACTTGTTCTTCTTCATCATATCAGGCGGCACCTGGTCTTCCCCTAAAGCCCTGCATAAAGTTTCCCATAGCAAAGAAAATTTCTTCATATAATCATCTAATGATTCAAACTCACCTTGTGTCAAAGCTTGCACCTCATGCCAAACCTTGTCGGGGTCTTCTATCTTCTTGAACCTGTTGCTAAGTGCTGTCTTTAATCCATTTTCAGTCATGTCAAGATGTGGAACAGCAACCCTCAATGACTCCTCATAAGTCCTGTACCAGGTCCTTGCATCCCCTTTCAAACAGATGCTTAGAAGCCGCAACACCTGTACCGACTCATTAATATGGTTGCTTATGCATGCAACCTCCATCCTCTCCAAAAAGTCTGCCACATCCTCATTTGGGCTACCATAAAACTCTGGATAAGACATCATCTTAACCCCCAAACCTCACCTCAGATCCCAAGAAAGCACCTTCACTGAAACTCTCAACCCTAGGGCACACACCCTGATAACTGAAGGAAATAACAGTGCAATCCTCAGTGAAACAATGTCTGGAATGAGCCACTCCTCAGTGGGGGCACCAGAAAGATGTGAGGCAGCTCAAGAACACAAGAAGGCCACTATAGCTCGCCGACTCACCACCTTCAGAACACTCAAAAGCACAAGGGGCACCACCAGCTTCTCTGGCTGGAACACAATCCGCTTAGAGCAACACCACACACAGCTACACTACTCAAGAAGCAAACAAATAGGGCACATCAACTATTGCTTACATTCCAATGAGCAGATACAGAGAAACAACCCTCACACGGGAAGAAAACCAAGAGTAACCATGGGCATATATGCACAGAACTCTCACACACACTCTCTTCCTCTGTCTCGCTGGAGCTTCGTCTGTACTGGCCTCTGCAGCAACTTCACTAGGCTCACAAGGCGGCTCGTTATACCCTTCAGCTTTGTATTAACAGCCCATCTGCAGTCCACACTACCCCCATTCTCTCTTTCACATCAGCAAGACAAAGCCTTAGCAAAGCAACCACTCTTTAAAAAGACTCTGCATACCAGAGACGATAACCACCACCACGTACACCACCAACTCCTTCTACCTACGTGCTACCAGCCTTGCCAGCTCGCTTTCTTCTCTTTGTTGCCTTCCACTCAAAACTAGTCACTACGAAAACAAGGAACCTGCCTCTTCTCTCTGTCCACCAGCCTCCGTAGGAGCTCCAGCGATGAGGCAACACCCACTCCAAAACTCAGCTTCGGTCTCCCATGCCTTTAGCAAAGCTGCTGTCCGAATCGTGAGCAGCTAGAACTTCATGATTGACTTCGCTGACCATGATGATGTTTGGAAAAAAGGATGGCCAACGACACCCTTTCTGCTTCGTCACACACTCTATGCTACACCTTAATTAAAAGCGACCATCTGCGCTACCAACAGGGTTGTTGCAAGATCAGGGTGTCCAGTTTTGTCCAGTTTATGCTGGACTGGGACAATTCTTGGACAACAAATTTGGGAGGGAAAGGTACTTCAAACGAGATCAAGAAACTAATAGAAAATACACATACACTCAAATTTAACCACAATATAACTTAAATTAATATAAATTAGTCTAATTTATCAAAATTAACCAAAAATATGATAAAGCAATTAAAAAATGATCTTTCCATACTTAGAGTGATCTAATTTTTTTTCCATAGATGCACCAATACAAGTACACTAGTCCCTATAGGTTTTAGATGATTTACATCAAAAATGTAATTTTACTAATTAGATTATTAGTATTTGCAGGCCTTCTGATAGCCTGGAAGAATTTTAGAAAAGAGATCATTAAAAATCAAACCATTGGATTTGTAATTTTGACTAACCACCACATTCCACCAATGTCTCACTATCTACCACTCTTTTGATCTACAAGATTATGCAATTTTAAGTGGTAGTTATTGCGGGTGCAAAAAGTGACATATATTATAACACTTTAAAGACCTTGAAATATTTAAAGAAAATAGACAAATAGCTTAAAAATTTCTCAAAAAATCAAGTTAAGCTCTATATTATGTGAAGATCTAAGATTCAAAGTGAAAATCTCGTATGAGTTTATATGTGAAAGATATTAGCATTTTATGGAACCAGCCCAAATTTGGGACATGGTGCATACATTGAACTTGTACCTAAGGAAATGAGGACTTTTAACTATCTAATGCTTAATTAGATTATGCAACTATATTCCCAACTTTGTATGTGACGTTCCAACAGAAGAACTTGAAAGGAATTTCCTTCGTTAGCTAGGAGAGACTGGCCACTAAAGGTAAATAAATGCCTATTTTTTTACTATTTACAGGGTGCCTGAGTGGACAAAACTGGGCACCCTGATCCTGCAACCACCCAACAGCTCCTTGATGCCGCCTCACACTAGGCATCCATCCTCGACTGAGAGCAGCGCCCTCCCACTTTTCTATTACCTGCTGGATGCCCACCTCCACTCGTGGTTCCTCAACATCCCCCCCTCTGTCTCGCTGGCGACCTCTCCTTGCTTTGGTCCAGTCGCGTCGCCAGCCCCTTTATACACTAGCTTTGCGCCTCCTCACCTGTACTGCTTCTTGACGCCAAAGAGCTGCTCCTCTCTAGTGCCTGTGACTGCACATGCCCTGAGCTGCTCCTCAGAAAGGCGACTACCACTACACACGGCGTTTCTAAGCGCCTACAGCTCGTCCACCAGCTTTTCTGGCGATCCTTTCTCTGCAGCTCCCTAATGCCTTCCAGTCCACCTGGTTCGCCTGCACTGTAAGATTCCTCCCCCAACCCCTTTTTGATGTCTAGTATCTTCCCCTGTAATCAACCCTCTTCAGAAATATAAAGACCCTGTTGCTAACTATTTTAGCCTAGAGAGAGGAAAATTATTCTAGAGAGAGAGTATTCAGATTTTGAATATTTTTGGATAGAAAAATATCTCTTATAATTCAGATGAGTTCCCCTGAAACAGAAATTCAAAAAGAATTTTCCAATGTGCAATTGGAATTAATTGGAAATAGGTATAAAGAACCTTAGTCTAAGGGTCTAGATTTTCAGAAATCTTTAGACTATGGTCCAATTAAGGTTCCTATGGGCCAATAGCATCAATCCATGTGTAGGGAAGAGATAAATCCAAATTTGTAAAAAGAAGATACCCAAAAATGAGTAAATGCTCACATAAGGTGAAGAGTTGAAAATGTACAATGTTTATTAGTAAAAAAACTATGAGCAATATTAAAATGATTCCATTATGACACATATGTAAGGAAGGGGAATTCTTTAAAGGAGGTGCATATTTCACATAAGGTGAAGAGTTGAAAATGTACAATGTTTATTAGTAAAAAAACTATGAGCAATATTAAAATGATTCCATTATGACACATATGTAAGGAAGGGGAATTCTTTAAAGGAGGTGCATATTTCACATAAGATGAAGAGTTGAAAATGTACAAGGTTTATTAGTAAAAAACTATGAGCAATATTAAAATGATTCCATTATGACACATATGTAAGGAAGGGGAATTCTTTAAAGGAGGTGCATATTTCACATAAGATGAAGAGTTGAAAATGTACAAGGTTTATTAGTAAAAAACTATGAGCAATATTAAAATGATTCCATTATGACACATATGTAAGGAAGGGGAATTCTTTAAAGGAGGTGCATATTTCACATAAGATGAAGAGTTGAAAATGTACAAGGTTTATTAGTAAAAAAAACTATGAGCAATATTAAAATGATTCCATTATGACACATATGTAAGGAAGGGGAGTTCTTTAAAGGAGGTGCATATTTCACATGCTTGAATGAGTTTTAAACTCATAAAAATTGAGATATTTCATCTCTCCTCTCTCCTCATTCAAGTCTAGTTCCAAAAAGTTAGCTTAACTGACCTAAAAATGGTCAAATATTGACCAAACTGATTTAGAAAATTCTAGAATCAGTTTGTTTGGTTAGGAGCTCAATTTTTCCTATAAATAGAAGCCTCCCCCTTGTTGAAAAATAGATAGTGTTTATGCATCGTTACTCTACTCCACCTAAGCCAAGAACTGTGAATTCATTTAATAATTCACTAGTTTTTGGAGCTTCCCTCTTTTTTTCAATCCCCATGATCTTTTCTATGATTTCTCAATGTTTCTCTCTTCTCAACCCCTCTCAAGCTTGAGAAGCTTAATTGGTATGATTTTCTAAATGCTATGAATAGTAGTGAAGAGTACATAATTTAATAAATGCTATTGAAGTTAATTTCCATTTATGTTTAAATTCTAATGGTTTTTATGTAATTTCTCTCTCTCACTCAAGAAATGGTCATACTCATGACCCATTCTCAATCCAAATGAAGCTTTTCATAAAGCTTTTCCTTAACCCAAGATTAAGCTATGCTTGAGGCCAAATTAATGCCTTTTTTCTATGCTTTTAGTTTATGTATATTGATGATTCAATCCATTATGGATTAATGAACCAATTAGAGATCATTTTAATTATTTCCTTAATGATAAGCATTATCCCTTAGAAAAATTGAGATTTATCAGTCATAGCAGCGGAGCTATGGCAAAATTTTTATAAAAATTATGCATAAAATAATTTCATTCAAAGCATAAAAAGAGGACTTCCTACCATATTCTAGGAATTATCATCCTAGATTAATTGAAAGAATTTCATTACAATCATGGAGAAATTGAATTTTAATATCATGCATAAAGGATAAGTTTTTATATCAAAAGTGTTATTTTTACCATTTTTATTTCATGCATAGAAGTATGCATAATGGATAAATTTTTATATCAAAAGTGTTATTTTTACCATTTTTATTTCATGCATAGAAGTATGCATAATGGATAAATTTTTATATCAAAAGTGTTATTTTTACCATTTTTATTTCATGCATAGAAGTATGCATAGTGGATAAATTTTTATATCAAAAGTGTTATTTTTATCACTTTTAATTTTCATGCATAGAAGTATGCATAAAGGAAAAAATTTTATATCAAAAGTGTTACTTTTATCATTTTTAATTTTCATGCATAGAAGTGTGCATAAAGGAAAAATTTTTATATCAAAAGTGTTACTTTTATCATTTTTAATTTTCAATTTTTATATCAAAAGTGTTACTTTTATCATTTTTAATTTTCATGCATAGAAGTATGCATAAAAGAAAATTTTTTATATCAAAAGTGTTACTTTTATCATTTTTAATTTTCATGCATAGAAGTATGCATAAAAGAAAATTTTTTTATATCAAAAGTGTTACTTTTATCATTTTTAATTTTCATGCATAAAAGAAAATTTTTATATCAAAAGTGTTACTTTTATCATTTTTAATTTTCATGCATAGAAGTATGCATAAAGGAAAAATTTTTATATCAAAAGTGTTACTTTTATCATATTGGATTTCATGCATATAGGTATGCATAAAAGATATTCTTTTTATACTAAAAGTGTGATTTTTCTCATAAATGGATTTTATGCTTAACTTAGATGCATAAGAGAAATTCTTTTATTCTAAAAGTATAATTTCCTACCAAATTGAAATTATGCATAAGAAGATGCATAAAAGATTGATTTTAATTTCAAAAGTGTTAGTCTCCTTAAATGGAATTTATGTATAAATAAATGTGTAGAGAAATCTTATATCAAATATAAGAATTCTCTTTTAAAAAAAAAGATATGAAATGTGATAAGATGTGATAAGAGGTGTATGAGATGTGATAAGAATTGATAAGATGCGTATGGAAAGTGATAGGATGTGATAAGAGGTGTATGAGATGTGATAAGAATTGATAAGATGCGTATGGAAAGTGATAGGATGTGATAAGAGGTGTATGAGATGTGATAAGAATTGATAAGATGCGTATGGAAAGTGATAGGATGTGATAAGAGGTGTATGAGATGTAAAAAGATGTGATAAGATGTGTATGAGATGTGATAAGATTTGATAAGATGCGTATGGAAAGTGATAGGATGTGATAAGAGGTGTATGAGATGTAAAAAGATGTGATAAGATGTGTATGAGATGTGATAGAATGTGTTAAGATGAGTTAGGATGTGTTAAGATGTATATGGGATGTGTTAGGACGAGAATGGATGTAATATGGTTGTATGAATGTGATGTGGATGTATACATGTAGATGTATATGTATGAATGTGAATGTTGATGTGGATGTGGATGTATGGATGTAGATACAGATGTGTATGTATGTATGTGGATGTGTATGTATGAATGAGGATGTAAAAATGGACGTATGTATATAGATGTGTATGTATGTAGATGTGGATGTATGGATGTGATTGTGAATGAAGAGGTGGATGTGAATGTATGGATGTAGATACAAATGTGGATGTATGTATGTAGATGTGGATGTATGGATGTTTGTGAATGAAGAGGTGGATGTGAATGTATGGATGTAGATACGGATGTGGATGTATGTATGTGAATGTGGATGTATGAATGAGGATGTGAAAATGGATGTATGCATGTGAATGTGGATGTATGAATATGAATGTGGATGTGTGGATGTGGAAATGGAGGTATGGATGTATGAATGTAGATGTGGATGTATGCATGTAGATGCGTATGTATGAATGTGAAATTGGATGTATGATGTGGACGTACGAACATGGATATGTATGTAGAATAATGAATATGAAGATGTATGTGAGATAATGTAGTCTATATGAGTGAATGGATGAGAACGAGTACACACTGAATGGAATGTGGAATAAGTAATGTGGTCCGAGAGTGGATAATATGGAAAGACAAGAGTTCGTTATAGAAACTGTATTTGTGACTGTTTGTAAATGACTGTTTTATGTCAAGAATGCTGGAGAAGCATTTTGACCGTCTTGAGGATTAAGGTCATGAAGACTGAACTGATAAAGTTGCAACTGCTGACGGAGAGTCAATGGAGGACGTCTCGCGTAGCAAGGTCGATCGAGGTCTTGACCAGCCTCGGCTCGATTTAAATGGTGAGCTTCCGGTACGGTGGATGAGGGACCAAGGAAGCGGCCTATGAGTGAAGCGCTAGGTCACCTGCGAAGGATCCTAGAGGGTGCTGACCATACGGTGCTCGGGCTCTGGGTCGCCGAAGATACCCACACGTGCGTCGTGGAAGATATTGGAACAAGGAGTAAGAGTTGTTTTGTGAAACCGGGCATGGATCTGGTTGATTGACCTTGCTGGTCTTCAATGGATGAGTCCATGGCTCTTTATATGGATGTGTTGGTTGATCTTGCTGATCTTCAACGAGAGTCCATCTTGATTTTTATAAATGATTATATTTTCGAGTATTATGGGCTAGGAACTATTGAAAAGGCCCCTGTGTGGACAGGTGGTGAGCGTTCTAGTTGCCAATGATGCCATAGATACTCTGATGAAGGAATGATGGGAAATTATGAATCAACTGGATAAATTGGAAGATTGTGATCAGTGGTACTATGGTTTCATTAAAGGATTGTTTTAAAGTTAGCTGATGCTAAGGAAAAGGCAATTTCATATTGGGTGTGTAAGTGGTGTGGCTAGTTTTATGTTTGCATGAACTTTCGGCTAGGGGGCCTTGGAACTCTTTTCCTTGGTACCCGGGACAAAACCTAACCAAATTCCAAATTGGATCCCATCACTACAGTGGTTGGGCGGTTGGCTAACCCATGGGATTGGATGGGGTTAGGCTGGACTGATGGATCCGTAAATCGAGACTCAAACTTTTGTTTTTACGATAGATAAAATAAATCCCGGGCAGTAACTGTTCTATGGATAGGAATCAACGGCTGTGCCTCTTGAATGGGGAAAAAAGCGTTGATCCCAATGATCCAAGTGCAAGTTTCTCCCTTGATCTGACCAAGTATCTTATAGATGTAATTGGATCAGCTCGATCAGAAATGATCTTGGCTACGTTAGAGTAAAAAGTTATCCTGGTGGAATCGCTCGTGCTTTCCGGTAAAGGAAGTTTTTCCGGGTTCGGTTTTGGAACAACCGAACGACGGATTAGTCTCTTATCCGGATATCCGTGGGTGAAGCCCCGAGTGTGGGACCCCTGTCCCGCGCGAGAAGTGCTACTTCCGCTGCTAGTATCCCGAATCTGTTGCTCGGTGGGAACAGGGATCTCACATGCACACCACACCACAAGGGCAACTCCCTCTTTTTTTTGGCGACCTCTTCTTCCTACTCCTCCTCGGTGACTTTTTCCACCACCTTCTCGAAATGCTGCTGGCCGCCACCACGCTTCTTCCAGACGTTGAGCTGGTGCCTTCTTCAATTCCCACGTGGCCCTCTAAATTGGCCATGTTATATATATATATTTTTTTGATTAAAGCCTCAAAATAGCCATACAATGCTACAAAGGCCCCCTCTTTTCCTTGCATTCAGATGAAAATACTGCGCCCACACTTCCCAAACATGACAAGAGCTGCCCGCAGTCTCATGATAAGCATCATTGACTTACCAAGCTATTAATTTCCAGTCGGTGCCCTATATTTAGCAACCACCCACACACCACATTATTGCCATGAAAACTCCAGATTACCAGCATTTTCTCCCAAAAAAAAAACGTGCATCAACCAATTCACAACAAAACCACTCAGCCTGTACATTTGCCAGGGCATTCAGGGCAAAATTTATTTGCATACCACACACACCATATGTACACTGACTCAAAACAGCTTTACAGAAAAAAACCTGACAGCTGCTGTAGGTGTTTCAGAATATACACTGCAGTAGCACATGCTTCTGCCCAATAGTAATCTGGCATGCTCTTTTCATTTAGCATCGCCCTTGCCACTTCACATATGACTCTATTCTTTCTCTCAGCCACACCATTCTGCTGAGGTGTATACCTGCAAGTCAATTGTCTTCTGATTCCATGCCTCCTCAAGAAATGCTCAAAAGCTTTTGAGGTGTATTCACCACCTCCATCTGTTCTCAAACATTTAATCCAACAGCCATATTGCTTTTCTACAAGAGCTTTGAAATCCATGAACTTTTCCAACACTTCACTCCTCTCTCAGAAAGTATATCCATGTCATCCTGCTGAAATCATCTATGAATGTCACATAGTATAGACTGCCTTTGATAGATGGGTTTTGTGCAGGACCCCATACATCACTGTGTACTATCTCAAGTGGCCTGTTACTCATATTTCCTTCGTTAGGAAACCTCAACCTTGCCTGCTTTCCAAACTGACAGGATTCACAAACATGCATATGTCCATCATATTTGAATCTAGGCAATCCACTGACAATGCCTCTTGTTTGCATGTTCTTTAATCTCTGTATATTGACATGTCCAATTCTTTTGTGCCACATATCAATGTCTTGCACAACCCCATTGCTTTTAGAAAACATGGCTAAGTTCAACTCTGGTATGCCCTTGGCAATCAATCTACAGCCATGCCTAAAGTCTTCCACAAAACATCCATTCTCATTGAATCTTACTTGTAGTCCCTGCTCAACCATTTGGCCTACTGATGCCAAATTCTTTGTAATGGATGGTACATATAGCACTTCTGACATATTCTTTACATTTCCATCATGCATCCTCAAAGGTACACTGCCAACATGTGTTATAAGATGCTGAGTATCATCTCCTGTGACCACATAACCATTTGTACCCAATGGTTGCATCTTCTCAAACCACTCACCATGACATGTCATGTGGTTTGAGGCACCCGAATCCATATACCATGACTCATCTCCAGCATTCTGAGAATCCATTGTCCCCATAATGTGCTTCATTGCAAAAAGATGATTTGAACTCCCATCATTGTTACTAGTAGATGCATAATTTCCATGTTGTGGTCTTCCATCCCTGACATCATTCTGCTTTTTGTAACAATCTTTTGCCATATGTCCAAGTTTGCCACAATAGTGACATTCAATCCCATTCAAATTTTGTTGAGGACCTTGCCATCGTCCTCTACCATGAGCACCTGTTCCAACTCTCCCCCTATGGGATTGAAATCCACGACCTCCACGTAGTCCAAATGATGACAGTGAATTCTGAAAATTCTGATTTGATTGTGGTTGAGTAGACCTGTCATTCCAACCACGTCCTCCACGGCCTCGAGGGGTAAATCTCCCCCTGCCTCGAGAGCCTCTAGATGAGTAAAAAGCCTGATTCCTTGCATGCTCATCATTACTGGATGAGGATACACCACCTGTAATATTCATACCACCAAGTCCAAGCTTTAATTCTTCCACAATGAGCAATGACACAAGCTCATTAAAGTCTGGCATTCCTCCCAACCTTACTGAGATGGAAGTGCCAAAAGATTTGTATTCTTTGCCTAAACCACGCAATGTGAGGGCAACCAAATCATCATCATCCATGGATTGATGACAAGGAATCTGCCTAACCCTTGATTTCGTGAACATACTCATGTATACTCCTATTCCTTCGTGTTACACTGTGAATCTGTTGCTTTAGTTGTATCTTCCTTGCACCAGTGTCTGTCTCATACATTCGGCACAATATATCCCATGCTTCTTTTGGTGTATCTGAATAAGCAAGGCATCTGTTACACATATTGAAAAGTAATGCAACACTTTCGAAGACCGCTCTACCCATTGCTTGTGAGCCACTAACTGCGCATTATTTGGTTGAGGAGGTAGAAATGGCTCCGGGTCTTCATCCGACACGAGACTCCATAAACCCTTGCCTTTCAAAAAACTCTTCATTCTAAACTTCCACACTTGAAAGTTAGTTCTGTCAAGCTCCTCTCCAACAATTTGTATCGGACCATCTCCCATGTTTGCAAGGTAGTAGATGCACCCCTTTGATCACAATGTATGAAGTACCTGTAATGCTCCAAATCTCTCCAAATCACATCAAATGATTGCAATATATGTGCTTTTAGATCCCACAATGCTTCATCAACAATGTATACTCGATCAAGGTTGAAAACAAATGATACTTCTTCACAAAAGATTTTCTGGTTTTTTTTCTCGCCAGAGAACCGGTCAAAGATCTTGCTCTAATTCCTTCAAATCTTGTTCAAATTTGATGTTTATGCATTCATTGGCTTCATAACACATTGCTCCAACATATCCTAGAAGGGTTTGATCAAATTCTTCAAGTTAAGTGAGAACCACCAAGTTTTGTAGCTCCCTCGTTTGCCTTTTTCTGCATATGTAAGGTACCACCTCTCACTAAAAATGCTCTATCTCCTTCAAATTTGATCCAAATTCAAAACTTTTTGAATAAAAAGTTTAGCAACTCATAGTTCTTTGCTTGTACTAAAGGAATTTGTCCAATTTGATATAGACAAGGATTAATGCCTTGATTAGTGATGCTCTGTTTCTGGACAGAACTTCTGCAAACCTGTAAATCTCTGATAAATGACTTCAATGAGCTCCAAATACATCACATGAGCTGCCCCAAATGTAATAAAACTCTCAATCACACTTTTGCTAAGCACTCCAAGCTTTAAGGCACCAAGTTTGATGATCAAATGAGTGAGTTAGGCCAAAAACTTTTCAAACTGTCCAAGAACCTGCTCCAGAATGCGTTGCCTGCTCGTGAGGCTCTAGGAGAGAGGGGTTATCACCATTGAGTTGATAGGATCCTTAGGTATGACCTAATGCATCATGGGTATGAAGGACAAGCTCCAATTTTGAGTAGTATTGCCGCATTTGATCCTCCACGGGGCATATATTCTCTATTTTGCAGGAGTCAAAAAAACCAGAATTTTTCTTTCACAAATCTCCTGAAATACATCAATGTTTCATGCAATGGTTTGCTCCAGTATTGCTAATACATGTGCCCTTTCACAATACATGAGAACCTCTGTGTTTCCTTTGTATATGCCCCAATACATTTGACAAAATACATTCCTTCACAAGCTTTCCATGAAAGCTTCAAAACCATGAAAGCTTTCCATGAAAGCTTCAAAACCAGAAATTTTCTGCTTGCTTTATGCACTTCAATCTTCACTGAACCTGCTCTTTGGCACCTGCAATCTGCTCAAGGGAGTTTTGCTACTCTTACCAGTTAGGCCAAGCTTCAGATCTATAATCGAGGTGAGCTCCACAGCTTTCTTTTGCTCCACAGCTTCAATGGAAATCTTCACAGCTTCTTCTTCTTCTTCCCTCTTCTCTCACTCACTCTCACAACACACTAATGAGCTCTAGGCTCTGATACCATGATAAAAAACAGAAGAAGGAAGGAGCACACACAAGAGAATCAAACCCTAATCCATATCCATCAATCATAAAGAAGGAGAGAAGCCATAGTCATCATCTCTCTCACACACACAAAGGAGAACACAACATACTGTTATGTCCACACTACAAAGTAAACCTAATGTAATGTCCACACCACACATGACCAGCTGGACGCGGTCATAAACACACCACATGATATCCATCTACCATACTGTCACTCCGTCAGCACCCATGTGCTATCCTCCAGCTGTATACGAGCTTGACATTTCAACAAGTCCTTTGCCCTTCTGATAGCTTCCGCCCATTGAGACTGGTTTGGCATTTTTCACTAAAGTATGCAATGGCTTGTTCATTCCTCGAATGAATCTGGCCATTAGCTACTCTTCATCCAAAAGAGGAGAATATTTGAGGAGAAGGGCAAATGCCCGATGGTACTCTTCAATTGTCCGGCTATCCTGCTTCAATTCCAAGAACTCGTTCATTTTGGTTTCCAGGAAGCCCGGAGGACATAACCTTTTCCTGAGGTATGTTTTAAGATTTGACCACACGTCCAGGTATTTTGGTCGAGACGGTTTGTCTTGCAATGGTTCCTCCATGCAACCCTAGACGTTTCCATTATCTGGGGGATAACTTCCTGTACTTCCCAAGAGATAGAGAGCTTCTTTTGGGGCGTAGAGGAATGAAGACAATATCTACTTCTTTAAACTTTCTGTCTGACCTCTTCTTATCAGCATACTGCTTCTGTCTATCCTGGGTAGCTCTTAAATCTTTGCAGATTGGCTGCATCTGCTGCTCCATGTTGTCAAGCATCTGTCTGGACATCTCGACCCTAATTAATGGGTTGGACCAAGTTAATGGGTGTTAGGCAGTCTTGTCCATACAGAGCTTTGAAAGGGCTCATCTCGATGCTTCGGTGATAAGAGGCATTGTAGGCAAACTCGACTAGGTGTAGATAGCTTAGCCACTTTTTGGGTTTCCTGCCATAGCATGACCGAAGTATATCTTCGATTACTTGTTTCATTCACCCTTTCTATTTGACCATTGGTCTAAGGTGGTAAGCTGTGCTGAGATCCAAGAAAGTTCCTACTGCTTCGAAAAATGCAGTCTTGACATGAACTTGGGATCTCGATCACTTACTATTCTCCTGGGTAGGCCATGCAATCTGAAGATTTCGTTGAGGAACAATTTCGCCACATCCACTGCAGAGTATCCACTGCAGAGTGTAGGTTTCTTTTACTGGAATCAGATGGGCAACTTTGGTTAGTATATCAACTCCCACAAAGATGGAGTTGTAGCCTGATTGCACTGAAGGTAGTCCCCAGTAATAAAATCCATACTGATACATTCCCACTTCATCTGGGGGATGTCTAATGGATGTAACTTCCCAAGCATTTTTGCTCTTTCTGCTTTGACTTTGTGACAATTCAGGCATTGACGTACATGATTAAGTATATCTCTTTTTAGTCCAGGCCAAAAGAAGCTTTTCTTCACAGACATGTAGGTCTTGATGAAAGCTGGATGTCCTGCAGTAAGTCTGTCATGGGCTTCATTCAAAATTTGACCTTTAGTTCCCTTATCATTGTTGGGAATGCATAGCCTGCTATGATAATACAAAATTCCATTATCGAGGTTGTACCATTTAACTCGGTTCAACTCCTGAGGAGTTTTGCTTTTTTGCATAAGTAGGGTAGCAATAGGGCCAAAGAATCTATCCTGCATGATCTTCTCTCTTGCTTCATTATTCAATGGATTTGACACCACTGTAATTGCAAGCAAGGAGGCTTTTCTGTTGAGGGCATCTACTACCACATTTTCTTTGCCTAGGCAGTACTTGATTTCAAAATCAAATTCCTGCGGGGTATGCATCCACCTTCTTTGGCGCATGTTGAGATCCTTCTGAGTGAAGATCCACTTTAAGCTCTGGTGATCTGACATCAAAGTGAATCTTTGACCCAGTGGGTAATGTCTCCACAACTTTAGTGCATAGACTACGGAAAGTAGCTCTAGGTCGTGGACAGCATAATTTCTCTTATGTGTTTTGAGTTTTTGGGATTCATAGGCCACTGTATGACCTTTCTGCGCATGAGGGCACCTTCCAGGGCAGCAAAATTATTGGCATCAATTACTATCTCAAAGGGTAGAGAGAAATCTGGCAGTTTCAGAATGGGATTGGTTACCAAGGCCGTCTTCAGCTTATCAAAAGTGCTTTGACACCTAGCAGACCATTGAAACGGGATATTCTTCTTGAGGAGATTAGTCAGGGGGGAAGCTATGAGAGCATACTTAGGTATAAAAATTCTATACCAACCAGTTAGTCCCAAGAATCCTCTGACTTCTTTCACTGTCTTTGGTCACGCCAATCTATGACTGCTTGGACTTTTGCGAAATCTGAAGAAATCTTGTCTTTGGATACGCGAAAGCCCAATTATTCAACATGGTCGACATAGAAAGTGCATTTGCTCTTTTTAGCAAAGAGTTGGTGCTTCCTTAGAATCTCAAGAACTTTTCGGACATGAGCTTCATGGACATGAGCTGCATTCTTTGAGTAAATCAAAATATCATCAAAGAAAACAAGAACAAAATCATCCAAGTATTCTCTAAGAATGTCCTACATTAGGCAATTGAATGTAGCTAGGGCATTTGTCAAACCAAACGGCATGACTGTAAATTCATAGTGCTCGTTAACGAGTATTGATGGCCGTCTTTGCGATATCTTGCTCATTAATCCTCATCTAATAATACCCTCATTTGAGATCTATCTTTGTGAAGACCTGGGCTCCACTTAGCCTATCCAAAAGCTCATCAATTCTTGGGATAGGATACTTATTCTTAAACTGTCAGCTGATTGAGACCTCTATAATCCACACAGAGTCTTAGTGTTCCATCTTTCTTTTTCTGAAAGAGAATTGGCGTTCCCCAAGGTGAAACAATGAGTCTTACTACAAACCCTTGTTCTAATAGCTCCCTAAGCTGTTCCTTGAGTTCAATAGGGACTAGCATCTTGTACGTGCGCTGGGCTACTGGCTGAGCTCTGGTGGGGGGTCAATTCTATCACATGATCTACTTCTCGAATTGGAGGCATCTATGTTAACTCTGCTGGGAATAAATCATCATATTCACTTAGCCATTCTGGTTCTTTAGCTTTTAACTTTGTGTGTAGTGGACTCATTTTGACAACAAAAATGAGTTGTTTCTTTCTAAGTCCTTTCAGTTATTTAGAAGCTTTTACTAATTGTAGACTTGGGGGTCTTGACATTCCGGTTCCTTGAACTTTGTTTCTGTGAAGGTCACGGAAGGAAATGGTCCCATTGTGACAGTGAATGTTGGCTTGATTTTTGTGGAGCCAATCCATTCCAATCCATTGTGACAGTGAATGTTGGCTTGATTTTTGTGGAGCCAATCCATTCCAAGGATCCCGTTGATGAAAACTCCCAAAGGTAGGACTCTGAACTGACAGTGAGTTAAATTCCCATCTAGATTAAACTGAATACAATCTGTCTCATGGTGAGTGGAAAGGATCTTCCCACTGGCCAATTCAACTTGCATAGGTTTCCCTAATTTCTGATCTAAGACTAGCTTACGCATGCATCTAGGGGAAATAAATGAATGAGTACTCCATGAATCAATCAAAAGTTTGAATGACTTACCCTTATACTCAGCTCGAGTATGGATGACTGAGAATTGATGATTTGGCCCTTGGTTTTCAATTGCGAAATAAATCTGGCCTCTTTCCTCTTCCACTACTTCTGCTATTGTAACCGCTCTCTGGCTGCTGTGCTGCAGACTGGAGCGAAACTCTTTCTCTTTGGTTACCCCAGTTCTGGGAGGGAGTTCTGAGATTAATCTGTACTACAGAGGCAGATGGCTGAGCTAGATTCCTCCTGGGATTGCCCTGATTTTGATGAGACGTTGACTGATAGGAAGGGGCTGGTCTCTGCATTCTAGGTCCTTGACTTTCCTGCCCTCTTGACATGGCAGGAGTCGGGCAGTCTTTTAGCTGGTGTCCAAAACCCTGACATCCAAAACCTTTATTCTCACTTCTAAGCTCCGCCCTCTGAGTCCTTGAAAAAGGTGGGGCTCCTGAGAAAGTGTTCTGAGGGAAGGATCTTTCTTCACTTCTGAATATGCCAGCATCTTGATTTTGACTAGGGCCTTGCTGCCTCTTTGGGGGTGGAAAGTTTGAAGCCCTTCCTGGGGTTTGGAACCTTTTAAAGTTTGAGGGTGCAGTAGGCCTTGGCGAGACCTTGACAACAAATGCCTTGGCAAAGTCCTTTGCCATTCTGTGACAGCTTCTGCCATTGAGACTGGTTTGGCATTTTTCACTAAAGTATCCAATGGCTCGTTCATTCCTTAAATGAATCTGGCCATCAACTACTCTTCATCCAAAAGAGGAGAATATTTGAGGAGAAGGGCAAATGCCTGATGGTACTCTTCAATTATCTGGCTATCCTGATTCGATTCCAAGAGCTCGTTCATTTTGGTTTCCAGGAAGACTGGAGGACAGAACCTTTTCCTGAGGTATGCTCTAAGATCTGACCAGGTCTGGGTATTTCTATCGAGACAGTTTGTCTCGCAATGGTTCCTCCATGCGACCCTGGCCGTCTCCACAATTTTTAATCTTGCGAGAGCCATCTTGCTCCTCTCATTGTAACCGGTTACAATCCAAGTACTCTTCCATGGCCTCAATCCATTTTTCCACTCTTTCTCCTAACTGTTCCTCTCTTCATCTTTAAATGGACTACGTTGGGATCGGTGCAGGGCTTTACGAACGTCTGGATCTAACTCTTCATCATCGGTAAGAGGATCCGGTTGCCTAGCACGGGCCGCATGCCTCATGATTCTGACAAAACAAGATTTTTGTCAACTTAACTTTGGCATCAGATTTATGATTATCTAATTTTTGAGATTTATTTCTTAAACAATAATTATTCCATCATAATTCTTAAAAACAAGATTCACTTTTATAATTTTATTAACCAAAATTCACAACCACAAAAACAATTTGGAATCTTTTGTAAAACGTCATTTACTATCAAAAGTTTTTGATATATACATAGAGCATCTCGGCTCCAAAAGTCACTGCCTCAATCACGTACGCATAAAAAGGCGATACTGCGATGGAGACATGCTATGATATACACGATCCATCACACTGATAAGGGTGTAGATTATATTTTATTTCTAATGCACCTTAGGAAATTCTTTTTAAACTTCTATTTCAGGGAAATTTATTTTAATAAGAAAGGATATATTTCCATCCAAAGATATCTAAAAAGTGAGTTATCTCTCTCTAGAATATTTTCTCTCTCTAGGCCAAAACAGGTAGAAACAAAAACTTTTATTATTCTGAAAAGGGGATTGATTATAAGGGAAGATATTGGACATCTTGAGGGGCTGGGGAGGAATCTCACATTCTCCCACTTGAAAAATGCGAGATGTCCTCATCTCGCAAACTGGGGGTAATCCCGCATCAGTTCAGCTTCTTTCTCCCAAGTGGCATCTTCAAAAGGATAGAACTTCCATTTGACTAATAATTCTCTCAGAATTCTGTTCTTGAGAACCTTTTCTTGAACATTAAGGATTTCTTTAGGTTGGAGTTCCATCAGCCCTTAGGTTGAAAAAGTTAAGAGTTCATCTCTCATTAAGCACATGATTCGGGCTCGGTACATACTTCTTCAGTAGGCTGACATGAAATACATTATGTACTTTGAGATGAGGAGGCAGAAGAAGTTCATAGGCTAAGTCACCTACTTTCTTTGTAATCAGATATGGCCCACAGTATCTGGGGGATAACTTCTTGTACTTCCCAAGAGATAGAGAGCTTCTTTTGGGGCATACACGAATGAAGACCATATTTGCTTCTTCAAACTTTTTGTCTGACCTCTTCTTATCAGCATACTGCTTCTGTCTATCCTAGGCTACTCTTAAATCTTTGCAGATTGGCTGCATCTGCTGCTCCATGTCGTCAAGGATCTGTCTGGACATCTCGACCCTAATCAATGGGTCAGACCAAGTTAATGGTGTTAGGCAGTCTTGTCCATACATAGCTTTGAAAGGGCTCATCCCGATGCTTCGGTGATAAGAGGCATTGTAGGGGAACTCGACTAGGTGCAGATAGATTAGCCACTTTTTGGGTTCCCTGCCACACAACATGACCGAAGTATATCTTCGATTACTTGGTTCACCCTTTCTGTTTGACCATCGGTCTCGTGTGGGAAGTTGTGCTGAGATCTAAGAAAGTTCCTACTGCTTAGAAAAATGCAATCCAAAATCTTGACATGGACTTGGGATCTGGATCACATACTATTCTCGTGGGTAGGCCATGCAATCTGAAGATTTCCTTGAGGAACAATCTCGCCACATCCACTGCAGTGTAAGTTTCTTTTACTGGAATCAGATGGGCAACTTTGGTTAGTCTATCAACTACCACAAAGATGGAGTTGTAACCTGATTGCATTGAAGGTAGTCCAGTAATAAAATCCATACTGATACATTTCCACTTCATCTGGGGGATGTCTAATAGATGTAACTTCCCAGGCATTTTTACTCTTTTTGCTTTGACTTTCGGACAATTCAGGCATTGACGTACATGATTAAGTACATCCCTCATCCCTTTTTAGTCCAGGCCAAAAGAAGCTTTTCTTCACAGACATGTAGGTCTTGATGAAACCTGGATGTCCTACAATAAGGATGTCATGGGCTTCATTTAGAATTTGACCTTTAGTTCCCTCATCATTTTGGGAATGCATAGCTTGCTATCATAATAAAAAATTCCATCATCCAAGCTGTATTGTTGAACTCGGTTCAACTCCTAAGGAGTTTTACTTTCGTGCATAAGTAGGGTAGCGATAGGGCCAAACAATCTATCCTACATGATCTTCTCTCTTGCTTCATTAATCAATGGATTTGACACCATTGTGATTGCAAGCAAGGAGGCTTTTCTGCTCTGAGGGCATCTGCTACCACATTTTCTTTGCCTGGGCGGTACTTGATTTCAAAATCAAATTCCTGTAGGGTCTGCATCCACCTTCTTTGGCGCATGTTGAGATCCTTTTGAGTGAAGATCCGCTTTAAGCTCTGGTGATCTGACATCAAAGTGAATCTTTGACCCAGTGCATTAGGACCTCAATGGAAGGCTTCTTGGGCCCTTTTATTTGGAAGTTTAAGGGAGTCAAACCTTTTCTCTTAAGAAGAAACATTTTCTAATTAGAAGCTTCAAAACGGCTACTTTATTCGAATTTGAATTTTGGGGGAAAAATGGAATTCAAAATCTAGCGGATAAAACCATATCATGTAACAAAATTAATGAGAATAAAACTATGCATAAAATCAAAATTAATGAGAATAACTCTTTTGAAATAAAAATAAATTTCTTTATGCATCTTTCTATGCATAAAATAAAAATTGATAAGAGTAACACTTTTGAAATGAAAATAAATTTCTTTATGCATCTTTCTATGCATAAGATCAAAATTAAGGAGAATAACTCTTTTGAAATAAAAATAAATTTCTTTATGCATATTTCTATGCATAAAATCAAAGTTGATGAGAATAACTCTTTTGAAATAAAGATAAAATTCTTTATGCATCTTTCTATGCATAAAATCAAAATTGATAAAAATAACACTTTTGAAATAATAATAAATTTCTTTATGCATCTTTCTACGCATAAATTCAAATTTAATGAGAATAACTCTTTTGAAATAAAAATAAATTTCTTTATGCATCTTCCTATGCATAAAATCAAAGTTAATGAGAGTAACTCTTTTGAAATAAAAATAAATTTCTTTATGCATCTATTTATGCATAAATTCAATTTTAATGAAAGTAACACTTTGATCATAAAAAATATCTTTTATGCATCTATTTATGCATAAAAATCAGTTTTGATAAGAGTAACACTTTTATAATCAAAATATTCCCAATATGCATCTTTCTATGCATAGAAATTAATTCTAATGAAAATAACACTTTTATAATAAAAATATTTCTAATATACATTTTTCTATGCATAGAATAAAAATAACATTTTTAGAGTACACATGCGGTGGAGATTACTCTTTTTGAATAATAGAAAGAATTTTGCCATAACCTCCTTTGTATGGCTGACCATTTTTTAAATTTTTCACTCTAAAATTTACTAGAAATTATCCAAGATGATTTAAATCATTCTAATCTAATCAATTTTCACTTTATTAAGAGTAAAGAATATGAAAAGTTGAATTCGATCAATTTGACTACACATCTAGGATAAAGAAAGGCTGAATTCAATAATGAAGAGAAGGGGGAAGCCTTTCCAGCACGGCATAACATCCATTTTCATTTTTAAGAATGCAAAAATCAGAAAACCATAAAATAGAATAAGAAAAAGTAGAATTTCGAACTTACTAGGAGTTTTGTGAGCTTTCCTTTGGCTTGATGGTTTGAGGGATCTACTCTTGTTTGCAACAAGAGTGGCCACCAATTCTTTTGAAGAGGAAATGGTCAAAAACAAATGAATTATCAATGAATTCACTATTTTTGGCTCTGGGAAGGAGTAGAGTAACAGTGCATAAAACACTATTAACCATTTACAAAGGGAGAGGCTTCATTTATAGGAAAAAGTGAGCCTCTAACAAAGCAAACTAATTCTAGAATTTTCCAGATCAGTTTGGTCAATTTTTTACCTTTTTTAGGTCAATTTAGCTTACTTTTTAGATCTAGTTGAAGCAGGAGAGATGAAAATATCTCATTAAACTCAACCACACACGTGAAATAGGCGCCTCCTTCATGAGGAGAATTCCCCACACTGAGGTGTCAAAAATGCATCATTTCTTCTAAATATCTCTTCTTTTTAAACTAATAACCTTGTACTTAGTCAACTCTTCATCTTATGTGAGCATTTACTCATTTTTGGGGGATTTTATTTTATTCTTCCATTTATCTCCTCCCTACATTTCGATTAATCTAATTGGCCCATAGGAACCTTAATTCAAAAATTTCAGAAAATCTGGACCCTTAGGCTAAGGTCCTTTTTACCTGATTTCAATTTATTCCAATTGCACATTGGAAATTTCTTTTTGAATATCTGTTTCAGGGGAAACCATTTTAGACACTAGGAGGATTTTTATATCCAAAAATATCTCAATTTTGAATTACCTCTCTCTAGACATTTTCTCTCTCTAGGCCAAAACAGGGTAAAACTGGATCTTTCTTTTATTTCAGAGAGGGGAATAATTATAAGATCAGAAGGGGAGGTTCTTACACCTGCACACCTCAAAAGTCAGAGGAAGGAATATTACATCCTACCCCACTTAAAAAACGCGAGATGTCCTCATCTCGCAAAATTAGAGGAGAACTCTTTTCCTTAAGATCTAACTGATTTTGGGGTTCCTTATAGTCTGGTGAACCCAAAAGAATCCTCGGATAAAGATTCCTTATATAAAACTCATCATCAGATAATAATTCACTTAGATCGTAACATTAAAATCCTTATCACAATATTGGTCTATTAGATCGAAATTTCTATCTAAATAGTCCTTCATGAAAATTTTCAATTATACAAATTTTTAATTTGACATCCCTTAGCTTGATCCAGTGGGTCGTGTTAACAGCAGCAATCTGCCATTATAATCCACTAATCTGATAGTGATTTGCTGAAGTCATTAACATCATTCCAGCTAGGAACATCACAGGGACTCGTCCCATTCATCCTCATCGTGGTTTTGCTTAGTTTATTACATTTCAACCAAAATTCAAGAATCTTCATTTTTCAATCAGAATCCAAATCAACTCATCAGTTCTCAACCAGAATTTAAAATCATATCAACCACATTCGAATTCATCATCAGGATAGTATTAATGCTTATCATTTCAAGTCTTAGATTTACTCGTATATACTACCAGTAAAGAACTACAGTTATACCCTTGGTATATAAGGGTAGTCACAGTCCTTGGAACTATAAGGTAAATACCATCATGTCTAGGCCTCAAGCAAGTCAAGGATTCTATACAATTGCGGTACTTCCATTTGAAGACCCAATTACCAATTTATGAATTTCAGTTTGAATATCAAATTATATGAATTTTATCACACAATTACAACCTTTTATTGCTTCTTCATAAATTTTTGACATTTTTGGCTTTTCGGTTGATCCTCATTAGCCAACTAGTTATGAGGTCCCTATCCCCACCGCGCAACGAATCAGGGGTGCTAGCAGTGAAAGTAGCACTTCTTGCGCGGGGCAGGGTCCCACACCACTCGGGGCCTCGCCCACGGATATCCAGACAAAAGACTAATCCATCGGTTCTTCCAAAACCAAACCCGGAAAAAATTCCCTTGCCTTAAAAGCACGGGTGATTCCTCCAGGATAACTTTTCTCTAACGTAGTCAAAAGCCTTAACTCACTGAACTGATCTGACCAAACCCGTAAGTCCCATAGTCAGATCAGGGAAAAGATTGTACTTGGATCATAGAGACTAACGCTTTTTTTCTCATTGAGAGGCACAGCCATTGATTCTTTTCCATAGAACAATTTTTGTCCGAGATTTACTTCATCTATCGAACCAGAACTGAATTGTGTCTTAATTTAGGGATCCATCAGTCCAGCCTAACCCATAGGTTAGCCAACCGCCCAATCACTGTAGTGATGGGATCCAATTAAGAATTTGGTTAGGTTTTTCCAAGTACCAGGGAAAAGAGTTCCCAAGCCCCCTAGCCGGATATTCCATTAGGAACTCAATGGAGTCTTCTTGGGCCCTTTTATTTGGCAGTTTAAGGGAGTCAAACGTTTTCTCTTAAGAAGAAACGTTTTCTAATTTGAAGCTTCAAAACGGCTACTTTATTCGAATTTGAATTTGGGGGGGGAAATGGAATTTAAAATCTAGCTGATAAAACCATATCATGTAACATATCTATGGAAAGCTCTTGATGCGTAGATCACGGATCTGTAATCTCCGCTCAGATCGGAGCTTGTATGTAGAAGTTATGGAGGTCCGAAAATTGTAAAATTGCCCCCCCCTTTTTGGGGGAAAAAGTGCATCCTTTGACCACTCTTACACCTCTCTTACAAACCAATGGCTTTTGCTTACATGGCGGGCTCCTATTTGTCAAAAAGTTAAACGTTTCCATAACCTCATGGCAAATTAAAGGGCCCAAGAAGATTCCATTGAGTTCCTAATGATGCAAACTTAAAACTAGTCACACCACTTACACATCGAGAGTATGAAATTGCCTTTTTCACAGATTTAACAGTCTTTAAAACAATCATTTAATGAAACCATAGTGTCACTGATCATAATTCTCTAATTATCCAGTTGAATCTTTATTTCCAAACATTCCTTCATCGGTGTACCTATGGCTTCATTTACAACTAGAACGCTCACCTCGTGTCCACGCAGGGGTCTTTTCGTTGCTCATAGCAAGTATTCACTTTAACAAAAATGGAGTCTCCATTGAAGATCAGCAAGATCAACCAACAGATCCATTTAAAAGAGCCATGGACTCATCCAGCAAGGTCAATCAACCTAGAAAGGTCTCCACAACCTCATTCACAAGACGGTCAAAATGCTTCCCTAGCATTCTTGACATAAAACAGTCATTTAAAAAAAGATCTCACATACAAATACAGTTCCAACAATATTTCCATCTTTTCTCATCACTCCACATCCTTTCACATTAGTCCCCATCTTTTCTCATCTTCCCATAATTTTTTTTTCTTCATCGATCCCTATCACATCACATCATTCCCACATCAAATCACATCCAATCGCATCAAATCACATCCAATCGCATCATCCACACATCAATCCACATCATCCATACATCAATCCACATCATCCATACATCCATCCACATCAATCCACATCATCCATACATCCAACCACATTATCCACACATCCGTCCACATCTTCCATCCACATCCGTCCACATCTTCCATCCACATCTATCCACATCAATCCACATGTCAATCCACATCATCACTACTACATGTTAGCCTAATACCGGCGCTTATACCGACGTCATTCAACGGGGTCTAAAAAAACCCCGTCCTCATCGGTATAAATGCCAGTATAAGCGCCGGAACCATAGCATCGGTATAAGCGTCGGGTAACAATACCGGCGCCTATACCGGTGTCTATACCGACGCTCACCGGGGATAATACCGACGGCTATTCCGGTGTCTATACCGGTGCATATACCGGGGTGTATACCGGGCTCTATACCGACGCCAATACCGAGAGATATACCAATGAATATACCGACGCCAGTACTATCGGGGAATATACCGACGCTGTACTAGAAATTTTTTTTTGGGCAGAATAGTGCTGCCTGGCTGTTGCCTGGCTGGCTGCAATGAACAGGATCAACAACAGCAAACAGACAGCACCATTCTGTCTAAAATAGAGCACAAAAACAACCGTGCTCGTTTTTTTATTTTCCTGATCGACAAACAAGAAATTAAATTAAACATTAATACTCAAGAATGTTTTGATCATATACCATTAGTTTGAAGGTCATCTTACATCATGGTAATGCCTCCCAATTGACGGTCTCTCTTTCTTCTTCAAGCATCTCAAATAAGGCCACAAGGCCATGTTTGTGAGCGTACTTCTCCTCTCGCCTACTTGGTGGGCGATTCATGGCCAACTCCTGCATAAATGATTAACAATTATAACTTTTAGAAATCAACATTTAGCCCACATACATACATTCACATAAATAAAATTGCTACAAATACTTACGAATTCATGGCGCATGGTTTCGTAACCACCACTCCCAAGATGAGAAGCCCCTACTGTTTGGAGTCTTGCCCTTGCCACCTCTCTTTGTTGTTGAAACCTCTCTGGTGTCTCGGTGAGCTCCTGAGCAATGGCTGCCCACTCCCTGTCATCTAGCCAAACAGGTTTCTCTTTCCCCTCTCTAAATGCGTCCCTCGCCTCTGACCTACGATGCCCCATCAAAATGCGAGCTGTATACTGTATCCACTCATTAGAGACGACATTAATAGGGTCAGATGGCTGAAACTCTTGCTTTATCTTTGTATTTATATAATTTTTCTTCCCCTTATCTTGCTGATCCCATTTAGTCATGACAGAGTCGTGAAACTGTATAGTGCACAATTGTCGAATGCGTGTCTTCATTGCCTTCCCTGCACTATTCATTATTGGTGCCCCATCCCTAATTGTGTATATCTTGCTGTTGTCATGGTCATGTGCACCCCAGGGAGTGGAAGGTGACCCTATGGGTGTGCTATCAATAGATGAGAGCGAAGGACGACGCTCACGTGGTGGTGGTGTCACAGCATCTGTGGCACTACCACCACAACAACCTCCCCCTGAAGACCTACTACGTGAGCGCCGTCTATGTGAAGAGGTGGTAGATCGACCTGTAAGAGGAGTGTGGTATGAGGTGTGGGAGTGATGTCGTACCCACGGGTGTGGGAACTGGCGTCGGGAAGCCAGATGGTGAGGCAGATGTCCCTGCTCCAGAACCCCAATAACTCTGAGCCATGGCTCTCTGCTCTCGAGTCATGGACAAAAGAAAACCATATAACTGCTGGGGACTCATGCCCTGCGGTGTAGGATTAAATGAGAAATCACAACTGTAGTCGTAGGGCAGTGAGTCACCCATGGCCTGTTGGACAAAAAACCATATGACAAACTTGTGCGAAATGAAAATTACACGGTAAACAATGAAAGAACCATATGACAAATATTAACAATGATAAACAACATTGGTAAAACTATATCAACTTGCTCCTACAGTAGTGATTATGATGGTAAACATTAACAATGGTAAACAATGAAAGGACCTTCAATGTCATAAAACCATTAAAAATATGTCATAACTATTTGCATAATCATTAAGATACATCATTTTAAAAATCATTATCTATTCTATCATCCTCATTAAGATCAGTAGCCCCAAAGAGATCTATGTCTATGTACATTTCAGCATCCTCATCATTAAAAATCCCTTGATGAAGGATGTCTTCATCATCTATGTCTTCTTCCTCAACATGTTTTTCAGCTTCCTTGGTTTGCACCTCTTCATTTGGATCTTGCTCTAGTTGCTCCTCTTCATTTGCTTGCTCCTCTTCATTGTTGATATCGGCTTGTTCTTGTTGCTGCTCTCCACCACCCTGTGCATCCACATCACCTTGTTGTAGCTCAAATTCTTCAAAAATTTGCTTACTGTGGGGGGTGACTTGAACCACAAACAGCCAGCATGGATCTTTTGGATCCACTTTAAAGACAACCTGCTTACAATGCTCTGGGCGCACAAAAGTATCTTGCTGATCGGTCCATACCTTTGTGAAGTCCACTTGGATGAGGCCACTCTTGTCTCTACGTACAGTTGCATGTGGCCCATTCATGATTACCTTGAACCACTTCACATCAAAGATAAACAACTCAAAACTTCTGAAGCCAACCTTTAATATATCTTGAATGGTTCCAAAGTAATCAAGCATTCCAGTAATTGTGTTATCATCACTTGCACTTGCACGACTTTCTTGAACAAACTGTGTTGTGACACCACAATTAAAGGTTGCTCTTCTTTGGTCTATTCGTTCTACTCGAAAATGACGTCCATGTGACCAAAACGCCCCATATTTGTGATACTACAAATAGCACAAAAAGATTGTTGATGGAGAATCAAACACTGAGACACGTAGAGAAAAAAAAGAGAGACATGTAGAACTTAAACACTTACATGTAGAACTTAAACACTGAGACATGTAGAACTTAAACACTTACATGCCAATCGCATCCTTTTGTTAGCTCCTCCTCCTCCTCTGTTATAGTTAAACCAGCACGTTTGGCTTCTAAAATTGTAGCTTCTAGCCATCTACCTGTGGGAAAGTCCGGAAGAGCTTGCATACCTTCTGGATATGGGAGATTTCTTGTAGTGCGATTCCTTCTGAAACTTAAACGATCTTGTACTCGCTGTCGCTTGAGAGCTTCATATGTCTCAATCCACTTCTCAATTACATGAGAGTTCAAGATGCAAAATTTGTTGATTTTTTCCCTCAAATTGTTATCCATCTTTCTCTTAATGCCTTGGCCTTGAGGTTCCTCACCAATGACTCGCCTGTTAGACTCTTGAGACCATAGTCGAGGTATCTTTGGATCTGAGGAACTTAAATATTCAGTGATGTAAACAAGGGACTCTTGTATCAGACTCTTGTATCAGCAAGTATGGCAATATTTGATCGTTACTATTAAGATTTTCTCAAATACAAGTTGATAATTTATCATTTCAACAGTAGGTGTAATCTCCAAAAAAGTCCTTACTTGAATAGTTCAGTGACACTTGTATTAGACCATTGCAAATTTAGCATTGTAAGAGATGCACACAATACAGATATGTTGGCACCATTGTATAATGGAAGGCATGCAAGTTTACGCATGGTCTCTTCCTCTGGTTCATAATTTGACCGTTGAGAATGTCATGGTTGATGATCTTCATGTTCATGCTCCTCGAAGAGAGCTTCTTGTTGCTCGATGAAGGCATCCAATATTTCTTCCATTGGACCTTCTTCCATTTCCTGACCTTCTTCCATTCCCTCGGGTGCTGTTAATTGAGCTCCATCTGTCACTCCCTCCTGCGATATCCTCATCCTTTGTTGGGGACGAGAATTCACAAGCATAATGTTATCAAGATGCGGCTGCACACTTGCTTGGTTGTACAATTGAAACCGTAAATTTTGCAAGCGCTCCATTGGAAATATGCCAGCGTCATGAACATGCTGGTTGCAAATCCTTCGTTTTCGAAAGATTTGGTACTTACATCGCATGCATGGACACGCTATTCTCTCTTCAAGATTGAGAGGCTCCATCTAGCAGGATAACATGTATATGCAGCTCATTAAACACAAATCATTATGCATTACACAAAGCACTATGTAAACCATAAAACAGGGCTTCTTTTCCCCAGCCGTGAGGGAGATTTTAAAAAATAACATTTAAAGCGTCAAACGGGCTTCTTTTCCCTAGCCGTTGAGGGAGACTTTAAAAATATTTAAAAAAGCGTCAAACGGGCTTCTTTTCCCCAGCCGTTGAGGGAGATTTTAAAAATAACTTATACATTAGCTTATCTTCTCTCCATACAAAATTAAGATGAATTTGAACAAGGATGGAGAGAGAAGCTATCTCTATTCATAAATAGCTATTTATAAAGGCCTTATGCAAAAATCTAAATGCATAGATTTTGTAAATAGAGCCTACACATTGAGCTCTATACGTAAGTCTTATGCAAGCTTTATGAATAAGGTTTATGCAATCGTATGCATAGTAAGGCTTGTAAGCCTTAAGTATAAGCTTGCATAATAAGGCTGCAAGACTTATGCATAAGTTCTATGCATAAGCCAACTGCATAAGTCTTATGCATAAGCCATATGCATAAGTCTTATGCATAAGCTCTATGCATAAGCCATATGCATACGCTCTATGCATAAGTCTTATGCATAAGCTCTATGCAAGACTTATGCATAAGCTCTATGCATAAGCTCTATGCTATAAGCCTTATGCACTATGCTAACCCTTAATCCCATCACCCAATGGTGTAATAAACATGATCTTGTTTTACATGGATAAGAGATCTTACCTTGATAACATATATAAACTCTATGAATAAAGAGAATACCTTATGCATAGAAAAACAGAGCATAAGAAATATATGTTATATGTATAAGAGAGTATAAACATTCAAAAAGCTTATGCTTTCCATCCATGCAAGACACTCTACATCAAAAAAATCTTTATGCAAAAAAACATAACGCATGTGAAGCCTTATGCATAAAGCTCTTCCATAAGATTTATACATAAAACATTATGTATTAAGCTTTATGCATAGATCTTAATTCATGCATTCAGCTAGATTCATATAGCTCTATGCATAAACTCTATGTATAGAGCTTGCATAAGCTTACAAGCCCTATGTATAGAGCTTTCATAATCTTACAACCTCTATGTATAAAGCCTATACATAGAGCATATGCATTGAGCTTTTACAAGAAGGCTATGCATAGAGCTTTCAACAAGAAGGCTATGCAAGCTCTATGTACAATGTCCATGCAAGCTTTCAAGAAACCTATGCATAGAGATTTTATAAGCTTGCAAACTCTATGCATAAAGCCTATGCATAGAGCTTATGCATAGAGATTTCACAAGCTCGCAAGCTCTATGAATAGAGCTTATGCATAAAGCTTGCAAGAAGGCTATGCATAGAGATTGCAAGCTTATGATAGGTTTTATGCATAGATATTGAATTAATCCTATGTATAAGCTTACAAGAACCCTAAACTAACCCTAAACCATAAAACAGGGATGCAATAATACATAGAAAAAAGCATAAACAAGAAAAATCGAAAGAGGATCTATCTCTTTTTTGCGAAGCTGAAGGAGAGGATTGGTGAAAGATTGGTGAAAGAGCTGCAAAACAAAATATTAAACAAAATAATTAGTAAATTAAACACAAGAATAAGAACTAATACAAAACCCTAAAATCTCTATGCATGCATTAGGAGATCTATGCATACATAGAGAGCTCTCAACATGCATAGAGAGCCAAAAAAACACAAAACCCTAAACGTCCTAATTCCTAAATTAAAAAGTAAAAGCAAGAACATATTAGGAGAAGGGGAAGAGGAGAAAAGAAGAAAGAAGGAGAAAAGAGGAGAGAGGAAAAAAGAGGAGAGGGAGAGAAAGAGACGTTGCATACCTTCTCTGCAACGCTGCGAAAAAATCAGAAAATACGCTCTCGGCTATAAAAAACTTACGAGCGTCGGTATATGCTCCCGAATATGCGTCGGTATATGCTTCGGAATATGCGTCGGTATATGCTTCGGAATATGCGTCAGTATATGCTTCGGAATAACCGTCGGTATGTGCTTCGGTATACGCGTCGGTAAACGAAAATTTGAAAATACCCCACCCGACTTGTCTCCTCCAACATTCCGACGGGCATACCGACGTTCGACATTTGCGTCGGTATTTTAGCGTCGGTATGCCCTCAAGCTCTTGTAGTGCATCCATACATCCATCCACATCAATCCACATTATCCATACATCAATCCACATCATCCATAAATCCGTTCATGTCAATCCACATTATCCACACATCAACCCACATCATCCACACATCCACCCACATCATCCATACATCCACCCACATCATCCATACATCCATTCACGTCAATCCACATTATCCACACATCAGTCCACATTAACCACACATTAGTCCACATTAACCACACATTAATCCACATCATCCATACATCCATTCACGTCAATCCACATTATCCACACATCAATCCACATTCATTTCATAAGTATTCCCATTCTCATCTAATCACATCTTTTTCTACCTCATCACTTATTTCCTCATTTATCCTCATCAGATCTCATCCACTTGCACCTACCCATACCTCTCATCACTTCACATACATTAACATCTATCCAGTTTACATCGCATCTTATCACATCCATTTCACATCACATCTCATTCATTTACATCCCGATTCACATGAAAACACATTCATTCACGTCCCTTATCATTCACTCACATCCCGATTCACATCACATCACATCCATTCACATCCCTTATCATTCATTCACATCCCGATTTACATGCTATCACATTCATTCACATCCTATATCATTCATTCACATCCGATTCACATGCTATCACATTCATGCACATCCTATATCATTCATTCTTATAAATCAAAATTGATGAGAATAACACTTTTGAAATAAAAATAAATTTCTTTATGCATCTTTCTATGCATAAAATCAAAATTAAGAAGAATAATTCTTTTGAAATAAGAAGAAATTTCTTTATGCATCTTTCTATGCATAAAATAAAAAATTAGTGAGAATAACTCTTTTGAATAAAAATAAATTTCTTTATGCATCTTTCTATACATAAAATCAAAATTAATGAGAATAACTCTTTTGAAATAAAAATAAAATTTTTTATGCATCATTCTATGCATAAAATCAAAATTGATGAGAATAACACTTTTGAAATAAAAATAAATTTCTTTATGCATCTTTCTATGCATAAAATCAAAATTAATGAGAATAACTCTTTTGAAATTTAAAAAAAAATCTTTCTGCATCTTTCTATGCATAAAATCAAAATTACGGAGAATAACTGTTTTGAAATAAAAATAAATTTCTTTATGCATCTTTCTATGCATAAAATCAAAGTTGATGGGAATAACTCTTTTGAAATAAAAGTAAATTTCTTTATGCATCTTTCTATGCATAAAATATAAGTTGATGAGAATAAATCTTTTGAAATAAAAATAAAATTCTTTATGCATCTTTCTATGCATAAAATGAAAATTGATGAGGATAACACTTTTGAAATAAAAATAAATTTCTTTATGCATCTTTTTATGCATAAAGTAGAAATTGATGAGAATAACTTTTTTGAAATAAAAATAAATTTCTTTATGCATCTTTCTATGCATAAAATCAAAATTAATGAGAGTAACTCTTTTGAAATAAAAATAAATTTTTTATGCTTCTATTCATGCATAAATTCAATTTTAATGAAAGTAACACTTTTATGATAAAAAAAATTCTTTAATGCATTCAATTTTAATGAAAGTAACACTAGAGGAGAACTCTTTTCCTTAAGATCCAACTGATTCTGGGGTTCCTTATAGTCTGGTGAACCCAACAGAATCCTGGGATAAAGATCCCTTATATAAAACTCATCTCATCAGATAATAATTCACTCAAATCCTAAGATTCAAATCCTTATCACAATATTGGTCTATTAGATCGAAATTTCTATCTGAACAGTCCTTCATGGAAATTTTCAATTAAACAAATTTTTAATTTGACATCCCTTAACTTGATCCACTGGGTCAAGTGTTAACAGCAACAATCTGCCATTACAATCCACTTATCTCATAGTGATTTGCTGAAGTCATTAACATCATTCCAGTGATGTACATCATCATAGGGACTCGTCCCATTCATCCTCATTGTGGTTTTACTTAGTTTATTACATTTCAACCAAAATTCAGGAATCTTCATTTTTCAATCAGAATCCAAATCAACTCATCAGTTCTCAACTAGAATTTAAAATCATATCAACCACATTCGAATTCATCATCTAGATAGTATTAATGCTTATAATTTCAAGTCTTAGATTTACTCGTATATATTGCCAGTAAAGAGCTGCAGTTATACCCTCGGTATATACGGGTAGTCACACGGTCCTTGGAACTATAAGGTAAATACCATCATGTCTAGGCCTCAAGCAAGTCAGGGATTCCATACAATTGCAGTACTTCCTTCTGAAGACCCGATTACAAATTTATGAATTTCAGTTTGAATATCAAATTGTATGAATTTTATCACACAATTACAACCTTTTACTGCTTCTTCAAAAAAATTTTACATTTTTGGCTTCTCGGTTTAGCCAATTTGCTCTGATACTAGCTGTGAGGTCCCTATCCCCACCACGCCACGAATTCAAGGGTGCTAGCAGCGGAAGTAGCAACGAATTCAGGGGTGCTAGCAGCAGAAGTAGCACTTCTTGCGCGGGGTAGGGTCCCACACTCGGGGCCTCGCCCATGGATATCCACATAAGAGACTAATCCATCGGTTCTTCCAAAACCGAACTCGGAAAAACTTCCCTTGCCCGGAAAGCATGGGCGATTCCTCTAGGATAACTTTTCTCTAATGTAGTCAAAAGCCTTAACTAACTCAACTGATCTAACCATACCCGTAAGTCCCATGGTAAGATCAGGGAAAAGATTGTACTTGGATCATTGAGACCAACGCTTTTTTCCTCATTGAGAGGCACAGCCGTTGATTCTTTTCCATAGAACAATTTTTGTTCGGGATTTACTTCATCTATCGAACCAGAACAAAATTGAGTCTCAATTTGGGGATCCATCAGTCCATTCTAACCCCATCCAGTCCCATGGGTTAGCCAACCACCCAACCACTATAGTGATGGGATCGAATTAAGAATTTGGTTAGGTTGTCCTGGGTACTAGGGAAAAGAGTTCCCAGGCCCCCTAGCCGGATATTCATGCAAACTTAAAACTAGTCACACTTACACACCCAATATGAAATTGCCTTTTCCACAGATTCAACATTCTTTAAAACAATCATTTAATAAAACCATAGTGTCACTGATCATAATCCTCTAATTATCCACTTGAATCCTTATTTCCAAACATTCCCTTATCGATGTACCTATGGCATCATTGACAACTAGAATGCTCACCCCCTATCCACTCAGGGGTCTTTTCGATAGTTCCTAGCTCATAGTAACCGGCAAGTATTCACTTTAACAAAAATGGAGTCTCCGTTGAAGATCAGCAAGATCAACCAACAGATCTATATAAAACAGCCATGGACTCATCCATTGAGGACTAGCAAGGTCAATCAACCAGATCCATACCCGAATTCAGAACAACAATTCTTACTCTTCCTTGTTCCAATATCTTCCCCGACGTACGTGTAGGTATCTTCGGTGACCTAGAGCCCCAGCACCGTATGGTCAGCACCCTAGCACTTCACTCATAGGCCGCTTTCTTGGTCCCTCATCCACTGTACCAGAAGCTTACCATTTAAATCAAACCGAGGCTGGTCAAGACCTCGACCGACCTTGCTACACGAGACGTCCTCCGTTGACCGTCAGCAGTTGCAACTTTAACAGATAGGTCTCCACGACTTGATTCACAAGACGGTCAAAATGCTTCCCCAGCATTCTTGACTTAAAAAAGTCATTTAAAAACACATTTCACATACAAATACAGTTCCAACAATATTTCCATCTTTTCTCATCACTCCACATCCTTTCACATTAGTCCCCATCTTTTCTCATCTTCCCAAAATTTCTTTTTTCTTCATCGATCCCTATTACATCACATCATTCCCACATCAAATCTCATCCAATTGCATCATTCACACATCAATCCACATCATCCATACATCCATCCACATCAATCCACATCATCCATACATCCATTCACATCAATCCACATTATCCCCACATCTGTCCACATCTTCCATACATCCATTCACATCAATCCACAATATCCACACATCAATCCACGTTCATTTCATAAGTATTTCAATTCTCATCTAATCACATCTTTTTCTATCTCAGCACTTATTTCCTCAATTATCCTCATTAGATCTTATCCACTTCCATCTACCCATACATCTCATCACTTCACATACATTAACATCTATCCAGTTTACATCGCATCTTATCACATCCATTTCACATCACATCTCATTCATTCACATCCCGATTCACATGCTAACACAATCATTCACGTACCATATCGTTTATTCACATCCCAATTCACATCACATCACATCCATTCACATCCCTTATCATTCATTCACATCCCGATTCACATGCTATCACATTCATTCACATCCTATATCATTCATTCACATCCCGATTCACATACTATCACATTCATTCACATCCCGATTCACATGCTAACACATTCATTCACATCCTATATCATTCATTCACATCCCAATTAACATGACATCACATCTCATCTATTCATTCACATTTATCTGATTCACATCACATCTATTTACCTCTCATTCTCATCACTTCTATTCTCATCACATCCATCCATCCATTCATTCTTTCCCATCTATCTGATTCGCATCCTATCTCATCACATCTATTTACCTCTCATTCTCATCACATCTATTCTCATCACATCCATCCATCCATTCATTCCCATCTATCTGATTCGCATCACATATCATCACATGTATTTACCTCATATTCTCGTTGAGGACCAGCAAGGTCAATCAACCAGATCCATGCCCGAATTCAAAAAACAACTCTTACTCCTTGTTCCAATATCTTCCCTGACATACGTGTGGGTATCTTCGGTGACCCAGAGCCCGAGCACCATATGGTTAGTACCCTGTAGGATCCTTCGCAGGTCACCTAGCGCTTCACTCATAGGCCGCTTCCTTGGTCCCTCATCCAATGTACCGGAAGCTCACCATTTAAATCAAACCGAGGCTGGTCAAGACCTCAGCCAACCTTGCTATGCGCGACGTCCTCCGTTGACTCTCCATCAGCAATTGCAACTTTAATAGATAGGTCTCCATGACCTCATTCACAAGACGGTCAAAATGCTTCCCCAGCATTCTTGATCTTCTCTATTCATTCATATTTATCTGATTCACATCACATCTTATCACATCTATTTACCTCTTATTCTCATCACATCCATCCATCCATTCTTTCCCATCTATCTGATTCGCATCCCATCTCATCACATCTATTTACCTCTCATTCTCATCACATCTATCCTTATCACATCCATCCATCCATTCATTTCCATCTATTTGATTCGGATCACATATCATCACATCTATTTACCTCACATTCTCGTCACTCCTATTCTCATCGCATCCATCCATCCATTCATTCCCATCTATTTGATTCGCATCACATATCATCACGTCTATTTACCTCTCATTCTCATCACATCTATTTACCTCTCATTCTCATCTATCTGATTCGCATCACATCTAGTTACCTCTCATTCGCATCACTTCTATTCTCATCACATCCATTCTCTATTCATTCTCATCTATCACATCTTTTGAAATAAAAATAAATTTCTTTATGCATCTTTCTATGCATAAAATCAAAGTTAATGAGAATAACTCTTTTGAAATAAAAATAAATTTCTTTATGCATCTTTCTATGCATAAAATCAAAGTTGATGAGAATAACTCTTTTGAAATAAAAATAAATTTCTTTATGCATCTTTCTATGCATAAAATCAAAGTTGATGAGAATAACTCTTTTGAAATAAAAATAAATTTCTTTATGCATCTTTTTATGCATAAAATTAAAATTGATGAGAATAACACTTTGGAAATAAAAATCAATTTCTTTATGCATCTTTCTATGCATAAAATCAAAATTGATGAGAATAACGTTTTTGAAATAAAAATAAATTTCTTTATGCATCTTTCTATTCATAAAATCAAAGTTAATGAGAATAACTCTTTTGAAATAAAAATAAATTTCTTTATGCATCTTTCTATGCATAAAATCAAAATTAATGAGAGTAACTCTTTTGAAATAAAAATAAATTTCTTTATGCATCTATTTATGCATAAATTTAATTTTAATGAAAGTAACACTTTTATAATAAGAAAATTCTTTTATGCATCTATTTATGCATAAAAAACAATTTTGATGAAAGTAACACTTTTATAATCAAAATAATCCCAATATGCATCTTTCTATGCATAGAAACTAGTTCTAATGAAAATAACACTTTTATAATAAAAATATTTCTAATATGCATTTTTCTATGCATAGAATAAAAACAACACTAATAATAAAAAGATAAAACTTACTTCACCAAATTTAAGAAAATTTTGCCATAACCTCCTTTGTATGGCTCACCATTTTTAAAAATTTTCACTCTAAAATTTACTAGAAATTATCCAAGATGATTTAAATTCTAATCTAATCAATTTCCACTTTATTAAGAGTAAACAATACAAAAAGTTTAATTGCATCAATTTGATTACACATCTAGGACAAAGAAAGGCTGAATTCAATAATGAAGAGAAGGGGGAAAGCCTTTCCAGCAAGGCATAACATCCATTTTGATTTTAAAGAAAGCAAAAATTAAAAAACCATAAAATAGAATAAGAAAAAGTAGAATTTCTAACTTACTAGGAGTTTTGTGAGCTTGATGGTTTGGGGAATCTACTCTTGTTTGTAACAAGAGTGGCCACGAATTCTTTTGAAGAGGAAATGGTCAAAAACAAATGAATTATCAATGAATTCACTGTTTTTGGCTCTAGGAAGGAGTAGAGTAACAGTGCATAAAACACTATTAACCATTTACAAAGGGGGAGGATTCATTTATAGGAAAAAGTGAGCCTCTAACCAAGCAAATTGATTCTAGAATTTTGCAAATCAGTTGGGTCAATTTTTGATAATTTTTAGGTTAGTTTAGTTTACTTTTTGGATCTAGTTGAAGCAGGAGAGAGGAGAGATGAAAATATCTCATTATTTGTGAGTTTAAAACTCAACTACACATGTGAAATAGGCACCTTCTTCATGAGGGAAATTCCCCACAGTGAGGTGTCAAAAATGCATCATTTCTTGTAAATATCTCTTCTTTTTTAACTAATAACCTTGTTCTTAGTCAACTCTTCATCTTATGTGAGCATTTACTCATTTTTGGGGGATTTTTTTTTATTCTTCCATTTATCTCCTCTTTACATTTGGATTAATCTAATTGGTCCATAAGAACCTTAATTCGAAAATTTCAGAAAATGTGGACCCTTAGGCTAAGGTCCTTTTTACCTGATTTTAATTTATTCCAATTGCACATTGGAAATTTCTTTTTGAATATCTGTTTCAAGGGAAACCATTTTAGACACTAGGAGGATTTTTATATCCAAAAATATCTCAATTTTGAATTACCTCTCTCTAGACATTTTCTCTCTCTAGGCCAAAACAGGGTAAAATAGGATCTTTCTTTTATTTCAGAGAGGGGAATAATTATAAGATCAGAAGGGGAGGTTCTTACACCTACGCACCTCAAAAGTCGGAGGGAGGAATCTTACATCCTACCCCACTTAAAAAACGCGAGCTGTCCTCATCTCGCAAAATTAGAGGAGAACTCTTTTTCTTAAGATCCAACTGATTCTGGGGTTGCTTATAGTCTGGTGAACCCAACAGAATCCTGGGATAAAGATCCCTTATATAAAACTCATTATCAGATAATAATTCACTCAGATCGTAACATTCAAATCCTTATCACAATATTGGTCTATTAGACCAAATTTTCTATCTAAACACTCCATGGAAATTTTCAATTATACAAATTTTTAATTTGACATCCCTTAACTTGATTTACTGGATCAAGTGTTAACAGTAGCAATCTGCCATTACAATCCACTAATCTCATAGTGATTTGCCGAAGTCATTAACATCATTCCAGCTACGAACATCATCACACAGGGACGCGTCCCATTCATCCTCATCGTGGTTTTGCTTAGTTTATTATATTTGAACCAAAATTCAGGAATCTTCATTTTTCAATCAGAATCCAAATCAACTCATCAGTTCTCAACCAAAATTTAAAATCATATCAACCAGAAAAAGTGAGCCTCTAACCAAGCAAACTGATTCTAGAATTTTCTAGATCAGTTTGGTCAGTTTTTGACCTTTTTTAGGTCAGTTTAGCTTACTTTTTGGATCTAGTTGAAGCAGGAGATGAAAATATCTCATTATTTGTGAGTTTAAAACTCTACACATGTGAAATAGGCGCCTCCTTCATGAGGGGAATTCCCCACACTGAGGTGTTAAAAATGCATCATTTCTTCTAAATGTCTCTTCTTTTTTAACTAATAACCTTGTCCTTAACCTTGTCCTTAGTCAACTCTTCATCTTAAGTGAGCATTTACTCATTTTTGGGGGATTTTCTTTTATTCTTCCATTTATCTCCTCCCTACATTTGGATTAATCTAATTGGTCCGTAAGAATCTTAATTCAAAAATTTCAAAAAATCTGGATCCTTAGGCTAAGGTCCTTTGTACCTGATCTCAATTTATTCTAATTGCACATTGAAAATTTCTTTTTGAATATCTGTTTCAGGAGAAACCATTTTAGACACTAGGAGGATTCTTATATCCAAAAATATCTCAATTTTGAAATATCTCCCTCTAGACATTCTCTCTCTCTAGGCCAAAACAAGGTAAAACAGGATCTTTCTTTTATTTCAGAGAGGGAAATAATTATAAGATCAGAAGGGGAGGTTCTTACACCTGCACACCTCAAAAGCCGGAGGGAGGAACCTTACATCCTACCCCACTTAAAAAACGCGAGATGTCCTCATCTCGCAAAATTAGAGGAGAAAACACCATATTAGTGAATTTGGAAATTTTCTAATTCCCATTTTTGAATACTTAAAAAAGGGGGACATGGATAACATGTTTGTAAGTTTCTCAAAACCCTATCATATGACCTATCGTTGGAAAGCGCTTGAAAAATGGAATCTAAAGAGCTATAAAGTGCTCATTTTGGATTAGTAGTGTTCAAGACACACACCCTTCTCCTCCCCTTTTACATAACCTTAGTCTCTCAATACCCCCCCACAATACCAACTATGAAAAAATTGGAATAGGTGGTATTGGACATAGGATGCCTTTATAACATTAGGCGTATAAGGTTACGAATATAGGCGTGGTTACATTGAGATTTAAAACAATTTCTCAATGGAGTTAGAGGCTGATACAAAGTTAGCTTCTGACTCTTTGTTAGGACATTTGGAAGTGATATGTCCCATTTGTTTACACTTGTTACAGTTCATTTTGTTGGGACATTTGATCGAACAATTATTTGCCAAATGACCCACCATCTTACTTTGATCACTTGATGTGACAAAGCTTGTTGAAGTTTTTGCATTTGAAGATTCAGCTCCTCCCTTTGGCCTCTTTTCTTCATCAAGACAAGATTTAATGACTCCTTCAAGGGTGGGATTAGGTATGTTCTTCAGGGTGTGGTGAGGTGGGTACACCTTCTTGACTGCTTTTAGCAAAACAGCCACTGCATCATCTTCATCCATTCTCACATTCACTGATGCAAGTTGAGCTATAAGGCCCTTCAAGTGAGAGATGAAGGCTCCAATGCCATCTCCCTCTTTGAGTTCCAAGCTGAAAAATTCAATTTTAAGTGAGATCTTGGAATTCTTACCATGAGCTCCATAGAGCTTGTCAAGCTCATCCCATTTCTCCTTTGTAGCTGGTCCACATGGTGAATGAGAGCCTCATCAAGATGAAGCATGATGATGGCTTGCGCTCTCTCATCATCTTCAATATCTTCAGCCTTAGTTCGATCAATAACCTTAGTGCCAAAGATGAATGGCCAAAAACCTTTAGACATCATCTTGTACTTGAAAGGACTTGCCAAGTGTGCCTGAGAACTTCTTAATTTGGGTGTTGTCCTTTGACATTGGGTATTGAAGGAGATTACTAGAGAGTAATGGACTGATTTATGAAGAAGAAAAAAACAAAAATTTGTGATGTTTTGGCTTAAGTAGAAAGAGAAAGGCTTATGAGAGTGCAACAACCCTTAATCAAGTAAAGGATGTTGCATAAAAAAGGAGATTAAGATGGTAAAGTTTATGGTTTAGCACTTAGGGTTTGTGCCCAACCACTAATTCTGATGGAGATTAGCTTCATTAGTATCAAAGAACACTTTGTTTGGTGATTAAGATCACCATTAGTATTTAGCAACACTATTAGTGCTTAAGAGCACATTTCTAGCATCTAATGACACTTGCATTGGTGATTAGATTCACCATTAGTGTTTAAGAACACTCTTAGTGTTTAGAAACACTTTGGAATGGCTCCCCTTTGTTGGATTAGTATCCTCATTAGTGTTAATAACCACTATTAGTGCTTATAGGCACACTTTGAGAAGCTTTGTGCACTTAAAGATGTTGATGAAGCTTGATGGCAATGAGGCTTATGAATACCCCATGGTGTATGCCCACCACTTCAAGGATATGGAAAAAGACCCTCACAAGAGCACTTAACAAATTAGTACTCCTTTAATGATAAGCATGAAAGCTAATTAGTTTTTAAAACACTTTTATAAAGCTTTTATACAAGCTTCCATGGCTGAAAACTAGACAGCCGATTGGTATTTTGACTCCAGCGCTCGATTCAGGCTGCCATTAGGGCTGAGACCTGGGCTGTAGGACCTTGAGTCTTAGGGCTTCAAAAGCCCTAAGCTTGTGTGGCTAAAGATTACCGACACAAGGCGAATAGATGTACGAAAGCCAACGCTGCTGATTTTGTGCGTCGGCTTGCTCAGAACGCAGTGACGCGGCCAGGCGAAGAGAAACCCAAAAATTTGTTGTACGTTCCTGAGCACCCGGACCTCCTCTACACTTTCCCAGATGAAAACTCGCCGAGTTCTTGCCTCCACAAGATGCTAGAGCTCCTCCACTGGTGTGGCAGGAGGTTCAGCTCCACAAAAAAAAGGGAATAAAATTGACCTATTCTACACCACAAAAATGACCTAATCTTGCCAAGATCTAGATACCATGTTAGAATTTGGTGGTGCTCATGCTAGATCAAATACGTGGAGGAGAGAGTCTCACAAAATATAAGAAAAGATCTTGCTTATTAATTTGCTCAAAATACAACTAAGCTTCATGCTCATAAAATGCCTTCTAGCTCCACCTTTAAATAGGTGAGCTAGTGGACCATAAGTCCATTCACACACACACCCTTCTCCTCCCCTTTTACATAACCTTAGTCTCTTAATATGGGCTAACATTGGATCCACTACTAGAGGACTCTCGAGATCCACTAAGCACCTATGATTTTTGCTCTACATGTGGTGTAGCATCAACACTATTTACATATGTATCTTTGATTGCCTTCACTACTGGTGCATACCAGCTACTCATCTCGTCAAAAGGCAACAACTCGACTTACTCGCATCTCACGAATGGCAGGGTTATAACATCTATAACCTTTTTGCTCCATATCGTAGTCGTTGTACATTCACATGACCAATACACTTGTGCCATATGTCAATATCTGCAATGACACATGTTCCATGTGCAAACATCGCTGCCTTTACTTTAGGCATTGTGAAGCCCCTGCCCCCTAGCTGCAATGCCCTACCGCGGGCGACGAAAGCGACGTCGGCCTTCCACGCGGGGTGGGGGTCCACACTCGAGGCCTCGCCCGTGGATGTCCAGGACGAGAGACTAGCCCGGGCGGTCCCTCCGAGACCGGGCCCGGAAAACTCCCTTCACCCGGAAGGCACGAGCGATTCTGCCATGGGAAAAATCTTCTAACGGGGGAATTACTCTAACGAGTCAAGGTCTTAACTAGGTAAACTCATCTGACCGAACCTGAAGTCACATGGTCAGATCAAGAAGAGACTTGCACTTAGTCCATGGAATCACTACGTTTTTCCTCATTTACGAGGCACAGCTGCTGATCCCCTCCCACAGAACAAGGTCTTCTCAGGCTTTAATCTAATTAATGTAACTAATCGTATCTAGTTCTTTCTTAGGAATCCTCCGATGCAGCCTAACCCCCCATGGGTTAGCCAACCACCCGACCACTGTAGTATTGGTGGGATTCCTTTATAAAGATTTGGTTGTCTTTTGCCTGGGTGGGTGGTTGCAAGATCAGGGTACCCAGTTTTGTCCACTCAGGCACCCTGTAAACAGTAAAAAAACAGGCATTTGTTTACCTTTAGTGGCTAATCTCTCCTAGTAAATGAAGGAATTTCGTTTCAAGTTCTTTTGTTGGAACATCATATTCAAAGTTGGAAATATAGTTGCATAATTTGATTAAGCATTAGATAGTCAAAAGTACTCATTTTCTTAGGTACAAAGTCAATGTATACACCCTGTCCCAAATTTGAACTGATTCCATAAAATGCTAATATCTTTTACATATAAACTCATATGAGATTCCCACTTTGTACCTTAGATCTTCACATAATATGGAGCTTAACTTGATTTTTTGAGAAATTTTTAAGATATTTGTCTATTTTCTTTAAATATTTCAAGGTCTTTAAAGTGTTATAATATACGCCACTTTTTGTACCCACAATAGCTACCACTTAAAATCCTCAATCTTGTAGATCAAAAGAGTGGGTAGATACTGAGACATTAGTAGAATGTGGTGGTTAGTAAAAAATACAAATCCAATGGTTCGATTTTTAATGATCTCTTTTTCAAAATTCTTCCAGACTATCAGAAGGCCTGCAAATATTAATAATCTAATTAGTAAAATTATATTTTTGATGTGAATCATCTAAAACCTATAGGGACTAGTGTACTTGTAATGGTGCATCTATGGAAAAATAAATTGGATCACTCTAAGTATGGAAAGATCATTTGTTTATCATTTCATCATATTTTTGACTAATTTTGATTAATTAGACTAATTTATATTAATTTAAGTTATATTGGGTTAATTTAAGGGCAAGCGTATTTTCTATCATTTGCTTGATCTCATTTTAAGTACCTTGCCCCCCAAAATTTGCTCTCCAAGCATTGTCCCAGTCCAGCAGAAACTGGATAAAACTGGACAGCCTGATCTTGCAACAACCCGGGTACCAAAGAAAAGAGTTCCCAGGCCCCCTAGCGGACGATTCATGCAAAAATTAAGGTAGGCATACCACGTACACACCCAATATGAACTTACCATTTATAACAGATTTGACTGGCTTTAAAACAATCCTTCAATAGACATCATAATATTTGTGATCATCATTTTCTAAAATTTCGAGTCCATTATATTACAATAATATCCTCTAGACTCTCCGTTGAAGACCAGCTGGCCAACCAACGAGATCCAGTATCAAAATTTTGGTTCCCAAAAATCTTTCCTTTTAGTCCATCCAAAATCTTCCTCGACGTACACATGGGTGTCCTAGCAACTGCGAGCCCGTACATCGCCTGGTCAGAACCCTCTCTAGGATCCTCCTTAGGTGTCCTACACTTCACTCAAGGACCGCTTCGTCGGTCCTCACCCATCGTACTACCGAAAGCGCACCATTTTAACAGTATCGAGGCTGGTCAAGACCTCGGCAGGCTTTGCCGCGAGCGATGTCCCTTGACGACTCCCCGCCAGCTGTTCCAACGAACCTCCTCTTAGAAAAACATAAGTCAAATTCTTCCTCCAGCATTCTGGTGTAAAACAGTCCTTTGAATTAAAAAACAGAGGTTCCAATACAAGTAAAATTCTAATTTGAGATTGGTTCCAAAAACCCTTTTTCCATAATTTCCAGTTTCATAAGGAGGATCCTTGATCTCTCATCAGGGTAATCTACCCATCATTCAGTCTGACTGTCCAACTAGATTCTTGGTGAGTTCGATCATCAGGAGAAACTAGTTTAGTTCCGATAGTCTATTCTTTGTGATTAGAAACTGGAACTGGTCACGAAATTTTTACTTGATTTAGATCGAGAGATGGACAAGTAGGTTTACTGTCCGTCCCTCTCATAATCTAACCAAATTCATTCGGTTTAGTTCTACAAGGATTCTCTTCAGATAAACATCTAGTTTTGGGTAAATATCCATTTAGTGATTTTACTAATTAAAATATCCAAAGATATTCCTTCTATCATTTATATAATTTCTCAACCTTAATTCATTAGGTAGAATTATGGTGGAAATTTATCTTTTGACACTAAAATTTAATTCAAATCCATCTTTTCTTAATTATCATAAAAATTCTTCTTTTAAACTAAATATCATACCTATTTTGTTTTCTTTGAATAAACTTGAAATCCCTCTTTTTCTCATTTTAATGAGTGCAATCCAATTATCATGGGAATTCCTCTTTACCATAAACTAAATCTATCAAAAAGTACATAAAAATATTCATTAATTCCATTAAGCTAAAAATTACACTTTTCTCATTTAAAAATTTGAATTCCAATATGGTGGGAATTCCTCTTTCATCATTTAAACTTATCTATAAAAAAGATAAATTTAACTAAATTTTCTCTTAAAATTTAAATAAAAATCTTCGTTAATTCCTTTACACTAGGAATTACACTTTCCTCATTTAAATATTTGAATTCCAATATGGTGGGAATTCCTCTTTCATCATTTAAACTTATCTACGTAAAAAGATAAATTTAACTAAAATCCTTCTTTAATTTTTAAATAAAATATACATTATTTTAGCATCCCAAATTTTCTCTTACTTCATTGGAATACATGGATTCCCATTTTCATGGGGATTACTCTTTTAACAAAAAAATGGATTACTAGAAATTCCTCTTTTTCCTAATTAACTATTTATGCATAAACATAAAATTAAATTTTCCATGATTATAATGAGAATCATTCAATTAATCTAGGATGATTAATCCTAGAATATGGTAGGAAGTCATCTTTTCATATTATGAATGAAAATGATTTATGTGTTAATTTTATAAAATTTTTGCCATAGCTCCGCTGTGCTGTTATTGATAATTCTCAATAATTTGAAAGCATAAAGTTTAGTAATATCCCTATGATTAGAATGACCATTAATTGGATCAATATCCAATTATGGACTTGATTCTTAATTTTTCCATAAATTAAATAGCATAAAAGCATTAAAAAGCCACTTAATTGACCTCAATTTGACAAGCATAGAAATTACTTTTAGATTAGAGAATTGCTTCATCATCAAAAGCTTCATTTGAATATAGAATAGGTCATAGGAATGACCATTCTTTGGGGGGGAGAGAGATATGCTTAAAAAACATTATAATTTAAGCATAAATAAAAATTTATGTGTTTTATCATTACTATTCATTAAAGAAATTCAATTGCATTAAAAAGCCATTCAATTGAATGCTTCTCAAGCTTGAGAGGGATTGAGAAGAGAGAAACATTTGGAGATTAAAGAAAAAAGACCATAAACCACATTTTACCTCTTAGATTGCTTGATTCTTTGATAAAAGTAGAGGCCCCCAACCAATCAATGGGTTTGGTATGTTGATGAAGTCTCCAAGGAAGATTGAAGAGAGAGAGAAGCTCCAATCTCTTCAATTTGTAGAGGGTTTTTAGAGGATAATAGAAAATAAGATTATCTTAGAGTAATACTGGCATATTTTAGTTCACAGATGATAATACAAAATAATGAGGGTCTATTTATAGGTGAGGGAGGCCACTAACTGAGTCCAACTGAGTTCTAGAATTTTCCAGCATCAGTTTGGCTGAATTTGGACAAATTTTGGACCAGTTTGGCTCCCTTTTTTATTTGGTTTGATCTAGGAGAGAGAAGAGATAAAAATATCCTATTTTTTTAAGTTTAAAACTCATCCACACATGTGAAATAGGCGCCTCCTTGAAGGGCCCCCTTCTCCTTACCAATGTGTCAAATATGAATGATTACTCCAAAATATCTCATTTTTTTATTAATACTTCATAGTTTTTAACTAATAAATTTAGTACTTAGTCAACTCTGCATCTTATGTGCGCATTTACTCATTTTTGGGTATTTTCTTTTATTCTTTGGATTTATCTTATCCCAACACTTGGATTAATCTTATTGGTCCATAGGAACCTTAATCCAAAATTTTTAAAAAATCTTAACCCTTAGGCTAAGGTCTTCTAAATCATTTTTAATTAATTCCAATTTTCCCTTGGAGAATCTATTTTGATTTTTTGTTTCAGGGAAATATTTTTTTGATATTTGTAGAATTTATTTATCCAAAAATATCCCAATATTGATTTACCACTCTCTAGAAATTTTTATCTCACTAGGCCAAACAAGGAAAAATAATATTTTCTTGTATTCAAAAACATAGAATGATTACAAGGGATTGAAGTAGAGGCTTAATTGTTATTCAAGCTAAGGAGGAATCTTACAGGCATGTTCACATCCAAAGTAAACATCCTACCATTTTTGTTACCCTTTGCCACCAAGCGACACTGATTTTTGAAGTCGTCCACAAAACATCCTTGAGGATTAAACCTCAATTGTGCAGACCCTACTCAACCATCTGTCCAACAGAAACCAAGTTCTTAGTAATATTTCAAACATGAAGAACATCTTTCAAGTACTTCATTTTTCCATCCTGTATAGACAATGGCACTTTACCAATATGCGCAATGGGATACACAATATTATCACCTGTTTCTACATAATCTCATTTTTCCATTTTCTACATGTCTCTAAACCATTCAGCATGATTGGTCATGTGGTTAGAGGTGCCAAAATCCACATACCATGTATCTTGAGATCCTGACACATCTCCTGTTATGGAACTGAGTATGTGTTGCATCACAAACAGCTGCTCACTTCTGTCATCATCACCTCCCTATTTACTAGATGATGCATAGTTGCCTTGCTACAACTTTACACTTTTAATGTCATTCTACTTTTTATAGCATTCCATTGCCACGTGCCCTGGTTTGCCATAATAATAGCACTCTATGCTATTTGCAATTTGATTTCTTTGCCACCTTGTCGACCACCACCTTGGCCTCGACCACGACCTCTACTTCTGCCTCTACTACCTAAATTAGGGTAGTATGCCTTTTTTGATGTGTTCTTGCTTTGTGAAGAAGGGGCGTCTCACCAAGAGAATTTTCTTTAGCATAGACACTAAGTCCCAAAAGTTTAGAATATTCTCCCTAACTGCAATAATAGAGGTCTTGAATGGCTTGTACTCTTTGCCAAGCCCATTAAAATAGACACTCAAAATCATGATCTTCCACTAATACATTGATAAACCTAAGGGATTCAACAATTCCCTTAAGCTTTAAAGCATACTCATTGATAGAAATGCTTTACTTTTCCATATTATTCAGCTCTTATTTTAGCTACAGTTTTCTTGCCTTTGTATTGGTTTAGAACATCTACACCAGTATCTTCTATACAAATATATAACTAATAAAGATAAGAGTATATACATAAAGGGAAAGTAATCTCCTATAACAACATACAAATTGGTCGATCTATAGTGTGAACCTGACTATATGAGCTAGCTCTATAACTATGCCATAACTGTAGTACTCCAAAGTGGCTATCACATAGCTTGTCATCCACTGGTAGCATATCGACCATAATCTCACCAACGATGACAATGGCATAAGTGCAAAATCTATCACATAGGCGGGTTATCAATGTCCATTGATGTAACACAAGTTGAGCTCGATATCTCAACAGGTTTCACCAGCCCAACCTAATGTAAGGCACCTTGATATCTTACCCACACAAAAATGAAACTAGCCTTATCATGTGCTTAATGTCAAATAGAGAAATTCTACAAACTCAGTGTACATAGTTGCTTAAGACTAGTAACACAAACCAGAAAGACATAATCATTCTCTTGTAATAGTTTTCTTGTGAGCTCCCCTTCTTCCCTCTTCTTACTTTCTTGTGTGTGATTGGATTCTTACATGCTAGATGGATGCTTGTTTGAATAGGTTTGATTCTAGGTTTTCCTCCTCGATTAGCTTCTTCTTCTCCTTCTTTTTATGAGATAAACCATCATGAAGGACCATATCCTCTATTCCTCTATCTAGGCATAAAGATCTCTCTCTTCACCCCTTTGGTAAATGAGTATTCTGGTGTAACAATGGAGTGAGGACATGATGGCAAGCTAGCACCCACATTGGGAATTTGCATTTACGGTTCTAAGGAAAGACCCAACTACACATGCTTTCGCAAGGCTAATGTAAGCTCTTGACTTGAAAATGCAATTTAGAGCCGTAAACATCCTACTTTTTTCATTATAATTTATTGTATATTTAAATAAACCAAGTTGGGTTTAGCGCATGTGGGGTCACTCATAAATATGTAAGCGTAGCACATGGGTTCAACAGAAGGGATTTTTAAAATTCCTTTTTACACATTTTTTACATACAGAAGGGTACTATTTAAAGGGGGTATTCACATGTTAAATAGAAAAAGGGTACCATTTAAAGGGGGTATTCACATGTTAAATAGAAAAAGGGTATGTTTTATTCATGAAAATTCACAGATAAGGGATTTTAAAAATAGGCCTTGAATGCACGTGATACATAGGGTTTACTTATAGTGAACCCCCTAAGTTTTAGCGTCCCTAATGGTGAAAATGTGCTCTGAGGGTGACCAATTTGGCAGGGGATGTCTAGAGATAAAATATTTTTAAAGTAATCAAGAATTGGGTTGCAACAATTTGAATGTAATTGGATTTTGACACTCTGCTTACTCGGGTCATAGCAGAGTTGATGAGGTGGTCGAATGCAAAGGCTATCATATCTTGACTCTGGGAGAGTTCACGAATGCCAGATAGATTCGGGGTATCCATCTATAAATTTCCAATTCAATTTATGAGTTTTTAATTTTTGAAGTTCATTCAACATAATATAAACAAGTGAAAACATTATTTCCCAGATTTACTTTAAAATTTTTAAGCGATTTCTGCTGCTGCTGTTACGTAAATTTACAACAGCGCTCTATACCAACTGTGAGATCCCACTACCTCCTCTGCGCATCGGATTCTCCGATGGTAGCAGCGGAAGCAGCTCCCTCTTGCACGGGACAGGATTTAACACTTGGGGCCTCGCCCTCCTCGAAGGTCCGGGCACGAGACTAAGCTGGCGATCATTCCAAAAACCGAAATCGGGAAAATTTCCCATGCCCGAAAAGCGGGGACGATTCCACCATTTTGAATTTCTTAACGAATTTTTCTAACAAAGTCAAGGCTGATCTAACCTTTATATGAATAAACCAGATAGAAGGGAAACTATAACAGACTTAACTTCAAGGAATCAATGCTTTTTTCCTAATTGAATTACGCATAGCCATTAATCTATTCATTTGAGAATTCTTCAGGCTTTAATTAACTAGTCGAGTTCTAAGCGTAATCTTATTAATCAATTTTATTATTAAAACTCTACTAATTCTAGCCTAACCCCATCCGGCCCATGGGCACTGCCCAACCACTGGAATAGTAGAACCAGACAAGTACTCACCCACCCATAATTGAAAGCCTTTCTAACCCCATCCGGCCCATGGGCACTGCCCAACCATTGGAATAGTAGAACCAGACAAGTACTCACCCACCCATAATTGAAAGCCTATCTTAACTTTTGCTTTAGAAAACTGATACTCACACACTCCTCTTTAAACTTTAATTTATAAAACAATCCATTGACAAACAATTACTGGGTATAGATGTCACAACTCAAAATTTCCATTCAATCCTTATTTCTCACAAAACAGTATCACTCTGGACTCTCCATTGAGACTAGCAGGTCAACAACGAGATCCAGTAACAGATTACAATAAGTTTCTCATCATCATACATATGTATCTTCCATGACATGCATGGATGTCCTCGGCACTGCGAGCCCGTGCATCGCCTGGTCAGAACCCTCCAAGATCCTCCAAGATCCTCTTTAGGTGTCTTGGCAGTTCACTCAGGGACGACCTAGGCAGGCTTTGCCGTGTGAGCCGTCCTTTGAACACTCCCTGCCAGCTACTATTGCAACCAAACTTCCCTTAGAACACACATATACCAAATGCTCCCTCCAGCATTCTGGCGTAAGATAGTCCTTTAAGAAAAACAGGGTTTCTATGCAAGTTTTTAGTTTTGATTTTCTTTTGAATACAATGAGTATATCTTAATTCCGTATCCCAAGACTTCTAGATCACAGGTCTGGATTCCCATGCAAAATTCCTTGAATTCTAAATTCTTGATCCTCAGATCAAAATCAAAGATCTCAACTTAGTTTCAAACTTGGTGGGTGATTTGAGTGAAGATTACTGAATTGGTCACATCGTCATTTCTTGAAACTGACGAAGGAGATACGTCTTGGTCATAGTCTGATTCAGGATTTGAGTCTGGAAAGGTTCTCCCTGAACGCGCATCATTTTGAGAGTCTTTACTTTCCTGATCCTCTTGAGCGACGTCGGTATATGTGGTTCTATGGAGGACGATGTATTAATGTCAGTACCAGCAGTCACCGTTAGAGGCTCATGCAAAATATTTCCTTGGCCATGATTCTGATAAGGCTAGGGCTTATTGAGCATGTTCAACTCTTTGATCATTCACCCAGGAACTTCAGAACTTCATGCCGATTTTTTAGTCTTCTTAGCCGCTTTATCCCTAGAGATAGAAATAGAGCACCTCTTTCGGTAATGAATCGTGTGTACCATGGTATGTCTCCTTCGTAGTTTCGCTTCTTTATGCGAATATGATTGAGGCAGTGATTTTTGGGAACCGTGATGCTCTATGTATATATCGAAAACTTTTGATAATAAATGATGTTTTGCAAAAAAAAATTTAAATTATTTTCATGATTGTGAATGTGGTTAATCTTGTTTCATGAAGTATGATGAAATAATTATCTGTTTAAAGAATAAATCATAAAAATTAAATAATCATAAATCTATTGTCAAAGTTAAGTTGAAGAAAATCTCGTTTTGTCAGAATCATGAGCGCGGCCCGTGCAAGGCAACCGGATCCTCTAACCGATGACAAAGAGTTAGATCCGGATGTTTGAAAAGCCATGCACAGATCCCAACCTGGTCCCTTCAAGGGTGAAGGGGAACAGTTAGGTGAAGTAGTGGAAAAGTGGATTGAGGCAATGGAGGAATACTTTGATGTAACTGGCTACAATGAGAGAAGCAAGATGGCTCTCGCCAAGTTAAAGATTGTGGAAACGGCCAGGGTCGCTTGGAGGAATCACTGCGAGACTAACCATCTCGACCTGGACCGATCTCAAAGCTTACCTCCGAAAGAGGTTTTGTCCTCCGGGATTCCTTGAAACTAGAATGAATGAATTCTTGGAATTAAAGTATGATAGCTGAACAATTGAAGAGTACCATCAAGCTTTTGCCCTTCTCAAATATTCCCCTCAGTTGGATGAAGAGCAGCTGATGGCCAGGTTTATTCCAGGAATGAACGAGCCATTGGACACCTTAGTGAGAATAATGCCAAACCTGTCTCAATGGCCGAAGCAGTAAGAATGGTGAAGGACTTTGCCAAAGCCTTTGTTGTTAAGGTCCCGCCAAAGTATGCACCCTCAAATTCTAAAAGATTCCAACCCTCGGCAGGAAGTACTTCAAACTTTCCTCCCCCAAAGAGGCAGCAAGGCCCAATTCAGAATAAGGATGCAGGAAGATTCAGAAGTGAAGGAAGACCCTTCCCCCAGAACACTTTCTCAAGAGCCCCACCTATTTCAAGGATTCAGAGAGATGAGCTCAGAAGTGAGAACCGGTGTTTTGGATGTCAGGGTTCTGGTCAACAGAGATGAAAGACTACCCGACTCCTGCCATGTCAAGGGGACAGGGAAGTCAAGGACCAAGAGTGCAAAGACCAACCCCTCCCATCTCTCCCAAATCAGAGAAATCCCAGAAGAACTCTAGCTCAGCCGTGTGCCTCTGTCCAAAGTAGCCTCAGAACTCCTTCCCATAACTGGGGCAACCAAAGAGAAAAAGTTCAGCCTCAGACTGCAGCAACAAGAGCAGTCACAATTGCAAAAGAAGTGGAAGAGGAAAGAGGACAGATTTATGCTGCAATTGAAAACCAAGGGCCAAACCGTCAATTCTCTGTCATTCATACTCCAGCTGAGTATCAGGGTAAGCCTTTTAAACTTTTGATTGATTCAGGCAGTACTCATTCTTTCATTTCCCCTGGATGCTTGCGTAAGCTAGTCTTAGATCAGAAATCAGGGAAACCTATGCAAGTTGAATTGGCAAGTGGGAAGATTCTTTTCACTCACCTTGAGACAGATCGTATTCAGTTCAATCTAGATGGGAATTTAACTGACTGCCAGTTCAGAGTTATACCTTTGGGAGTTTTTGGCGGGATCCTTGGAATGGATTGGCTCCACAAAAATCAAGCGGACATTCACTGTCACAATGGAACCATTTCCTTCCGTGACCTTCACGGAAACAAGGTTCAAGGAACCAGAAATTCAGGATCACCAAGTTTGTAGTTAGTAAAGGCTTCTAAGTTACTAAAAAGACTTAGAACGAAGCAGCACATTTATCTTGTCAAAATGAATCCGGTAGACTCAAAGTTAAAAGCTAAAGAACCTGAATGGTTACATGATTATGATGATTTATTCCCAGCAGAGCTAACAGAGATGCCTCCAATTCGGGAAGTAGATCATGTCATAGAATTGACCCTCGGAGCTCAGCCCCCAGTAGCCTTGCGCACGTTCAAAATGCCAGTTCCTGAAGCCATCAAACTCAAGGAACAGCTTAGACAACTGTGTCTCGATAGGTCTGCCATTTGGTCTGAGCTACAGAAGTTCCCAAGTGAGGGAAAAGTGAGTGCTCATAAAGTTCTATAAAATCCTTCTTCACAGACTCGCTTGCATCTTGAAGGTGAGAAATCATCATGGATAAAACCAAGTCCTGCTACCAAGCCATAAAGGAGATTAAGAAAGAAAGGAGATCGATGGAAGTAAGATTACTGCGAGCGACAAGTAAGAGTTACGACTTATATAAGGAACTAGCGTAACCTAGAAGCCAACGGGGTATCTTGCCACTGAAGTTTTACCGTCTTTCCATGATTTGGGTTTGGCACATATTTCTATAGAAGGCTTACATGAAATACATTATGAACTTTGAGATGAGGAGGTAAAAGAAGCTCGTAGGCTAAGTCACCTACTTTCTTTGAATTTAGATATGGCCCATAATATCTGAGGGATAACTTCTTATACTTCCCAAAGATATAGAACTTCTTTTGGGCCGTACTCAAATGAAGATACTCGAATGAAGACTATATCTGCTTCTTTAAATTCTCTGACTGTCCTCTTCTTATCTACATACTGTTTCTGTCGATCCTGGGCAGCTTTTATATCTTTATGAATTGCCTGCATCTACTGCTCCATGTCGTCAAACATTTGTCTGGACATCTCGACCCTAATCAATGGGTCGGACCTAGATAATGGAGTTAAGTAATCTTGTCCAAATAGAGCTTTAAAAGGGTTCATCCCAATACTTCTGTGATAAGAAGCATTGTAGGTGAACTCGACTAGGTGCAGATAGCTTAGCCACTTCTTGGGCTCCCTGTCTCACAGCATTACCAAAGTATGTCTTCGATTACTTGGTTTACCCTAATACTCTGCTGGAGGATGGATGACTGAGAATTGTCGGTTATGTCCTTGGTTTTCAGTTGTAGCATAGATCCGTCCTTTTTCCTCTTCTACTACATCTAAAATTGCGACTGCTCTGGCTACTGGAGTGTGAGGCGAAATTCTTTATCTTTGGTTGCCCCAGTTCTGGAAAGGAGTTCTGAGGTTATTCTGGATAGATGCAGATGGATGAGCTGGAGTTCTTCTGGGGTTACCCTGGCTTGGGCGAGACGGACCCTGATTAGACTGGTATGAAGGAATTGGTCTCTGAATTTGGGGTTCTTGATTTCCCTGTGCCCTTGACATGGCAGGAGTCGAGCAGTCTTTTAACTGATGACCAAAACCTTGGCATCCCCAAAACATCGGTTCTCACTTCTGAACTCATCGTTCTGAATCCTTAAAACAGGTGGGCTTCTGCGAAGTATTCTGGGGAAAGGGTCTTCCTTTTTTAAACAAAAATCTTTCTTTTATTTTAGAGAGGGAATAATTATAAGATCAGAAAGGGAGGTTCTTACTCCTGTATACCTCAAAGGCTGGGGGAGGAATCTTACATTCTACCCCATTTAAAAAAGTGCGAGATGTCCTCATCTCGCAAGTAGAGGACAACTCTTTTTCTTAAGATCCAATTTATTCTGGGGTTCCTTATATTCTGGTCAACCCAACAGAATACTGGGATAAATATCCCTTATATAGAACTCATCATTAAATAACAATTCATTCAGATCATATCATTCATATCTTTAACATGATAATGGTCCATTAGGCCGAAAAATGTCCTTCTGAACATTCCTCCACGGAACTTCAGTCAAGCAAGTTCTCAATTTGTCATCCCTTAACTTGATCTACCGTGTCAAGTGTTAAGAGTAGCAATTTGATAGCACAATCCACTAATCTCATAGTGATTTGCTGAAATCATTATCATCATTCTAGTTATAAATATCATCACAGGGACTCATCCCATTCATCCTCATTGTGGTTTCGCTCAGGTTATTATATTTCAACTTAATTTCAGGAATCATCATTTTTTAATCAGAATCCAAATCAATTCATCAGTTCTCAAACAGAATTAAAAATCATATCAACCACATTCGAAATCATCATCTCCATAGCATTAATGCTTATAATTTCAAGTCTTAGATTTACTCGTATATACTGCCGGTAAAGAGCTGCAGTTATACCCTCGGTATATACGGGTAGTCATGATACTTGGAACTATAAGGTAAATACCATCATGTCTAGGCCTCAAGCAAGTCAGGGTTCCATACAATTGCGGTACTTCCATTTGATGACCCAATTACTAATTTACGAATTTTCAGTTTGAATACCAATTGTATGAATTATATCACACAATTACAACCTTTTTGTGCTTCTTGATAAATTTTTGACATATTTGGCTTCTCAGTTGATCTTTATTAGCCAATTCGCTCTGATACCAAACTGTGAGATCCCTATCCCTACCACGCAATGGATTCGGGGTGCTAGCAGCGGAAGTAGCACTTCTTGCATGGGACAGGGTCCCACACTCGGGGCCTCATCCACGGATAGGACAAGAGACTAATCCGTCGGTTTTTCCAAAACACAACCCGGAAAAACTTCCCTTACCCAGAAAGCATGGGCGATTCCACCAGGATAACTTTTTACTCTAACGTAGTCAAGATCATTACTGATCACGCTGATCCGTCGACTGCACCTATAAAGATACTCGATTGTCGGATCAAGGAAGAAACTTGCACTTGGATCATTAGGAAAAAACGCTTTTTTCCCCATCAAGAGGCACAGTCGTTGATTCCTATCCATAGAACAATTACTATCCGGGATTTACTTTATCTATCGTAATAACAGAAATTGAGTCTTGATTTACAGATCCATCAGTCCAGCCAAACCCCATCCAGTCCCATGGGTTAGCCAACCGCTCAACCACTGTAGTGATGGGATCCAATTAGGAATTTGGTTAGGTTTTGTCCCGGGTACCAGGGAAAAGAGTTCCCAGGCCCCCTAGCCGGAATTTCATGCAAACATAAAACTAGTCACACCACTTACACACCCAATATGAAATTGCCTTTTTCTCATGCGTCAACTAACTTTAAAACAATCCTTTAATGAAACCATTATGACACTAATGACAATCCTCAAAATCTCCAGTTGAATCCATATTTCCCATCATACATTCATCGGTGTACTTAGGGCATCATTGGCAACCAGAACGCTCACCACCTATTCACTCAGGGGTCTTTTCAATAGTTCCTAGCTCATAGTACCCGACAATATTTTCACATATAAAAATCAAGATGGAATCCTCGTTGAAGATCAACAAGATCAATCAACAGATCCATATAAGAGAGCCATGGACTCATCCGTTGAGGACCAGCAAGGTCAATCAACCAGATCCATGCTCGGTTTCAGAAAACAACTCTTACTTCTTGTTCCAATATCTTCCACGATGCACGTGTGGGTATCTTCGGCGACCAAGAGCCCGAGCACCGTATGGTCAGCACCCTCTAGGATCCTTCGCAGGTGACCTAGCGCTTCACTCATAGGCCGCTTCCTTGGTCCCTCATCCACCGTACTGGAAGCTCACCATTTAAATCGAACCGAGGCTGGTCAAGACCTCGGTCGACCTTGCTATGCGAGACGTCCTCCATTGACTCTCCGTCGTCGGCAGTTGCAACTTTATCAGTTAGGTCTCCATGACCTTAATCCACAAGACGGTCAAAATGCTTCCCCAGCATTCTTGACATAAAACAATCATTTACAAACAGGTCACAAAATACAGTTTCTATATCGAACTCTCGTCTTTCCACATTATCCCTCCTCAGTCCACATTACTTATTCCATTTTCTATTCATATGTGTACTCATTCTCATCCATTCACTCATATTGACAACACATTATTTCACATACACATTCACATTCATTATTCCACATACACCTCCATGTTTGTACATCCACATCATACATCCAATTCCACATCCACATACATACATCCATACATCCACATCCACATCCACATTCACACATCTACATCTACATGCATACATCCACATCTCCATGCATACATCCACATCCCCATTCACATTCACATCCATACATCCACATCCACATCCACATCCACATCTCATCCATACATCCACATCTCCATGCATACATCCACATCCACATTCACATTCACATCCATACATCTACATCTACATGCATACATCCACATCTCCATGCATACATCCACATCCACATTCACATTCACATCCATACATCTACATCTACATGCATACATCCACATCTCCATGCATACATCCACATCCACATTCATATTCATACATACACATCCACATCCATACATCCACATCCACATCCACATTCACATCCATACATCCACATCTACATACATACATCCATATTCACATCTCATTCATACATCCACATGTCCATGCATACATCCACATCCACATTCACATTCACATCCATACATCTACATCTACATGCATACATCCACATCTCCATGCATACATCCACATCCACATTCACATTCACATCCATACATCTACATCTACATGCATACATCCACATCTCCATGCATACATAAACATCCACATTCACATTCACATCCATACATCTACATCTACATGCATACATCCACATCTCCATGCATACATCCACATCCACATTCACATTCACATCCATACATCTACATCTACATGCATACATCCACATCTCCATGCATACATCCACATTCGCATTCACATTCATACATACACATCCACATCCATACATCCACATCCACATCCACATTCACATCCACATTCATATTCACATCCATACATCCACATCACATCTATTCTCGCCCTATCTCATCCCATATACATATTACCCCATCAGATACACTTCTTACCTCATCCCATATACATCTTATCACATCCTAACTCATCTTAGCACATCCTATCACATCTCATACTCCTCTTATCACATCCTATCACATCTCATACACATCTGATCACATCCTATCACTTTCCATACATATCTTATCACATCCTATCACTTCTCATACGCATCTTATCACATCCTAATATCTATTTATAGGATACAAGAGAAATCTTTTATTTGATATAAGATTTCTTTACGCATCTATTTATGCATAAATTCCATTTTAAGGAGAATAACTCCTTCAAAATAAAAATCAATCTTTTATGCATCTTCCTATGCATAATTTCATTTTAAATGAGAATGACACTTTTGAATTAAAAATCAATCTTTTATGCATCTTCCTATGCATAAATTCAAAATAGATAAAAATAACTCTTTTGAACTAAAAACAGATTTCTTTATACATCTTTCTATGCATAAATCCAATTTAGTAGGAATTACACTTTTAGAATAAAAGAATTTCTCTTATGCATCCAATTTATTCATAAAATCCAATTATGATGAAAATCGCACTTTTAGTATAAAAAAATATCTTTTATGCACCCATTTATGCATAAAAATTAAATATGATAAAAGTAACACGTTTATTTTAAAATAATAATCTTTTATGCATACCTCTATGCATGAAAATCAAATGTGATAAAAGTAACACTTTTATATTAAAATAATAATCTTTTATGCATACCTCTATGCATGAAAATCAAATGTGATAAAAGTAATACTTTTGTATTAAAATAATAATCTTTTATGCATACCTCTATGCATGAAAATCAAATGTGATAAAAGTAACACTTTTGTATTAAAATAATAATCTTTTATGCATACCTCTATGGATGAAAATCAAATATGATAAAAGTAACACTTTTATAATAAAAATTTATCTTTTATGCATACTTCTATGCATTAAAATCAAATATGAAAAAAGTAATACGTTTATAATAAAAATTTATCTTCTATGCATACTTCTATGCATTAAAATCAAATATGATAAAAGTAACACTTTTATAATAAAAATTTATCTTTTATGCATACTTCTATGCATTAAAATCAAATATGATAAAAGTAACACTTTTATAATAAAAATTTATCTTTTATGCATATAATCAAAATGCATCTTTTATGCATGAAAATGATACTTTAGAATATAGAAACCGTAAGGATTACTCTTTTAGGATAATAAAAGATGAATTTTATCTCACTAATTTCTAAAAATTTTGTCATAACCTCCTTTGTATGGCTGACCATTTTTCAAATTTTTAAGTCTTTAAGACTAATTAAAAGTGCACCAAGAGTATTGAAATTATCCTAAAGTAGACATTTTTTCATTTAATTAAGACAACATTATAAAAACTTGACTTTAATCATTAACCATTCACCTAGGATAGAGAATGGTTGGTTTTGCTAGCGAAGAGAGGCGAATGCCTTTTTGTAATGAGGCATAACATTTTTAGAGAAGACATAAAGCATAAAAACTATTTAAAACCATAAAAAAAAAAAATAGAAGAATCACCAACTTACTAATGACTTTGATAGCTTTCCTTTGGCTTGATGGTTTGAGGGTTCAACTCTTGTTTGGACAAGAGTGGCCACCAATCTCTGGCGTAAGACAGTCCTTTAAGAAAAATAGGGTTTCTATGCAAGTTTTTAGTTTTGATTTTCTTTTGAATACAATGAGTATATCTTAATTCCGTATCCCAAGACTTCTAGATCACAGGTCTGGATTCCCATGCAAAATTCCTTGAATTATAAATTCTTGATCCTCAGATCAAAATCAAAGATCTCAACTTAGTTTCAAACTTGGTGGGTGATTTGAGTGAAGATTACTGAATTGGTCACATCGTCATTTCTTGAAACTGACGAAGGAGATACGTCTTGGTCATAGTCTGATTCAGGATTTGAGTCTGGAAAGGTTCTCCCTGAACGCGCATCATTTTGAGAGTCTTTACTTTCCTGATCCTCTTGAGCGACGTCGGTATATGTGGTTCTATGGAGGACGATGTATTAATGTCAGTACCAGCAGTCACCGTTAGAGGCTCATGCAAAATATTTCCTTGGCCATGATTCTGATAAGGCTAGGGCTTATTGAGCATGTTCAACTCTTTGATCATTCACCCAGGAACTTCAGAACTTCATGCCAATTTTTTAGTCTTCTTAGCCGCTTTATCCCTAGAGATAGAATTAGAGCACCTCATCCAGTAATGAATCGTGTGTACCATGGTATGTCTCCTTCGTAGTTTTGCTTCTTTATGCGAATACGATTGAGGCAGTGATTTTTGGGAACCGTGATGCTCTATGTATATATCGAAAACTTTTGATAAAAAATGATGTTTTGCAAAAAAAAAATTAAATTGTTTTCATGATTGTGAATGTGGTTAATCTTGTTTCATGAAGTATGATGAAATAATTATCTGTTTAAAGAATAAATCATTAAAATTAAATAATCATAAATCTATTGTCAAAGTTAAGTTGAAGAAAATCTTGTTTTGTCAGAATCATGAGCGCGGCCCGTGCAAGGCAACCAGATCCTCTAACCGATGACAAAGAGTTAGATCCGGATGTTTGAAAAGCCATGCATAGATCCCAACCTGGTCCCTTCAAGGGTGAAGGGGAACAGTTAGGTGAAGTAGTGGAAAAGTGGATTGAGGCAATGGAGGAATACTTTGATGTAACTGGCTACAATGAGAGAAGCAAGATGGCTCTCGCCAAGTTAAAGATTGTGGAAACAGCCAGGGTCGCTTGGAGGAATCACTGCGAGACTAACCATCTCGACCTGGACCGATCTCCAAGCTTACCTCCGAAAGAGGTTTTGTCCTCCGGGATTCCTTGAAACTAGAATGAATGAATTCTTGGAATTAAAGTATGATAGCTGAACAATTGAAGAGTACCATCAAGCTTTTGCCCTTCTCAAATATTCCCCTCAGTTGGATGAAGAGCAGCTGATGGCCAGGTTCATTCCAGGAATGAACGAGCCATTGGACACCTTAGTGAGAATAATGCCAAACCTGTCTCAATGGCCGAAGCAGTAAGAATGGTGAAGGACTTTGCCAAAGCCTTTGTTGTTAAGGTCCCGCCAAAGTATGCACCCTCAAATTCTAAAAGATTCCAACCCTCGGTGGGAAGTACTTCAAACTTTCCTCCCCCAAAGAGGCAGCAAGGCCCAATTCAGAATAAGGATGCAGGAAGATTCAGAAGTGAAGGAAGACCCTTCCCCCAGAACACTTTCTCAAGAGCCCCACCTATTTCAAGGATTCAGAGAGATGAGCTCAGAAGTGAGAACCGGTGTTTTGGATGTCAGGGTTCTGGTCAACAGAGATGAAAGACTACCCGACTCCTGCCATGTCAAGGGGACAGGGAAGTCAAGGACCAAGAGTGCAAAGACCAACCCCTTCCTATCAGTCAAATCAAGGTCCATCTCTCCCAAATCAGAGAAATCCCACAAGAACTCTAGCTCAGCCGTGTGCCTCTGTCCAAAGTAGCCTCAGAACTCCTTCCCATATTTGGGGCAACCAAAGAGAAAAAGTTCAGCCTCAGACTGCAGCAACAAGAGCAGTCACAATTGCAGAAGTAGTGGAAGAGGAAAGAGGACAGATTTATGCTGCAATTGAAAACCAAGGGCCAAACCGTCAATTCTCTGTCATTCATACTCCAGCTGAGTATCAGGGTAAGCCTTTTAAATAAACTTTTGATTGATTCAGGCAGTACTCATTCTTTCATTTCCCCTGGATGCTTGCGTAAGCTAGTCTTAGATCAGAAATCAGGGAAACCTATGCAAGTTGAATTGGCAAGTGGGAAGATTCTTTTCACTCACCTTGAGACAGATCGTATTCAGTTCAATCTAGATGGGAATTTAACTGACTGCCAGTTCAGAGTTATACCTTTGGGAGTTTTCGGCGGGATCCTTGGAATGGATTGGCTCCACAAAAATCAAGCGGACATTCACTGTCACAATGGAACCATTTCCTTCCGTGACCTTCACGGAAACAAGGTTCAAGGAACCAGAAATTCAGGATCCCCAAGTTTGTAGTTAGTAAAGGCTTCTAAGTTACTAAAAAGACTTAGAACGAAGCAGCACATTTATCTTGTCAAAATGAATCCGATAGACTCAAAGTTAAAAGCTAAAGAACCTGAATGGTTACATGATTATGATGATTTATTCCCAGCAGAGCTAACAGAGATGCCTCCAATTCGGGAAGTAGATCATGTCATAGAATTGACCCTCGGAGCTCAGCCCCCAGTAGCCTTGCGCATGTACAAAATGCCAGTTTCTGAAGCCATCAAACTCAAGGAACAGCTTAGACAACTGTGTATCGATAGGTCTGCCATTTGGTCTGAGCTACAGAAGTTCCCAAGTGAGGGAAAAGTGAGTGCTCATAAAGTTCTATAAAATCCTTCTTCACAGACTCGCTTGCATCTTGAAGGTGAGAAATCATCATGGATAAAACCAAGTCCTGCTACCAAGCCATAAAGGAGATTAAGAAAGAAAGGAGATCGATGGAAGTAAGATTACTGCGAGCGACAAGTAAGAGTTACGACTTATATAAACGAAGGAACTAGCATTACAACCTAGAAGCCAACGGAGTATCTTGCCACTAAAGTTTTACCGTCTTTCCATGATTTGGGTTTGGCACATATTTCTATAGAAGGCTTACATGAAATACATTATGAACTTTGAGATGAGGAGGTAAAAGAAGCTCGTAGGCTAAGTCACCTACTTTCTTTGAATCTAGATATGGCCCATAATATCTGAGGGATAACTTCTTATACTTCCCAAAGATATAGAACTTCTTTTGGGCCGTACTCAAATGAAGATACTCGAATGAAGACTATACCTGCTTCTTTAAATTCTCTGACTGTCCTCTTCTTATCTACATACTGTTTCTGTCGATCCTGGGCAGCTTTTATATCTTTATGAATTGTCTGCATCTACTGCTCCATGTCGTCAAACATTTGTCTGGACATCTCGACCCTAATCAATGGGTCGGACCTAGATAATGGAGTTAAGTAATCTTGTCCAAATAGAGCTTTAAAAGGGTTCATCCCAATACTTCTGTGATAAGAAGCATTGTAGGTGAACTCGACTAGGTGCAGATAGCTTAGCCACTTCTTGGGCTCCCTGTCTCACAGCATTACCAAAGTATGTCTTCGATTACTTGGTTTACCCTAATACTCTGCTGGAGGATGGATGACTGAGAATTGTCGGTTATGTCCTTGGTTTTCAGTTGTAGCATAGATCTGTCCTTTTTCCTCTTCTACTACATCTAAAATTGCGACTGCTCTGGCTACTGGAGTGTGAGGCGAAATTCTTTATCTTTGGTTGCCCCAGTTCTGGAAAGGAGTTCTGAGGTTATTCTGGATAGATGCAGATGGATGAGCTGGAGTTCTTCTGGGGTTACCCTGGCTTGGGCGAGACGGACCCTGATTAGACTGGTATGAAGGAATTGGTCTCTGAATTTGGGGTTCTTGATTTCCCTGTGCCCTTGACATGGCAGGAGTCGAGCAGTCTTTTAACTGATGACCAAAACCTTGGCATCCCCAAAACATCGGTTCTCACTTCTGAACTCATCGTTCTGAATCCTTAAAACAGGTGGGCTTCTGCGAAGTATTCTGGGGAAAGGGTCTTCCTTTTTTAAACAAAAATCTTTCTTTTATTTTAGAGAGGGAATAATTATAAGATCAGAAAGGGAGGTTCTTACTCCTATATACCTCAAAGGCTGGGGGAGGAATCTTACATTCTACCCCATTTAAAAAAGTGCGAGATGTCCTCATCTCGCAAGTAGAGGACAACTCTTTTTCTTAAGATCCAATTTATTCTGGGGTTCCTTATATTCTGGTCAACCCAACAGAATACTAGGATAAATATCCCTTATATAGAACTCATCATTAAATAACAATTCATTCAGATCATATCATTCATATCTTTAACATGATAATGGTCCATTAGGCCGAAAAATGTCCTTCTGAACATTCCTCCACGGAACTTCAGTCAAGCAAGTTCTCAATTTGTCATCCCTTAACTTGATCTACCGTGTCAAGTGTTAAGAGTAGCAATTTGATAGCACAATCCACTAATCTCATAGTGATTTGCTGAAATCATTATCATCATTCTAGTTATAAATATCATCACAGGGACTCATCCCATTCATCCTCATTGTGGTTTCGCTCAGGCTATTATATTTCAACTTAATTTCAGGAATCATCATTTTTTAATCAGAATCCAAATCAATTCATCAGTTCTCAAACAGAATTAAAAATCATATCAACCACATTCGAAATCATCATCTCCATAGCATTAATGCTTATAATTTCAAGTCTTAGATTTACTCGTATATACTGCCGGTAAAGAGCTGCAGTTATACCCTCGGTATATACGGGTAGTCATGATACTTGGATCTATAAGGTAAATACCATCATGTCTAGGCCTCAAGCAAGTCAGGGTTCCATACAATTGCGGTACTTCCATTTGATGACCCAATTACTAATTTACGAATTTTCAGTTTGAATACCAATTGTATGAATTATATCACACAATTACAACCTTTTTGTGCTTCTTGATAAATTTTTGACATATTTGGCTTCTCAGTTGATCTTTATTAGCCAATTCGCTCTGATACCAAACTGTGAGATCCCTATCCCTACCACGCAATGGATTCGGGGTGCTAGCAGCGGAAGTAGCACTTCTTGCATGGGACAGGGTCCCACACTCGGGGCCTCATCCACGGATAGGACAAGAGACTAATCCGTCGGTTTTTCCAAAACACAACCCGGAAAAACTTCCCTTACCCAGAAAGCACGGGCGATTCCACCAGGATAACTTTTTACTCTAACGTAGTCAAGATCATTACTGATCACGCTGATCCGTCGACTGCACCTATAAAGATACTCGGTTGTCGGATCAAGGAAGAAACTTGCACTTGGATCATTCGGAAAAAACGCTTTTTTTCCCATCAAGAGGCACAGTCGTTGATTCCTATCCATAGAACAATTACTATCCGGGATTTACTTTATCTATCGTAATAACAGAAATTGAGTCTTGATTTACAGATCCATCAGTCCAGTCAAACCCCATCCAGTCCCATGGATTAGCCAACCGCTCAACCACTGTAGTGATGGGATCCAATTAGGAATTTGGTTAGGTTTTGTCCCGGGTACCAGGGAAAAGAGTTCCCAGGCCCCCTAGCCGGAATTTCATGCAAACATAAAACTAGTCACACCACTTACACACCCAATATGAAATTGCCTTTTTCTCATGCGTCAACTAACTTTAAAACAATCCTTTAATGAAACCATTATGACACTAATGACAATCCTCAAAATCTCCAGTTGAATCCATATTTCCCATCATACATTCATCGGTGTACTTAGGGCATCATTGGCAACCAGAACGCTCACCACCTATTCACTCAGGGGCCTTTTCAATAGTTCCTAGCTCATAGTACCCGACAATATTTTCACATATAAAAATCAAGATGGAATCCTCGTTGAAGATCAACAAGATCAATCAACAGATCCATATAAGAGAGCCATGGACTCATCCGTTGAGGACCAGCAAGGTCAATCAACCAGATCCATGCTCGTTTTCAGAAAACAACTCTTACTTCTTGTTCCAATATCTTCCACGATGCACGTGTGGGTATCTTCGGCGACCAAGAGCCCGAGCACCGTATGGTCAGCACCCTCTAGGATCCTTCGCAGGTGACCTAGCGCTTCACTCATAGGCCGCTTCCTTGGTCCCTCATCCACCGTACTGGAAGCTCACCATTTAAATCGAACCGAGGCTGGTCAAGACCTCGGTCGACCTTGCTATGCGAGACGTCCTCCATTGACTCTCCGTCGTCGGCAGTTGCAACTTTATCAGTTAGGTCTCCATGACCTTAATCCACAAGACGGTCAAAATGCTTCCCCAGCATTCTTGACATAAAACAATCATTTACAAACGGGTCACAAAATACAGTTTCTATATCGAACTCTCGTCTTTCCACATTATCCCTCCTCAGTCCACATTACTTATTCCATTTTCTATTCATATGTGTACTCATTCTCATCCATTCACTCATATTAACAACACATTATTTCACATACACATTCACATTCATTATTCCACATACACCTCCATGTTTGTACATCCACATCATACATCCAATTCCACATCCACATACATACATCCATACATCCACATCCACATCCACATCCACATTCACACATCTACATCTACATGCATACATCCACATCTCCATGCATACATCCACATCCCCATTCACATTCACATCCATACATCCACATCCACATCCACATCCACATCCACATCCACATCCACATCTCATCCATACATCCACATCTCCATGCATACATCCACATCCACATTCACATTCACATCCATACATCTACATCTACATGCATACATCCACATCTCCATGCATACATCCACATCCACATTCACATTCACATCCATACATCTACATCTACATGCATACATCCACATCTCCATGCATACATCCACATCCACATTCATATTCATACATACACATCCACATCCATACATCCACATCCACATCCACATTCACATCCATACATCCACATCTACATACATACATCCATATTCACATCTCATTCATACATCCACATGTCCATGCATACATCCACATCCACATTCACATTCACATCCATACATCTACATCTACATGCATACATCCACATCTCCATGCATACATCCACATCCACATTCACATTCACATCCATACATCTACATCTACATGCATACATCCACATCTCCATGCATACATAAACATCCACATTCACATTCACATCCATACATCTACATCTACATGCATACATCCACATCTCCATGCATACATCCACATCCACATTCACATTCACATCCATACATCTACATCTACATGCATACATCCACATCTCCATGCATACATCCACATTCGCATTCACATTCATACATACACATCCACATCCATACATCCACATCCACATCCACATTCACATCCACATTCATATTCACATCCATACATCCACATCACATCTATTCTCGCCCTATCTCATCCCATATACATATTACCCCATCAGATACACTTCTTACCTCATCCCATATACATCTTATCACATCCTAACTCATCTTAGCACATCCTATCACATCTCATACTCCTCTTATCACATCCTATCACATCTCATACACATCTGATCACATCCTATCACTTTCCATACATATCTTATCACATCCTATCACTTCTCATACGCATCTTATCACATCCTAATATCTATTTATAGGATACAAGAGAAATCTTTTATTTGATATAAGATTTCTTTACGCATCTATTTATGCATAAATTCCATTTTAAGGAGAATAACTCCTTCAAAATAAAAATCAATCTTTTATGCATCTTCCTATGCATAATTTCATTTTAAATGAGAATGACACTTTTGAATTAAAAATCAATCTTTTATGCACACTAAGGTGTCCAATGGCTCGTTCATTCCTGGAATGAACCTGGCCATCAGCTGCTCTTCATCCAACTGAGGGGAATATTTGAGAAGGGCAAAAGCTTGATGGTACTCTTCAATTGTTCAGCTATCATACTTTAATTCCAAGAATTCATTCATTCTAGTTTCAAGGAATCCCGGAGGACAAAACCTCTTTCGGAGGTAAGCTTGGAGATCGGTCCAGGTCGAGATGGTTAGTCTCGCAGTGATTCCTCCAAGCGACCCTGGCCGTTTCCACAATCTTTAACTTGGCGAGAGCCATCTTGCTTCTCTCATTGTAGCCAGTTACATCAAAGTATTCCTCCATTGCCTCAATCCACTTTTCCACTACTTCACCTAACTGTTCCCCTTCACCCTTGAAGGGACCAGGTTGGGATCTATGCATGGCTTTTCAAACATCCGGATCTAACTCTTTGTCATCGGTTAGAGGATCTGGTTGCCTTGCACGGGCCGCGCTCATGATTATGACAAAACGAGATTTTCTTCAACTTAACTTTGACAATAGATTTATGATTATTTAATTTTAATGATTTATTCTTTAAACAGATAATTATTTCATCATACTTCATGAAACAAGATTAACCACATTCACAATCATGAAAACAATTTAATTTTTTTTTGCAAAACATCATTTTTTATCAAAAGTTTTCGATATATACATAGAGCATCACGGTTCCCAAAAATCACTGCCTCAATCGTATTCGCATAAAGAAGCAAAACTACGAAGGAGACATACCATGGTACACACGATTCATTACTGGATGAGGTGCTCTAATTCTATCTCTAGGGATAAAGCGGCTAAGAAGACTAAAAAATTGGCATGAAGTTCTGAAGTTCCTGGGTGAATGATCAAAGAGTTGAACATGCTCAATAAGCCCTAGCCTTATCAGAATCATGGCCAAGGAAATATTTTGCATGAGCCTCTAACGGTGACTGCTGGTACTGACATTAATACATCGTCCTCCATAGAACCACATATACCGACGTCGCTCAAGAGGATCAGGAAAGTAAAGACTCTCAAAATGATGCGCGTTCAGGGAGAACCTTTCCAGACTCAAATCCTGAATCAGACTATGACCAAGACGTATCTCCTTCGTCAGTTTCAAGAAATGATGATGTGACCAATTTAGTAATCTTCACTCAAATCACCCACCAAGTTTGAAACTAAGTTGAGATCTTTGATTTTGATCTGAGGATCAAGAATTTAGAATTCAAGGAATTTTGCATGGGAATCCAGACCTGTGATCTAGAAGTCTTGGGATACGGAATTAAGATATACTCATTGTATTCAAAAGAAAATCAAAACTAAAAACTTGCATAGAAACCCTATTTTTCTTAAAGGACTGTCTTACGCCAGAGATTGGTGGCCACTCTTGTCCAAACAAGAGTTGAACCCTCAAACCATCAAGCCAAAGGAAAGCTATCAAAGTCATTAGTAAGTTGGTGATTCTTCTATTTTTTTTTATTTTTATGGTTTTAAATAGTTTTTATGCTTTATGTCTTCTCTAAAAATGTTATGCCTCATTACAAAAAGGCATTCGCCTCTCTTCGCTAGCAAAACCAACCATTCTCTATCCTAGGTGAATGGTTAATGATTAAAGTCAAGTTTTTATAATGTTGTCTTAATTAAATGAAAAAATGTCTACTTTAGGATAATTTCAATACTCTTGGTGCACTTTTAATTAGTCTTAAAGACTTAAAAATTTGAAAAATGGTCAGCCATACAAAGGAGGTTATGACGAAATTTTTAGAAATTAGTGAGATAAAATTCATCTTTTATTATCCTAAAAGAGTAATCCTTACGGTTTCTATATTCTAAAGTATCATTTTTATGCATAAAAGATGCATTTTGATTATATGCATAAAAGATAAATTTTTATTATAAAAGTGTTACTTTTATCATATTTGATTTTAATGCATAGAAGTATGCATAAAAGATAAATTTTTATTATAAAAGTGTTACTTTTATCATATTTGATTTTAATGCATAGAAGTATGCATAGAAGATAAATTTTTATTATAAACGTATTACTTTTTTCATATTTGATTTTAATGCATAGAAGTATGCGTAAAAGATAAATTTTTATTATAAAAGTGTTACTTTTATCATATTTGATTTTCATCCATAGAGGTATGCATAAAAGATTATTATTTTAATACAAAAGTGTTACTTTTATCACATTTGATTTTCATGCATAGAGGTATGCATAAAAGATTATTATTTTAATACAAAAGTATTACTTTTATCACATTTGATTTTCATGCATAGAGGTATGCATAAAAGATTATTATTTTAATATAAAAGTGTTACTTTTATCACATTTGATTTTCATGCATAGAGGTATGCATAAAAGATTATTATTTTAAAATAAACGTGTTACTTTTATCATATTTAATTTTTATGCATAAATGGGTGCATAAAAGATATTTTTTTATACTAAAAGTGCGATTTTCATCATAATTGGATTTTATGAATAAATTGGATGCATAAGAGAAATTCTTTTATTCTAAAAGTGTAATTCCTACTAAATTGGATTTATGCATAGAAAGATGTATAAAGAAATCTGTTTTTAGTTCAAAAGAGTTATTTTTATCTATTTTGAATTTATGCATAGGAGAATAATGCCAAACCTGTCTCAATGGCCGAAGCAGTAAGAATGGTGAAGGACTTTGCCAAAGCCTTTGTTATTAAGGTCCCGCCAAAGTATGCACCCTCAAATTCTAAAAGATTCCAACCCTCGGGAAGTACTTCAAACTTTCCTCCCCCAAAGAGGCAGCAAGGCCCAATTCAGAATAAGGATGCAGGAAGATTCAGAAGTGAAGGAAGACCCTTCCCCCAGAACACTTTCTCAAGAGCCCCACCTATTTCAAGGATTCAGAGAGATGAGCTCAGAAGTGAGAACCGGTGTTTTGGATGTCAGGGTTCTGGTCAACAGAGATGAAAGACTACCCGACTCCTGCCATGTCAAGGGGACAGGGAAGTCAAGGACCAAGAGTGCAAAGACCAACCCCTTCCTATCAGTCAAATCAAGGTCCATCTCGCCCAAATCAGAGAAATCCCAGAAGAACTCTAGCTCAGCCGTGTGCCTCTGTCCAAAGTAGCCTCAGAACTCCTTCCCATAACTGGGGCAACCAAAGAGAAAAAGTTCAGCCTCAGACTGCAGCAACAAGAGCAGTCACAATTGCAGAAGTAGTGGAAGAGGAAAGAGGACAGATTTTATGCTGCAATTGAAAACCAAGGGCCAAACCGTCAATTCTCTGTCATTCATACTCCAGCTGAGTATTAGGGTAAGCCTTTTAAACTTTTGATTGATTCAGGCAGTACTCATTCTTTCATTTCCCCTGGATGCTTGCGTAAGCTAGTCTTAGATCAGAAATCAGGGAAATCTATGCAAGTTGAATTGGCAAGTGGGAAGATTCTTTTCACTCACCTTGAGACAGATCGTATTCAGTTCAATCTAGATGGGAATTTAACTGACTGCCAGTTCAGAGTTATACCTTTGGGAGTTTTCGACGGGATCCTTGGAATGGATTAGCTCCACAAAAATCAAGCGGACATTCACTGTCACAATGGAACCATTTCCTTCCGTGACCTTCACGGAAACAAGGTTCAAGGAACCAGAAATTCAGGATCCCCAAGTCTGTAGTTAGTAAAGGCTTCTAAGTTACTAAAAAGACTTAGAACGAAGCAGCACATTTATCTTGTCAAAATGAATCCGGTAGACACAAAGTTAAAAGCTAAAGAACCTGAATGGTTACATGATTATGATGATTTATTCCTAGCAGAGCTAACAGAGATGCCTCCAATTCGGGAAGTAGATCATGTCATAGAATTGACCCTCGGAGCTCAGCCCCCAGTAGCCTTGCGCACGTACAAAATGCCAGTTCCTGAAGCCATCAAACTCAAGGAACAGCTTAGACAACTGTTAGAACAAGGGTTTGTAAGACCCAGTGTTTCACCTTGGGGTGCGCCAGTTCTCTTTCAGAAAAAGAAAGATGGAACGCTAAGACTCTGTGTGGACTACAGAGGTCTCAATCAAGAATAAGTATCCTATTCCCAGAATTGATGAGCTTCTGGACAGGCTAAGTGGAGCTCAGATCTTCACAAAGATAGATCTCAAATCAGGGTCTTATTATCAGATCAGGATTAATGAGCAAGGTATCCCGAAGACAGCCATCAATACTCAGTATGGGCATTATGAATTCACTGGCATGTCATTTGGATTGACAAATGCCCTAGCTACATTCAATCGCTTAATGTAGGACATTCTCAGAGAATACTTGGATGATTTCGTTCTTGTTTTCTTTGATGATATTCAGATTTACTCAAAGAATGCAGCTGACCATAAAGCTCATGTCAAAAAAGTTCTTGAGATTCTAAGGAAGCACCAACTCTTTGCAAAAAAGAGCAAATGCACTTTCTCTACCGACCATGTTGAATACTTGGGCTTTCTGGTATCCAAAGATGGAATTTCTCTAGACTCCAAAAAAGTCCAAGCAGCCATAGATTGGCCTGAACCAAAGACAGTGAAAGAAGTCGGAGGATTCTTGGGATTGACTGGTTGGTATAGAATTTTTATACCAAAGTATGCTTTCATAGCTTCCCCCTGACTAATCTTCTCAAGAAGAATATTCCGTTTCAATGGTCTGCCAAGTGCCAGAGTGCTTTTGATAAGCTGAAGACCACCTTGGTAACCAATCTCGTTATAAAGCTGCCAAATTTCTCTCTACCCTTTGAGGTAGTAACTGATGCTAGTGGTTTTGCCCTGGGGGGTGCACTCATGCAGGAAGGTCATGCAGTGGCCTATGAATCCCGAAAACTCAGAACGCATGAGAGAAATTATGCTGTCCACGACCTGGAACTACTTTTAGTAGTTTATGCCTTGAAGCTATGTGGAGACATTACCTACTGGGACAAAGATTCACTTTGATTGACAGATCATCAGAGCTTAAAGTGGATTTTCGCTCAAAAGGATCTCAACATGCGCCAGAGAAGGTGGATGCAGACCCTGCATGAATTTGATTTTGAAATCAAGTACCGCCCTGGCAAAGAAAATGTGGTAGAAGATGCCCTCAGCAAAAAAGCCTCCTTGCTTGCAATTACTGTAGTGACAAATCCCTTGATTATTGAAGCAAGAGAGAAGATCATGCAGGATAGATTGGCCCTATTGCTACCCTACTTATGCAGGAAAGCAAAACTCCACAGGAGTTGAACCGAGTTCAAGGGTACTGTGAGATCCCTGTCCCTACCACACAATGGATTCCGGGTGCTAGCAGCGGAAGTAGCACTTCTTGCACGGGGCAGGGTCCCACACTCGGGGCCTCGTCCACGGATATTTGGACAAGAGACTAATCCGTCGGTTTTTCCAAAACCGAACCCAGAAAAACTTCCCTTACCCGAAAAGCACGGGCGATTCCACTAGGATAACTTTTTACTCTAACGTAGTCAAGATCATTACTGATCACGCTGATCCAACTGAACCTATAAAGATACTCGATCGGATCAAGGAAGAAACTTGCACTTGGATCATTGGGATCAACGCTTTTTTCCCCATCAAGAGGCACAGCCATTGATTCCTATCCATAGAACAATTACTATCCGGGATTTACTTTATCTATCGTAATAACAAAAATTGAGTCTCGATTTACAGATCCATCAGTCCAACCTAACCCCATCCAGTCCCAAGGGTTAGCCAACCGCCCAACCACTGTAGTGATGGGATCCAATTAGGAATTTGGTTAGGTTTTGTCCCGAGTACCAAAGGAAAAGAGTTCCCAGGTCCCCTAGCCGGAATTTCATGCAAACATAAAACTAGTCACACCACTTACACACCCAATATGAAATTGCCTTTTTCTCATGCATCAACTAACTTTAAAACAATCCTTTAATGAAACCATATGATACTAATGACAATCCTCAAAATCTCCGGTTGAATCCATATTTCCAATCATACATTCATCGGTATACTTATGGCATCATTGGCAACCAGAACGCTCACCACCTGTTCACTCAGGGGCCTTTTCAATAGTTCCTAGCTCATAGTACCCGCCCACAATATTTTCACATATAAAAATCAAGATGGAATCCTCGTTGAAGATCAACAAAAATCAATCAACAGATCCATATAAGAGAGCCATGGACTCATCCTTTGAGGACCAGCAAGGTCAATCAACCAGATCCATGCCCGGTTTCAGAAAACAACTCTTACTCCTTGTTCCAATATCTTCCACAACGCACGTGTGGGTATCTTCGGCGACCCAGAGCCCGAGCACCGTATGGTCAGCACCCTCTAGGATCCTTTGCACGTGACCTAGCGCTTCACTCATAGGCCGCTTCCTTGGTCCCTCATCCACCGTACCGGAAGCTCACCATTTAAATCGAATCGAGGCTGGTCAAGACCGCGGTCACGACCTTGCTACGCGAGACGTCCTCCATTGACTCTCCGTCGTTCGGCAGTTGCACCTTTATCAGTTAGGTCTCCATGACCTTAATCCACAAGACGGTCAAAATGCTTCCCTAGCATTCTTGACATAAAACATTCATTTACAAACAGGTCACAAAATACAGTTTCTATATCGAACTCTCATCTTTCCACATTATCCCTCTTCAGTCCACATTACTTATTCCATTTTCCATTCATATGTGTACTCATTCTCATCCATTCACTCATATTGACAACACATTATTTCACATACACATTCACATTCATTATTCCACATACACCTCCATGTTCGTACATCCACATCATACATCCAATTCCACATCCACATACAAACATCCATACATCCACATCCACATCCACATTCACACATCTACATCTACATGCATACATCCACATCTCCATGCATACATCAACATCCCCATTCACATTCGCATCCATACATTCACATCCACATCCACATCTCATCCATACATCGACATCCACATCCATACATCCACATCCACATTCACATTCATACATACACATCCACATTCACATTCATACATACACATCCACATCCATACATCCACATTCACATTCACATTCATACATACACATCCACAGTCACATTCATACATGCACATCCACACATATTCACATTCATACATACACATCCACATCCATACATCCACATCCACATCCACATTCACATCCACATTCATATTCACATCCATACATCCACATCACATCCATTCTCGTCGTATCTCATCCCATATACATATTATCCCATCAGATACACTTCTTACCTCATCCCATATACATCTTATCACATCCTAACTCATCTTAGCACATCCTATCACATCTCATACTCCTCTTATCAGATCCTATCACATCTCATACACATCTTATCACATCCTATCACTTTCCATACGCATCTTATCACATTCTCACTTCTCATACGCATCTTATCACATCCTAATATCTATTTATAGAGGATACAAGAGAATTCTTATATTTGATATAAGATTTCTTTACGCATCTATTTATGCATAAATTCCATTTTAAGGAGAATAACACCTTCAAAATAAAAATCAATCTTTTATGCATCTTCCTATTCATAATTTCATTTTAAATGAGAATGACACTTTTGAATTAAAAATCAATCTTTTATGCATCTTCCTATCCATAAATTCAAAATAGATGAAAATAACTCTTTTAAACTAAAAATAGATTTCTTTATGCATCTTTCTATGCATAAATCTAATTTAGTAGGAATTACACTTTTAGAATAAAAGAATTTCTCTTATGCATCTAATTTATGCATAAAATCTAATTATGATGAAAATCACACTTTTAGTATAAAAAAATATCTTTTATGCACCCATTTATGCATAAAAATCAAATATGATAAAAGTAACACTTTTATATTAAAATAATAATCTTTTATGCATAACTCTATGCATGAAAATCAAATGTGATAAAAGTAACACTTTTATATTAAAATAATAATCTTTTATGCATACCTCTATGCATGAAAATCAAATGTGATAAAAGTAACACTTTTATATTAAAATAATAATCTTTTATGCATACCTCTATGCATGAAAATCAAATGTGATAAAAGTAACACTTTTATAATAAAAAATTATCTTTTATGCATACTTCTATGCATTAAAATCAAATATGATAATAGTAACACTTTTATAATAAAAATTTATCTTTTATGCATATAATCACAATGCATCTTTTATGCATGAAAATGATACCTTAGAATATAGAAACCGTAAGGATTACTCTTTTAGGATAATAAAAAATAAATTTTATCTCACTAATTTCTAAAAATTTTGCCATAACCTCCTTTGTATGGCTGACCATTTTTCAAATTTTTAAGTCTTTAAGACTAATTAAAAGTGCACCAAGAGTATTGAAATTATCCTAAAGTAGATATTTTTTAATTTAATTAAGACAACATTATAAAAACTTGACTTTAATTATTAACCATTCACCTAGGATAGAGAATGGTTGGTTTTGCTAGAGAAGAGAGGGGAATGACTTTTTGTAATGAGGCATGACATTTTTAGAGAATACATAAAGCATAAAAATCATTTAAAACCATAAAAATAAAAAAATAGAAGAATCACCAACTTACTAATGACTTTGATAGCTTTCCTTTGGCTTGATGGTTTGAAGGTTCAACTCTTGTTTGGACAAGAGTAGCCACCAATCTTTGGAAGAGGGAAATGTAAAAAACTAGTGAATTATTAATAAATTCACAGTTCTTGGCTTGGGAGGAGTAGAGTAACAGTGCATAAAACACTATTGAGTTTCAACAAAGGGGAAGGCCTCTATTTATAGCAAAAAGTGAGCTCCTAACCAAACAAACTGATTCTAGAATTTTCCAATTCGGTTTAGTCAATTTTTGACCATTTTTAGGTCAGTTGAGCTAGCTTTTTGCAACTAGACTTGAAGTAGGAGAGAGGAGAGATGAAATATCTCAATTTTTGAAGATTTAAAACTCAATTGCACATGTGAAGTAGGCGACTCATTTATGAGGGGGAAATCCCCATGCAAAGGTGTCAAAAATGCATCATTACTTCTAAATATCTCCCCTTTTTAACTATTAGCCTTGTCCTTATTCAACTCTTCATCTTATGTGAGTATTTACTTCTAAATATCTCCCCTTTTTTAACTATTTGCCTTGTCCTTATTCAATTCTTCATCTTATGTGAGTATTTACTTCTAAATATCTCTCCTTTTTTAACTATTAGCCTTGTCCTTATTCAACTCTTCATCTTATGTGAGCATTTATTCATTTTTGGATACCCAAAATATCTCCTATTTTTGATATTACTCATAGTTTCTTACAAATAAACCTTGTACATAGTCAACTCTTCATCTTATGTGAGCATTTGCTCATTTTCGGGTATCTTCTTTTACAAATTGGATTTATCTCCTCCCCACACATGGATTAATCCTATTGGCCCACAGGAACCCTAATTGGACCATAATCCAAAAAATTCTGAAAATCTAGACCCTTAGGCTAAGGTCCTTTATACCCATTTTCAATTAATTCCAATTGCACATTGAAAAGTTCTTTTTGAATTTCTGTTTCAGAGGAATTCATTTAATAATATGAGAAATTTTTCTATCTAAAAATATTCAAAATCTGAATATTCTCTTTCTAGAATATTTTCTCTCTCTATATGTCAAAACAGGCAGAGACAAGATCTTTTATATTTTTGAAGAGGGGATTGATTACAGGGGAAGATGCTGGATATCTTGAGAGGCTGGGGAGGAATCTTACATTCTCTCCCACTTGAAAAACGCGAGATGCCCTCATCTTGCAATTTGGGGTTAATTCCGCAAGATGCACAAATATGAGACTAAGAAAAAATTTAATTAAAAGTAACCACCAAGAAAAGTCTCAAAGAGAGCAAGACTCAAGACAAGAACAAAGATTTCAACTTTATTCACTCTTGGAACATATACAGCAAGATAGAAGAACTTTTTATAATTCCATAAGCCCGTCCATCATATGGTCACAAAAGCAGCACTCACAAGCTGCACACGTATCTATGGGAATAATTTGGCTGGTTATTGTAGCACCTACCTCATTGGTATGAGGTGACCTAATAAAAGGACCTCTAAGAGGCAAGCTGAAAATGGGATAAAGGCATATCTTCTGGTGAGGAAGAAAACACACAAGTAAGAAGACCCGCTCAGAAAATCCACCATACCTTGATCTCATCACGCAATAGTATCGGGGACCCAAACCCAAAGCTTCAGTAACCATAGCCAAGCGGACATTGTTACAAAAGTGCTACTGACCCCACGGTGTTACCCTAGTTATGTCTCGATAGGTCTGCCATTTGGTCTGAGCTACAGAAGTTCCCAAGTGAGGGAAAAGTGAGTGCTCATACAGTTCTATAAAATCCTTCTTCACAGACTCGCTTGCATCTTGAAGGTGAGAAATCATCATGGATAAAACCAAGTCCTGCTGCCAAGCCATAAAGGAGATTAAGAAAGAAAGGAGATCGATGGAAGTAAGATTACTACGAGCGACAAGTAAGAGTTACGACTTATATAAACGAAGGAACTAGCGTAACCTAGAAGCCAACGGGGTATCTTGCCACTGAAGTTTTACCGTCTTTCCATGATTTGGGTTTGGCACATATTTCTATAGAAGGCTTACATGAAATACATTATGAACTTTGAGATGAGGAGGTAAAAGAAGCTCGTAGGCTAAGTCACCTACTTTCTTTGAATTTAGATATGGCCCACAATATCTGAGGGATAACTTCTTATACTTCCCAAAGATATAGAACTTCTTTTGGGCCGTACTCAAATGAAGATACTCGAATGAAGACTATATCTGCTTCTTTAAATTCTCTCACTGTCCTCTTCTTATCTACATACTGTTTCTGTCGATCCTAGGCAGCTTTTATATCTTTATGAATTGCCTGCATCTGCTGCTCCATGTCGTCAAACATTTGTCTGGACATCTCGACCCTAATCAATGGGTCGGACCTAGATAATGGAGTTAAGTAATCTTGTCCAAATAGAGCTTTAAAAGGGTTCATCCCAATACTTCTGTGATAAGAAGCATTGTAGGTGAACTCGACTAGGTGCAGATAGCTTAGCCACTTCTTGGGCTCCCTGTCATAGCATTACCAAAGTATGTCTTCGATTACTTGGTTTACCCTAATACTCTGCTGGAGGTTATGTCCTTGGTTTTCAATTGTAGCATAGATCCGTCCTTTTTCCTCTTCTACTACATCTAAAATTGCGACTGCTCTGGCTACTGGAGTGTGAGGCGAAATTCTTTATCTTTGGTTGCCCCAGTTCTGGAAAGGAGTTCTGAGGTTATTCTGGATAGATGCAGATGGATGAGCTGGAGTTCTTCTGGGGTTACCCTGGCTTGGGCGAGACGGACCTTGATTAGACTGGTATGAAGGAGTTGGTCTCTGAATTTGGGGTTCTTGATTTCCCTGTGCCCTTGACATGGCAGGAGTCAGGCAGTCTTTTAACTGATTACCAAAACCTTGGCATCCAAAACATTGGTTCTCACTTCTGAACTCATCGTTCTGAATCCTTAAAATAGGTGGGCTCCTGCGAAGTATTCTGGGGAAAGGGTCTTCCTTTTTTAAACAAAAATCTTTCTTTTATTTTAGAGAGGGAATAATTATAAGATCAGAAAGGGAGGTTCTTACTCCTGTATACCTCAAAGGCTGGGGGAGGAATCTTACATTCTACTCCATTTAAAAAAGTGCGAGATGTCCTCATCTCGCAAGTAGAGGACAACTCTTTTTCTTAAGATCCAATTTATTCTGGGGTTCCTTATATTCTGGTCAACCCAACAGAATACTGGGATAAATATCCCTTATATAGAACTCATCATTAAATAACAATTCATTCAGATCATATCATTCATATCTTTAACATGATAATGGTCCATTAGACCGAAAAATTTCCTTCTGAACATTCCTCCACGAAACTTCAGTCAAGCAAGTTCTCAATTTGTCATCCCTTAACTTGATCTACCGTGTCAAGTGTTAATAGTAGCAATTTGATAGCACAATCCACTAATCTCATAGTGATTTGCTGAAATCATTATCATCATTCTAGTTATAAATATCATCACAGGGACTCATCCCATTCATCCTCATTGTGGTTTCGCTTAGGTTATTATATTTCAACTTAATTTCAGGAATCATCATTTTTTAATCAGAATCCAAATCAATTCATCAGTTCTCAAACAGAATTAAAAATCATATCAACCACATTCGAAATCATCATCTCCATAGCATTAATGCTTATAATTTCAAGTCTTAGATTTACTCGTATATACTGCCGATAAAGAGCTGCAGTTATACCCTCGGTATATACGGGTAGTCATGATACTTGGAACTATAAGGTAAATACCATCATGTCTAGGCCTCAAGCAAGTCAGGGTTCCATACAATTGCGGTACTTCCATTTGAAGACCCAATTATTAATTTACGAATTTTCAGTTTGAATACCAATTGTATGAATTATATCACACAATTACAACCTTTTTGTGCTTCTTGATAAATTTTTGACATATTTGGCTTCTCAGTTGATCTTTATTAGCCAATTCGCTCTGATACCAAACTGTGAGATCCCTATCCCTACCACGCAATGGATTCTGTGTGCTATTGGGAATCCAGACATGTGATCTAGAAGTCTTGGGATACGGAATTAAGATATACTCATTGTATTCAAAAGAAAATCAAAACTAAAAACTTGCATAGAAACCCTGTTTTTCTTAAAGGATTGTCTTACGCCAGAATGCTGGAGGGAGCATTTGGTATATGTGTGTTCTAAGGGAAGTTGGGTTGCAACAGCTAGCGCCGGGAGTGTTCAAAGGACGGCTCACGTGGCAAGGCCTGCCCAGGTCTTGACCAGCCTTGGTATGGTTAAAATGGTGCGCTTTCGGTACGATGGACAAGGACCGACGAAGCGGTCCCTAAGTGAAGTGCTAGGACACCTAAGGAGGATCCTGGAGGGTTCTGACCAGGGGATGCATGGGCTCGCGGTGTCGAGGATATCCATGCATATGTCATGGAAGATATATATGTATGATGACGAGAAACTTATTGTAATCTGTTACTAGATCTCATTGTTGACCTACTGGTCTCAATGGAGAGTCCAGAGTGATACTATTTTGTGAGAAATAAGGATTGAATGGAAATTTTGAGTTGTGACATCTGTACCCAGTAATTGTTTGTCAATGGATTGTTTTATAAATTAAAGTTTAAAGAGGAGTGTGTGAGTATCTGTTTTCTAAAGCAAAAGTTAAGAAAGGCTTTCAATTATGAGTGGGTGAGTACTTGTCTGGTTCTACTATTCTAGTGGTTGGGCGGTGGCTAACCTATGGGCCGGATGGGGTTAGGCTAGAATCAGTAGAGTTTTAATAATAAAATTGATTAATAGGATTACGCTTAGAACTCGACTAGTTAATTAAAGCCTGAAGACTTCTCAAATGAATAGATCAATGGTGGCTCTGAGGAAAAAAGCGTTGATTCCTTCAAGTTAAGTCTGTTATAGTTTCCCTTCTATCTAGTTTATTCATATAAAGGTTAGATTAGCCTTGACTTCGTTTAGAAAAATTCGTTAAGAAATTCAAAATGGTGGAATTGTCCTCGCTTTCCGGGCATGGGAAATTTTCCTGGTTTTGGTTTTTGGAATGACCGTCAGCTTAGTCACGTGCCTGGACATTTGAGGGCGAGGCCCTGAATATGAAATCCTGCCCCGCGCAAGAGGGAGCTGCTTCCGCTGCTACCATCCGAGAATCCGCCGGTGCGTAGAGGGGGCAATGGGATCTCACACCACTTTACACATCATCATACATGTGGCACTCCCTTTTCCACTTCTTTTGGTCAACACTCATACACCATTAAAAATTACATGTGGCATTCTTATCTTGCCACAATATCTTGCACCTCTAGGGTGCTTTCCCACATACACACAACACCACGATTACCTTGCTCAACCATTTGACCAACAAAAGCTAAACTCTTTGTAATGGAAGACACATACAAAACATCTGACATAGACTTCACCTCGCCACCATTATGCATCACCAATGGCATACTCCCAACATGAGTGATATCATACTGAGTGTTATCACCTATCTTCACATATCCTTTTCATCCATTGTTTTCATGTTAACAAACCACTCACCATGGAAATTCATGTGATTTGATGCTCCCGAATCCATATACCATGTATCATCACTATTTCCATGTGTCATCATAGAATCCACTCTCGAGAACCCACTACATACTTCATGGTGGCAAACAAATGATTTGCACTACCATCATGACTGCTGGATGCAAAATTACCACCATGTACTCTACCCCCTCTCAAATCATACGGTTTGTGATAACAGTCACGAGCCATGTGACCAAACTTTCCACAATTGTGACAATCTACATGCTACATAGATGATTGTTGGCCTTGCCAATGGCCTCTTCCATGAGCATTACCTCAACCTCTTTGAGGTGCATAACCACAGCCACCTCCAGCACCGAATGATGGCTGAAAATTCTATTAAGAGTGTGGTGACCTATCCTGGTAACCACGTCCACCTATACGTCCTCTCCTCAGACTGAATCTCCCCTTGCCTCTAGCACCTCTATATGTATAAAATGCAATACCTTGCATTTTCATTAGTACTAGATGAGGCACCTAAACCAAGTTTCATCTCCTCTACAATAAGCAACAAAATCAGCTCATCAAAATCTAGGGAGTCTCCACCTCTAACCCTGATAGAGGTTTCAAATGCCTTGTTCTCCTTACCCAAGCCATTCAATGTAATGGCTACCAAATCATCATCATCCATGGGGGCACCAATAGATGCTAGTGCATCATCACTTTCTTTGATCTCTTGTACATAATCATTTATGCTCCTATTGTTTTGAACCACACCATTTATCTTCTGCTTCAGTTGCATCTTCTTTGGTGATGTAGTCATATCATACAACTTTACTCAAGTATCCCATGCATGCTGGGGATTATGTGTGTCCTGTATATGGCATAACATGGTGTTTGTTACACAAATCAAGAAATAATGCAACACTTCAAAGGCCCTATCTATCCAATTACAATGTGCTATAAGCTAGGTAGGTGTTGCATTCATTTGGGGAACCCTTGGCCCTGTCTCCTCGCCTGTCACCACCACCAAGTTCCATAGTTCTTTGGCTTTGAGGAAATTTTTCATACGATACTTCTAGATGCGGAAGATGTGTATATCAGGCTTTTCACCAACAATTTTATCGGGACTTTCACTCATTTTGCTTAGCACAATGTTCACTGAGGATTTCCAACAATCAACTCAGACATGCATATACATACATACATACATATACTTCGGCACCAATACTATCCACACATCCCACAATTTTTATGGGTGATAACTTCTTGGAGTCAAAAACACTATTTACAAAAGCTGAAACAACTTGGCACCGCTCACAAAATCTGAGAAATGCATGTAAAATAGTCCTCCACTTTCCAAAAACCTTTAATTTTCTCATATTATGCATACGAGCTCACCCACATAGCATTTGAGCTTAACTATGTACAAACAGTCCACTATGCCCTGTTGTAACAGGTTTTGCCGAGCCTTCCAATCCTCTAAATCACTGGGAAATGATCAAATCAAGTGTGGACCATGTACATGCACATCCATACATCCTCCATGTTGCATACAAACATCATCTGAGATCACCAAGTACTAATTATATACCAAAAGTAGTTCTTTGTTTTGGTCCAGAACTTATAAACTATTAATTATCAGCACTAATCCACTTCCAATTAATTTGATATACATCCAAATCTTAGGTCCATACATTCATTATCTCCACATGATGTTGCTCCACCTTTGTAGTATAAGAGGAATTGCTCCAATTTTGAGTAGTGAAAGAGTAATTGATGATTTACAATAATCATAGTTAACAAACCTGTTAATATTGCTTAATCCAGCTCCTTTTGCTTCATTACACCCAAATGAGATCATGTGGGTTCTATCCAAAGGTAAATACACGTGTGGGAGTCAATTGTTAAGCTTCTTATGCAAGGTATACATCAGTTTGAGCTTCATATGATTTTTATTCTCCATGGTGAATTTTTGCGCTGATTTTTAGCCTCCTTGTAGTTGATTTAATTCCTCCAAAGTGCTTTGGTTGAATGCGGCAAGTGTTTGGGGTGAGATATAAGAGCTTGCGCTATGCCCTAATCATATAAATTTGCATAGAGTGACCCTCTAATGGCTCCAATTTGTGGTATGTATTATCTATTTTTGTGAGGCTTCCAACAATGATTGTCCCTCTTGTTCAATGTATAGATTTGCTCCAAATCAATCAAGGGCTTGCATAAAAGTTGCTATTCCATTCACCAATGCCACATACATGTGTCCTACAACTATTACATGCATTTGCCTCTTCCAATCAAACTCTCAAGATTTCCATTAAAGCTTGTAAAGCTAGAATTTTCACTTGCTTTGGGCAACTCAAATCTTGCTTTGCTTGTGTGTCAAATCACCTGCAATCCACTCAAGGGTGTTTAGCTTTGCTTACCCGTGGTACTTAGCTTTCAGATCTATTGAGAGTAGGTGAGTTCTCCAAGCTTCTCTTTTCTCCAAGATCCAAGCTCCAATGGATATATAGCTCCAAAACAGAATTTTCCCTCTTCTTCACTCACTCACAAAACCCTAATAGAGAGCACAAGGCTTTGATACCATGATAAAAGACAGATAATGAGAGAGATCACACACACATGAGAAAAAACCCTAATAGATTGATGTAACCCTAACCATAGAGGAAAGCTATATCCACTCTCACACAATGCATAATTGAAGAAGACTACAAACCACACACACACTGCATGTGCTATGTTCACACACCAAATAACCCTAACTAATGTCCACACATTGAGGGCCAGTTGGACGTGGCCATCTCGTAAAGATGTCTGCCACCTGCTCATCAGTCTTCACATATTGAAGATTAACTGTACCATCCAGCACCTTTTCTCTGACAAAGTGATAATGGACCTCTATGTGTTTGGTCCTTGCATGAAATACTGGATTCTTGGCCAACTGTATACTGCTCATGTTGTCACAATGAATGACAACTTTGCCATCAATAGGCTCATATAAATCTGCCAAGAGACCCTTTAACCATACTGCCTCACAAGTAGCAATGGTTGCACCTCTATATTCAGCCTCTGTACTGGATAAAGCAACTGTAGGTTGCTTCTTGCTACTCCAACTCACCACAGCACTTCCAAGTGTAAAAGCATATCCACTAGTAGACCTCTTGTCATATGTGCTACCTGCCCAATCAGCATCTGTGTAGCCATGTATGTCCAAGCTTTTACCACTCTCATAAAGTAGACCATAATGTGCAATGGTCTTCACATATCTCATGATGCGTCTCACTGCATCCAAATGTGGTTTTCTGGGGCTCTGCATAAACTGGCTTACTAGCCCCACAACATAACTCAAATCCGGGCGTGTAATAGTCATGTATATGAGACTACCAACAACCATCTTTTTGTACATAGATGGATCATCAAGCTCATCACCATAATCAGCCCGCAACTTCACATTTTGCTCCAAAGGTGTACTCATAGGCTTACACCCTGTCATGCCATATTTTGCCAACATATCCAATGCATATTGGCACTGTACTAACCATGTACCTGCATGATCTTTGACCACTTCAATTCCAAGAAAGTATCTCAACTCACCAAGGTCTTTCATGTCAAATTGCCCACTCAATTCTTTCTTGACATGCATCACATCTGCACTATGATCACTTGTGATAATCAAGTCATCCACATAGATGACGAGTAAAACAATCCCATGCTGTGTCTTCTTCACAAAGAGTGAAGAATGTGCTGTAGAAATCTGAAAACCAAGTGAGATAAGATATCTGCTCATCTTATCACTCCAAGCACGAGGTGCTTGCTTCAGACCATACAATGCCATTTTCAATCTGCATACGTGAGTCGGATATCTAGGGTGTACATACCCTTCTGGCTGTGCCATGTACACTTCCTCTTGTAGATCTCCATTTAGAAATGCATTTTTGACATCCATTTGATGCATTTCCCAGCCATTAGCTGCAGCCATAGCAATGACTGCTCTCACTGTGCCCATCTTAGCCACTGGACTAAAGGTTTCATCCTAGTCCAAACCTTGGGTCTGTGCATAACCCTTTGCTACCAATCTTGCTTTATGTCTCTCAATAGAACCATCAGATTTGCACTTCACTTTGTAAACCCATTTACATCCAATAACATTTTTATCCTTTGGTAATGCAACCAAGTCCCATGTGTCATTATGGACCAATGTGTCCATCTCTACATCCATTGCTTTCTCCCATACATGCTCTCCAATAGCCTCTGTATAGCATGTAGGTTCCACATGCTTCACCATAGATGTCATATATGCATAGTGCATAGCAAAAGCTCGATATGTCAATCTGTCAACTGGATATCTGACTCTCTGTGATCTCCGCAATGCATGCGGGTCACTCTGTACACTTGTAACTCTAGCATGTGTACAGAGTGACCCGCAATGCATGCGGGTCACTCTGTACACTTGTAACTCTAGCATGTGGTGGCACATATCTGTCCTGCCTAGCACCAGGTGTGCGTAAAACAGGTATGCCAAGCTCCTCATCCAAACTCTCTAAACTAGATGACTCATAACCTGTGATTCCAATTCCTTCGACTTTCTTCTTTCCTTTATCCATAGCACTACTCCAAGTGCTCACACTCTCATGCCTCAAACGCCCTGACCATGGACGTACACTGCTACTCTCAGCTTCTGCTGGGCTGGCCCAGACATAGAAGTAGAACTAGAACTTGCTTGTGGCAAGTTCACAGGCACATCAGCCTCAAGTGACTCAATGACACCCTCATCTTTTGCTTTGTACCAACTAGCAAGCTCATCAAACACCACATCTCGTGAGATGACCACTTGTCTAGTTTGTGGATTATAACATTTGTATGCCTTTCGATCCTGTGCATATCCAACAAATACACATTTCTCTACCTTAGGATCCAACTTCCTTCTTCTTTCATGAGGCACATGTACATAAGCTATGCATCCAAAAACTTTGAGGTGTCCAATGTCTGGCCTGTAACCTGTAAGCCGCATCTCTGGCGTGCTTCCATGAATGGCTGCTGTAGGTGTTTTGTTTAGTATATACACTGCAGTAGCACATGCTTCTGCCCAATAGTAATCTGGCATGCTCTTTTCATTGAGCATCGCCCTTGCCACTTCACATATGACTCTATTCTTTCTCTCAACCACACCATTCTGCTGAGGTGTATACCTGCAAGTCAATTGTCTTCTTATACCATGCTTCCTCAAGAAATGCTCAAAAGCTTTTGAGGTGTATTCACCACCTCCATCTGTCCTCAAACATTTAATCCAACAGCCATATTGCTTTTCTGCAAAAGCTTTGAAATCCATGAACTTTTCCAACACTTCACTCTTCTCTCTGAGAAAGTATATCCATGTCATCCTGCTGAAATCATCTATGAATGTCACATAGTATAAACTGCCTCTAATAGATGGGTTTTGTGCAGGACCCCATACATCGCTGTGTACTATCTCAAGTGGCCTGCTACTCATATTTCCTTCTCTAGGAAACCTCAACCTTGCCTGCTTTCCAAACTGACAGGCTTCACAAACATGCATATGTCCATCATATTTGAACCTAGGCAATCCACTGACAATGCCTCTTGTTTGCATGTTCTTTAATCTTTGTATGTTGACATGTCCAATTCTCTTATGCCACATATCAATGTCCTGTACCACATTCCTGCTTTTAGAGAACATGGCTGTAAGATTCCTCCCCCAACCCCTTTTTGATGTCTAGTATCTTCCCCTGTAATCAACCCTCTTCAGAAATATAAAGACCTTGTTGCTAACTATTTTAGCCTAGAGAGAGAAAAATTATTTTAGAGAGAGAATATTCAGATTTTGAATATTTTTGGATAGAAAAATATCTCTTATAATTTAGATGAGTTCCCCTGAAACAGAAATTCAAAAAGAATTTTTCAATGTGCAATTGGAATTAATTGGAAATAGGTATAAAGAACCTTAGTCTAAGGGTCTAGATTTTCAGAAATCTTTAGACTATGGTCCAATTAAGGTTCCTATGGGCCAATAGCATCAATCCATGTGTAGGGAGGAGATAAATCCAATTTGTAAAAAGAAGATACCCAAAAATGAGTAAATGCTCACATAAGATGAAGAGTTGAAAATGTACAAGGTTTATTAGTAAAAAACTATGAGCAATATTAAAATAATTCCATTATGACACATATGTAAGGAAGGGGAATTCTTTAAAGGAGGTGCATATTTCACATAAGATGAAGAGTTGAAAATGTACAAGGTTTATTAGTAAAAAACTATGAGCAATATTAAAACGATTCCATTATGACACATATGTAAGGAAGGGGAATTCTTTAAAGGAGGTGCATATTTCACATAAGATGAAGAGTTGAAAATGTACAAGGTTTATTAGTAAAAAAAAAACTATGAGCAATATTAAAATGATTCCATTATGACACATATGTAAGGAAGGGGAGTTCTTTAAAGGAGGTGCATATTTCACATGCTTGAATGAGTTTTAAACTCATAAAAATTGAGATATTTCATCTCTCCTCCCTCCTCATTCAAGTCTAGTTCCAAAAAGTTAGCTTAACTGACCTAAAAATGGTCAAATATTGACCAAACTGATTTAGAAAATTCTAGAATCAGTTTGTTTGGTTAGGAGCTCAATTTTTCCTATAAATAGAAGCCTCCCCCTTGTTGAAAAATAGTTAGTGTTTATGCATCGTTACTCTACTCCACCTAAGCCAAGAACTGTGAATTCATTTAATAATTCACTAGTTTTTGGAGCTTCCCTCTTTCTTCAATCCCCATTAGTGGCTCCATCAACATACTTAACCAATTGATTGGTTGGGGGCCTCTACCGTGAACAAAGAATCAAGCAAGTTATAAGGTAATTAGTGAATATTGATCTTTCTATAATTTCTCAATGTTTCTCTCTTCTCAACCCCTCTCAAGCTTGAGAAGTTTAATTGGTATGGTTTTTTTTAAATACTATTGAAGTTTGAATAGTAGTGAAGAGTTACATAAGTTAATAAATGCTATTGAAGTTAATTTTCATTTATGTTTAAATTCTAATGATTTTTATGTAAATTCTCTCTCACTCAAGAAATGGTCATACTCATGACCCGTTCTCAATCCAAATCAAGCTTTTCATAAAGCTTTGCCCTAACCCAAGATTAAGCTATGCTTGAGGCCAATTTAATGGCTTTTTTCTATGCTTTTAGTTTATGCATATTGATGATTCAATCCACTATAGATTAATGATCCAATTAAAGATCATTTTAATTATTGCCTTAATGATAAGCTTTATCCTTTAGAAAAAATTGAGATTTATCGGTCATAGCAGCGGAGCTATGGCAAAATTTTTATAAAAATTATGCATAAAATAATTTCATTCAAAGCATAAAAAGAGGACTTCCTACCATATTCTAGGAATTATCATCCTAGATTAATTGAAAGAATTTCATTATAATCATGGAGAAATTGAATTTTAATATCATGCATAAAGGATAATTTTTTTATATTAAAAGTGTTACTTTTATCATTTTTAATTTTCATGCATAGAAGTATGCATAAAGGATAATTTTTTTATATCAAAAGTGTTACTTTTATCATATTGGATTTCATGCATAGAGGTATGCATAAAAGTTGAATATTTTATTATAAAAGTGTTACTTTTAGCATAATTGAATTTCATGCATAGAGGTATGCATAAAAGATATGGGAAGTGATAAGATATGATAAGATGCATGTGGAAGTGGATGTGGATGTATGAATGTGGATGTATGGATGTGAATGTGGATGTGGATGTGGATGTATGAATGTGGATGTATGGATGTGGATGTGGATGTATGAATGTGGATGTATGGATGTGAATGTGGATGTGGATGTGGATGTATGAATGTGGATGTATGGATGTATGAATGTGGATGTATGGATGTGAATGAGGATGTAGATGTGGATGCATGGATGTAAATGTGGATGTGGATGTATGGATGTATGCATGTAGATGTGGATGCATGAATGTGGATGTATGGATGTGAATGAGGATATAGATGTGGATGTATGGATGTGAATGTACATGTAGATAAAGATGTATATATGGGAATGGGAATGTGGATGTGGATGTATGTATGCATGTGGATGTGGATATGGATGTGTATGTATGAATGTGGATATGGGATGTGGATGTATAAATGAGGATGTGAAAATGGAGATAAGCATGTAGATGTGGATGTATGAATGTGGATGTATGGATGTGAATGAGGATGTGGATGTGGATGCATGGATGTAAATGTGGATTTGTATGTATGGATGTAGGCATGTAGATGTGGATGCATGAATGTGGATGTATGGATGTGAATGAGGATATAGATGTGGATGTATGGATGTGAATGTGCATGTAGATATGGATGTATAGATGTGAATGAGAATGAGAATGTGGATGTGGATGTGGATGTATGTATGTATGTATGTGGATGTGGATGTACGAATGAGGACGTGATAATGAATGTATGCATGTGGATGTGGATATGGATGTGTATGTATGACTTAAATATGGATGTGGATATGAATGTGTATGTATGAATGTGGATATGGGATGTGGATGTATAAATGAGGATGTGAAAATGGAGATAAGCATGTAGATGTGGATGTATGGATGTGAATGTGGATGTGGATGTGGATGTATGGATGTGGATATGGATGTGAATATATGATATGTGATGTGAAGGAATCTGAAGTGAAGAGATGGAAAATGATATGATTGGATGAGTACACATATAAATGAAATGTGGAATAAGTAATGTGGATTGCATGAGGGATAATGTGGAAAAATGAGAGTTAATATAGAAATTGTATTTGTAAACTGTTTGTAAATGCTGTTTGTAAATGGCTGTTTTATGTCAAGAATGCTGGGAAAGCATTTTGACCGTCTTGTGATTAAGGTCGTGGAGACCTAACTGATAAAGTTGCAACTGCTGACGGAGAGTCAATGGAGGACGTCTCGCGTAGCAAGGTCGGCCGAGGTCTTGACCAGCCTCGGTTCGATTAAAATGGTGAGCTTCCGGTACGGTGGATGAGGGACCAAGGAAGCGGCCTATGAGTGAAGCGCTAGGTAACCTGCGAAGGATCCTAGAGGGTGCTGACCATACGGTGCTCGGGCTCTGGGTCGCCTAGGATACCCACGCGTGCGTCGAGGAAGATATTGGAACAAGGAGTAAGAGTTGTTTTCTGGAACCGGGCATGGATCTGGTTGACTGACCTTGCTGGTCCTCAACGGATGAGTCCATGGCTCTTTTATATGGATCTGTTGGTTGATCTTGCTGATCTTCAACGAGAGTCCATCTTGATAAGTGATTATATTGTTGAGTATTATGGGCTAGGAACTATTGAAACGGCCCTTGTGTGGACAGGTGGTGAGCGTTCTAGTTGCCAATGATGCCATAGATACTCTGATGAAGGAATGATGGGAAATTATGAATCAACTGGATAATTCGGGAGATTGTGATCAGTGGTACTATGGTTTCATTAAAGGATTGTTTTAAAGTTAGCTGATGCTAAGAAAAAGGCAATTTTCATATTGGGTGTGTAAGTGGTGTGGCTAGTTTTATGTTTGCATGAAATTCCGGCTAGGGGGCCTTGGAACTCTTTTCCTTGGTACCCGGGACAAAACCTAACCAAATTCCAAATTGGATCCCATCACTACAGTGGTTGGGTGGTTGGCTAACCCATGGGATCGGATGGGGTTAGGCTGGACTGATGGATCCGTAAATCGAGACTCAATTTCTGTTATTACGATAGATAAAGTAAATCCCGGATAGTAATTGTTCTATGGATAGGAATCAACGGCTGTGCCTCCTTGGTGGGGAAAAAAGCGTTGATCCCAATGATCCAAGTGCAAGTTTCTTCCTTGATCTGACCAAGTATCTTTATAGATGCAGTCGGATCTGTTTGATCAGTAAGAGTTTTGACTACGTTAGAGTAAAAATTATCCTGGTGGAATCGCCCGTGCTTTCCGGATAAGGGAAGTTTTTCCGGGTCTGGTTTTGGAAAAACCGACGGATTAGTCTTTTGTCCGGATATCCGTGGACGAGGCCCCGAGTGTGGGACCCTGCCTCGCGCAAGAAGTGCTACTTCCGCTGCTAGTACCCCGAATCCGTTGCGCGGTGGGAACAGGGATCTCACAATGGCTGATTTTAGCTCAGGAATTCCAGCATCCAGCTTAAACAATCTGCCTTCTTTCTTGCCTTTAGCAATTACTCTACATCCATGTTTGAAGTCCTCAACGAAGCAACCATGCTCGTTGAAACGAACCTGTAATCCCTGTTCCACCATTTGACCAACTGAGGCCAAGCTCTTTGTGATAGAAGGCAGGTACAATACATCAGACATAGATTTTGTTTGACCATTGTGCATAACCAATGGTACACTTCCAACATGTGTAATGACATGCTGGGTATCATCACCTGTTTCCACATAGCCTTTTACATCCATAGGCTTCATATGCTCAAACCATTCACCATGACGTCATATGGTTTGATGCTCCAGAGTCCATATACCATGTATCACTCATGTATCATCATTCTCAACATTTGTCATCATCGATCCCACAACATGTTTCATGGCAAACAAATGACTTATTGTGCCATCATTACTGCTTGATGCATAGTTTCTGCCATGTTGTGCAAAATTTCCACCATAATGACCACCATGTTGTGCTCTACCCCCTCTCAAATCATTCTGTTTGCGGAAACAATCTCTCGCCATATGACCATATTTGCCACAATAATGGCATTCCACATCTTGCATAGAATTTTGTTGGCCTTGCCAACGTCCTCTACCACGGGGGTTACCTCTACCTCTCGGAGGTGTATATCCACGACCACCTCGAGCACCATATGAAGGCTGAAAATTCTGTTGAGATGACCTGTCCTGCCATCCACGACCACGTCCACATGATGTGAATGTCCCCCTGCCTCTAAAGCCTCTCTACGAATAGAAAGCGTGATTTCTACCATTATCATCATGGCTAGTAGATGCATCCAGAAATGAATCACTGAGTTTAATTTTCTCACAACAAGCAAGAGGGAAACCAACTCATCGAAGTCTGGTAAAACTGTACTCCTCACTGAGATAGATGTATCAAAATATTTGTATTCCTTGCCAAGACCACGCAAGGTAATATCCACCCAATCATCATCAGGCATGGGGGCATTTATTGTTGCCAATGCATCTGCAAACTTCTTTATTTCTTGCACATAATCATGGATGCTCCTTTTATTCCGCTTCACATTATGTATCTGCTGTCTCAAACTGAGACTTGCGAGCACTCGTGTCTATATCAAACATCTTTACCAAAGTATCCCATGCATCTTTGGGATTCTCAGCATCCTGTATGTGTATGAGCATAGCATCAGAAATACATATAGACAGATAATGCAGCACTTTGAATGCTCTCTCTGACCATTGCTTATGAGAAATAAGGAGGCAATAAGCTGCTGCTGTGTAGGTTGTTGAGGTAGCTCAGGCTCTGGCTCTGGCTCAGCACCTGTAATGAGATTCCAAAATCCTTTTCCTTTCAAGAAACGTTTTATCTTGTACTTCCATGCCTGGAAGTTCTTCCTATCCAACTTTTCACCAACAATCTGTACTCGATTATCTGACATGTTGCTCAATGCGTACACCTTCCGCACACTTCCAAATCTATAACCGAGCCTTCCTCAGCTCAACCACACTCCAATGAGTGTTCCAGATACTCCAAAGTAACCACAAATCTTCAAATTTGATGTAGAAAATCAACCTGTAATCATCCAAGATGAATTGACTCACGCAGTCCGAGATACCCTTTTTTGATGCGCTTCCACGGCTCCAAATCACAATGTAGTGGTGCAATCAAGTATGGAAAACTTGTATTGACACCACCTAAACAACCTCAATGTAGAGTATCAACACCATCTGACATGTGTACATATCAATTTTTGAAAACCCCTTTCTCTGTTTTGGGAAAAACCAAAAAAACCAGAAAAACTAGTAGTAAAATGGCTCTAATTTCTTCAATATTTGTCCAAATTGAGCAACCAGGCATTCATTAGCTTAGCAATAGTGTCGATCAACTCCATGCAAGAGGAATTTGTCCAATTGTATAAGACCAAAGATTAATTGCAACCACCCAGTGGATAGCCTGTTTAATCAGCTCATTCCCAGCTCATATAGGCATATTTCATCAATCCAATCACATAGACCTCTTCTCCAAAGTGTGTAGCAACCAATTGCTAGAGCAATTGTGAAATGTATCAAACAACTAAGTAGTAATTGATCTCCTCGTACCAAAATGAACAAAATTCTGCCCTGTTTCACAGTAGGAGCTGCGCCGCCTGCTGTAGGAGGGTTTGGGAGTGTTTGAAGTATCAATTGATGATAGAACTAAGTGCCCAACACACCTAGGCAAGTGTGTGACCCATCAATGCTTTGATTTTTACCAAAAATATGCTCCAAATGCATCAAATCTTCACCTTCTTTTCTCTGTTTTGTGAGAGCTCAAAAAACCAGTAATTTCACTCAATCAAATGCTCCAAAATTTGTTTAAGGCTTGCATAGGGGTTGCCAATACATCCCTCTTTGTCAAATACATATGTCTTTTGCCAGATTTACATGTATTTCCACCATACATCAATGCTTTCAAGCTTTAATGGAAAGCTTCCAAAAACCAGAATTTTTCTTTGCTTTGATTTTCTCTAACTTGCTTTGTTTTTGCCTGAATCACCTGTAATCCGCTCAAGGATGTTTAGAATACCTTACCCGATAGGCCAAGCTCTTAGATCTGATAGTATTCGGTGTGCTCCAAGCTTCACAGCTTCAATGGCAAGCTTCACAGCTTCTTCTCCCTCTTCACTCACTCACTCATAAACCCTAATAAACAGCACAAGGCTCTGATACCATGCTGAAAGAACGGTAGAGGGGGAGGAGACACACACACGGGAGCAAACCCTAATGTATATTGCAAACCCTAACCATAGAGGGAAGCCATCTCCACTCTCACACAAAGCATAATGCCATAATCCATAATCCACACAACACACTATCAGTTGTGTCCACACTCATCTAACCCTAGCTAATGTCCACACACTATGACCAGCTGGACACGCGGTCATTTATGTCTCACACATGTTCCTACCTAATCTGCCAGCACATAGCATAGCTGGCTCACACTAACATCGAGCTTGAATCTCAACATGGCAATCATGGAGAAGCTTTTGAGAAGCTAGGAGCTTGCATTTTGGCTCAAGAATCCCAACCTATCTCTGAAAGGTTTGAGAGGCCCTGTTTTGCACCAAAGTCTAATTCTTGTCATCTAGGGGATCTGAACTGACTTCCTCGATGAGTTCTATACTTCTAAATCCTATAATTGTGTTTTCTATGAAACATTAATGCAAGTTTAAGTTTGAAATATGTCCATGTAGAGGTCTCACAAAGTCATGCATGACTTTGGGACAAATGGATCCCATCATATGCTAGAAACCTAGGAGAAAGGAGAGCTCATTAAAAACCAAGAGGCTTACAAGAATAAGATCAAAAGAGGAAAGAATGGCTAGTCCAAGAGGTCAAAGCTTACCCCTACACATGCAGATGTTTGATTTAGACCTTGAAGTGAGATTTACGCAGCCATTAAGACCTATGATGCTACACATTGGGGCCTCACACACGTTAGGGACTTCACCAAACCTAGAGTAACCCCAATTTCACCAATCTCAAATATCTTACATATAACACTAATTTCACCAATCTCAAATATCTTACATATAACACTAATTTCAACCCAATCACTTCTCCCCTTCCTTTATCCTTTAGTGCACAAACTCTTTCCATGCTGAGAACCCTTTAGGAAGGGGGGTTGCACATGGGTTAAAAGATGTTCTAAGCCAAGAAGGAGCGTCACATAGCTTAAGGGATGCCCTTAAATCTGTTGCCTAGGAAATAGCCAAATATATAATAAATGTCTAAGGTTCAAGCTATCACATTATGCTTTAATCTGTTAAAAACCATTCTAAGGAGGATCAAACACTAGCTCCATTGCATAGTTGAATAGAAATGAAGAAGATGAAGTTAAGCTACTAATCAAGAAGTAATTAGCATAATGATGAGCATAATGACAACATAAGTGAGGGGTAATAAAAATATGTTTATTTCAATAGATGAGAGCCTCTTTATATAGGCTGAAGTACATGAGGATTAAGCTCAAGATTAGGTGTTAATCATCATCTAAATCATCTCCACCTTCCCTCCTAGATTTAAGCACCTAAAAGTGACCACCAACCCTAGAATCTTGCTAATCACACCAATGCTACCTAATCAAGGGATCACGACCCCTTTGGCTGATGTTGAGCTCCTAAATGACTCTTTTACATCATGGTAAGATTGCATAATAACCTTTGTATCCATTTGCCCATAATCTATGACTTTAGTGCATAGTGCTAGTTACAAGGTATGTGCCCTACCATAAAATAGCTCAACCAAGAAGCCAATGTTCCATGACCTAGCTCACAAATGTAGGGCAGGGTGTGTCACTCACATCGTGAATACTTGTGCTTGGGATTCTGGTAGGAGACTATGTTGCCGCGTAGCCGTACTCCAAAGCTCCACTCTACCGCCACCTCGCCACCACCACCACCACACTCCTCGACCCTCCTCATAGCTTACTCTCTCATATGCAAGCAAGAAAGCATACATAATAGCTTAAACAAGCAAGCAAGCAAGCAATAGCAATAGCAATAGCAATAGCAATAGCATAAGATAGTACATAGAGAAGAAGAGAACTCTCATTAATTAGCATCATAAGTCATGAGAGTTACATTTTAGATTTTGTAGAAGACCTCTAGGTTTCACACTCTTTGGCGGCAAAAGTTAAAATTCTAGTCCTCGGGCTCATTCAGCCACTCTTGCTATTGTAAAAACCTATTCTAAATCTAGCACTCTCAACCTAAGATCCCGTGGTGTGCCTTTAATAGACAAGTGATGAGCACACACGTAAAATGTACAATACATGGTTTTCCTATGAATTCCGACCATTCTAATGCTTGAGGCCCAAAAGAAGTTAAAATGATACAATGGCCACCGTGGCATGACGCCAGAGAGGTCACAGCAAAGGTTAATAGACCCCCCTTCCTAATGCAGATTCCATCATCTAAATATGTCGATGAAGATGCATCGAGGCTATCCAATTGGATGTATTAAATCATGAGACCTTTGACCAATAATGCAAAGAGGCTATCCGATTGGATGAGAACATGTAGGATGATGACCTAAAAGTTGGGAATCTCTCAACCAAGCAAGAGGTTGTAAGCAAAATTGATTTTTGATCTCACTACTCAACAACTTACATCGCTCAGATAGGGAGAGAAATGTGAGATAAAAAGGAGCTAACATGAACAAAATCTGAAACCTCCTCCATCTGGGGTCATAAAGCCAATGCTTTTATATTGCAATCATTTCAAACGAGGCCATGAAACCACACTTTTTCCTAACTTTTATGATCAAACCAAATCAATCACCAGTACAAGTTGTGCACCAACCTTGTTTAATTATTACATCATCTTTAACTCAATGAAATACTATATAAATGAACCAGCACAAGAGGGATGACACCTAGAGGGATGTATATACAAATTTGTTGAACTATCCTTTAGTAGATGCAATATATGTGGGAGAACTTCAATATATTTACAAGAATCTCATAAAGCAAAGCTCCCAAGAGAATAAAAAGGATGAAGAGCTCATGAGGTGCATGCAAACTTATGCATGTCAAGAAAAACATTACATGATATTTCTATCTTACCAACCAATAAATGCATTTAATTTACATATAATTCCTTATGTTCTAGAGATAAGGAATTGGGGCTAGACTATGACTATCTGGAACCAGAGTTGTGGATGAAAGGTGATATTCAAGCAGAGCCACATTTGTAAGCTTAAAATGTAGAAAAATATTTAACTAGGTATAGAATTAAGTATAATCTCTTCACTGAGCACAGCAATACCATACATAACTGAACTTGACATGTCATTAAGAAAGGAAACCCCAATTATTATATAAATATTACTGCAAATCTCCACCTTTGACCTTTCTTTCCCTAGTGTAAATCTATAGCTTTGACCCTACTAGCCCTCGTGTAAATCTATACCTTTGAGCCCTACTAGCCCTTATCATCCTACAATGCAAGCAGTCATGCCTATAGAGGAAGTTGCTCGGAAGAAGCCATATCTAACTTACTAACCTATAGGAAGTGTGAAAGAATATGTGGAATAAAGTAGGTGGAAAATCCAAAGATCTGTGGGGCTACCTTTGTTCAAGAAAACCTAATTTCTATTTTAAATTAATTATTATATGTTTTGAAAGTATATAAAAAGAGTATTTTTATACATCACATCTTTATCACAAAAAATATGTAATTTTGAATGATCCAACGATAGATAATTATGAGTACAATGTGAAATTTCATTTTAGTTAGATTTTTCAAGATCTTGACTCAAAATTTACTTCAAAGTCTTAGAGCAGCTAAACATAATTAGTAAATTAATTATAAAAATTTATTTTAATGTGATTATGCAATAAGAAAGTATTGAGACTTATGGTGAATCTACGAAAAACATTTTGGTTTAATTTGAGGAAGAAAAGGTCTATTTTCATCTATTTTTTGTGAAAACAGCTCTACTTGAGTAGTTTCTTTCCTTCCAAGCCTAAGCCCAAGTCTTACTAGCTTGGTAACCTTAGGTTAGGTGATATACCAAACCTAGGTGGAGACCCCTAAGATTACCATGCATGTGCCCATAGGTCTGACGTGTCACCTACACATGGCATGCATTCCAACTTAATGTGCCATCTCAATATACCTCATCATTGATGACATGGCATGTCACCTCATTATATGCCATGTCACATGCATTAGAGGGAGAGCTACCACCTCACTCAAATTACCACATCATTAGTCTATGTCATTCAAAACATCCACCATGGATATATCACAGCATCTTGAGTTGGTGCCATTTGTCACACCACACATGTATGCCACTTTAGCATTCCCATCATGCCACAACATCAACTTATGTTTCCATGTCATCACCACCTCCCATATATGGGTACATCCATTCATAGTTTCGCATACATGTAATATATATATATATATATATATATATATATATATAATTTATAAATAATCCATGCATATGTATGTAAAATAATCTTATGATGTTTAAATTTTTTAAATAAAATATGCATCAATTAAAATATATATGATTACACTTACATGATTTTTTTAAAAAATAGCTATTTGTTAATATATTTAATATATTTATATAATTTAAAGAAATGATTAAAAATATATTTTATATCTTTTTCTTAAGAAAGATTTTATTCATTTTTTAGAATTATTATATTAAAATATTTATTATATATATTATATTATATTATATCAAAATCCTCCCCATGTTAAAAAATCTAACCAAAAATATAATGTATATTTAATTAAAAATATATCTATCAATCCATAATCATCCAATTGAATAAAGAAAATCTTACCTTATGAATTAGAATATCCAATACAATTTAAGATGAGAGTGTTGTTTCTTAATAAATGCACACACTTCTATGCTCATGTCATTCAATCAGAGCTTGGTGCTTCATAGCATTGTATAGAGAATGGGCTCACAAAGTCGTTTAGTAATAAATTTGATAAGAAAAGGAAACCCCGCATTCATGAGGATTAAGAAGCTAAGAAAAAGAGAATAGCTCATAAGCTAAAAGGAGAGTGGAAAGAATGCCAAAACGGGCAACCTCTACTAACGTATTAAATCCTGAGACCTCTGACCAATGTTGCAAAGAGGCTATCTACTTGGATGACAACATGTTGGATGATGACCTAAAAGTGGGGAATCTCTCAACCAAACAAGAGGTTGTAAGCATATTGATTTCAGATCTCACCACTCAATAGCTTCAGGCCACTCAAATGGGGAGAGAAATGCGGGATAAAAAGGAGCTAAACTTTAACAAAATCTGAAACCTCCTCCACCTGGGGTCATAAAGCCAATGCTTTTATATTGTAATCATTGCAAACAAGTCCATGAAACGACACTTTCTCTTAACTTTTATGCAACCAAACCAAATCAATCACCAATATAAGTTGTGTACCAACCTTATTTGGTACATCATCTTTAACTCAATGAAATACTATATAAATGAACCAACATGAGATACAAAATCCTCAAACCTTACAAATATAATAACCAATATTAGAAAGTTTGGTGACCTTATTAGACAAGCAAAATGAGACCAAACAAGGGAAAGAAATTGTTAAGCACATGACAAGACTGCCTCACTCTAGTGCTTTTACAGTTTTGGACCACACAAGAAAGTAGATTACTCAATCTGGAATATCCCATCTCCAACAGCTTTGCTACTATTGCCAACACTTTGAAACCCCTGTGTGACCAATTTGTATTACACCACTTGTTCAAAGATTTTCCAAAACTAAACACTACAATGCCAAACATAACCGAATCAGCACCACTCAACATTGTTAGTGTTCATAGTGAGCAGTTATAACCATTGTACCATTAAATGTGTTAACACACGACTGTAAGCCATCAAGGTGCAAACCAAAACAAAATATGCGAACACTGAAACTTAAAAATGGGTCAAAGAAAATGTTGTGACACATAAGCTTAAAGACCCCAGCCTCTTCATCAATGCTACCATAACCATAACTAAAGCCTTGCCAACTCATATCAAAACATGTACAAAAGCTTTAATTCCAACAAGGAAAGCTCATTCTCTACCACCAAGATATTTCCAAAGCATCAAGAGGTGGGTGAAAATTGACCGCTTCAAGCACAAGGATTCTATGAGGGTGGAAATCATGATTCGCTACCTAGCCAGATTCAACAGCATTTACATGGAGAAATTCAAAGGCTTGACAAGAAGAAGAAAATCAGGTAGAGCCTCAACCATGGCATCCAAATCAATTACACAAGAGAATGCGAGTAAAATAAATATGGATTCTAAGAGTATTATTGTAAGCCCAAGGCTCCCATGCCAGTAGTGCCACCCAAGTTTGGATTCTAAGAGAAACGATGCTCCCAAAGAAGAAGGGGTATGATTGTAAGAAAAAGTTTCACACCAAAATGGAGAATCCAACAACTAATGTACCATGATTGATACCCAAGAATTCATCAACAATGGATATCCACAAACCTACTTTAGGCTTAGGGATACTATGAAGGTAATATCATCCTATGGGTGCCTAAAGCTGTCAAGATTAATCAGGTTTCATCATCAAATTCAACTCAAGGAGCCCTAAATAATTCTATGCTGTGAAGACCAAAGCAAATACAGCCTAACCACATGGAGGACTTCATTTACCTACTCCAAGATGACTTTTCCCATCACTTTATGCAATGAATGGATGCAATTGGAGATAACCCCATGGATCATCTACATGCAACCACTCTTTGAACTAGTAGTTGAGTTTGGAGAAGCTCAGTGGAAGACACAAGCACCTACACTCCTAAAAAAGGTTATAGACATAAAAATCCAATACTCACAAGAGTGAAAACTCACAATCAAGTAGCATACGAACTATTGATGTGCTTGAAAAGGCAAAATGTCATAAGAACTTTCCACAAACAAGAGTAACAAGAGTGCTCAGCCTATGAAGCATCTCTGATACAATGAATGAGATCAACAAGTGCTACTAGAAAGCAATTAGCTTCAAGGAAGAGGTACAATTTTACCCTCAAATACAAGCAAGCGAATTCCTAATGGGCTAAAAGTGTAATAGTCAAGCAGTTTTCATGCCATGATTCTTTAAAAATTACGGTCGTGATTATTCAACCTACAAATTCATGCGACTACAAATACAATTGTTAACCTATGGCGGACATTGAGACGTACTATGTCTTACGTCATTAATTTAAATATTCTGAGTCATGGGCCGGGCTTGTTGGCACCATATGTTAAGGATGAAGGGATTGGGTGATCGCCGATGAGAGGCGCACCTTGAATATTAGTAGGATAAGGGTTAGGATCGGCCGGCCATGTATGGGCGCCCAAGTGTGAACGACCAAGTCACCTATAAGAGTCAAATGTAACCCTAAAATCCTCATTCTCATGTGTTGTGAATACAAGAGTGCTCTTGCCTTATCTCCTTGGTTTCCTTGTCCTGCGTGTGTGTGAGAGAGAGAGAGAGAGAGTGAGTGAGAGAGCGATCGAGCACTGTGTAGCGGCACGACGGCGGAGAGGCGGTAGAGTGATGACGGTGGCTCCTTCTTCACTGCGACGTGGGAATCCTTCAAGGCGGCGGTTGAGCGGTGAGTGACACACCTTTTGCATTCTGTTTGAGCTTGCTTTCCTGGTTGTATGCTTGCAGCCATTCGTGGCTCGCATACGGTGTTCGGCAAGTCCCCAGCTACGACCTGTGCGACAAAAGCGCACATTTTTGGCGCCGCTGCCGAGGAGTTGCCCTGCACCAACTCTAGTTTGCAGCTCGGGCTGCTGCGTGAAGTTTAATTTACACTGTAGAAAAGTGACTGTGTGTTTGTTGTTGAGGTGTTTCCGTGTTTTGGAATCTGTTTCTGCAATTTGTCTTCTGCATTTTTGTTTTTTTTTTGTTATTTTTTCGCTCCGCGTGTGGGCGTGCGTTCTGTTATCTGGTTTTTTGCATGTGAGGGGGATTTTTGAATCCCCAGACCTGTGCTGTGTGCGAACTGCGCTGCGGCCAAGGCTGAACCCTAGAAAACTTATCTCTAAAAAAATTTTAAAAAAACAAAAACAAAAATAAAAATAAAATTTATTTTGAAAGAAAAAAACCAAACGACCAAACGTGTGGAGAGGAAAGATTTTTTATTTGGAGAAAACATTTTTGAAAAGAAAAACCCCCAATTGACCCCGACCCTGGCCTCGGTCTCGGTCTCGGTCTTTTGATATATATATATATAGGTGAGTGAGCCTCCATAGCTTTCTTTCAAGTGAGAGCTTATGGGAAGTTATGCCCTATATGTAGCCCACTCCCCAAGGAGTAAAGTGAGTATGTGGGATAAAGCCCTCACCCTTTCCTCCACAAGCAAATAGGCTTTCGTCCCTTCCCCCATAGGGAAATGGACTGTTTTGAGGACCACGAGAGCTCCGGATAGGCAAACACGATGCTGTAAAGCACGCTAGGACCCTTTGAATGATACGCTTGTTTTGAGCTATCACACGCCCCACAGATTCAGGGCTTCGCTTGGTGTACATGAGATGGAATTGAGCTCGAGGGGGAGTGTTGAGATATCGAGCTTGTCTAGTGAGGTGGTGGCCACTTATGACCCGCCTGGGGGATAGGCCCCACATTTACACCACTGGCATGGTTGGTGAGATCATGGGAGATATGCGGCCAGTGGGATGACAGGCTGTGTGACAGCCATTCTAGAGACTGGCATAGTTATAGCGCCAGCTCATTTAGTCGGGTTCACACTATAGAGAACCCGTGTATGTATTGGTTGAGTACCTTTCATATTATGAGTACTCTTATTCTTGTATATGGTGTGTTGAGTGTTGAGTAGAGAAGAAGAAGATTTTCAGCCTCTCACCTTGTGTGTTCTCTATTAGGGTTTTGTGAGTGTGTGTGTGTGCTTGCAAGAGCTCAAGCTCTCTTCCCCCTTGCATCTTTTCAATGAAGGGTGTTCCACCCTCTCGGTGGTGCAACACACGATTCCAATGATTAGCACTGCTAAACCAGTCCAGCAACGTCCCTACCCAATGAATCCTAAGTACGCAAATATTGTACAAGAGGAAATTGAAAAGCTTGTAAAATGTGGATTCATATACCCTATTGAGCACTCAGAATGGGTTTAGTTATCGTACCAAAGAAGAATGGAAAACTCAGAGTGTGCGTTGATCTCAAAACGGTTAATGCAGCCACCAGAAGGGATCATTACCCCTTGCCATATTCTGAACATGTGCTTGAAAGAGTGGCAGGCAAGGAGGCATATAGCTTTTTAGATGGGTACTCGAGTTACAATCAGATCACAATCAGTGGGGCAGGCAAGGAGGCATATAGCTTTTTAGATGGGTAGTCGGGTTACAATCAGATCACAATTGTAGTCGAGGACCAAGCGAAAACAGCATTTATCATGAATTTTGGAGTGTTTGCCTTTCACGTCATGGCCTTTGGCTTAACCAATGCACCTGCAACATTCCAACGATTGATAAACACGGCCTTTAAGGAATATCTAAGGGACTTCTGTGAAGCTTTCTTAGATGATCTTTGTGTTCATTCCTCTTGGGATGAGCACTTGATGTGTTTACGAAAAATATTTGAAAGGTGTAGATTATATCGCATCTCATTGAATCCTTTCAAATGCCAATTCTGGGTTAAACACGGAGTTATCTTAGGGCATATAGTGTTCAAAAATGGGATTTCCACTGACGAGAGTAAAATCAAGGTCATTCTGGAATTACCCCCACCCACCAACTATAAGGGAGTCTAACGCTTTATGGGCCATGTTGGTTATTATCGAAGGTTTATTCTATTCTTCGTCGAGATAGCTCGACAATTGTATAAGCTTCTCCTCGAGTTTATTTGGACCGAAGAATGTGACCGTGCCTATGAGCTATTAAAGAAGGCCTTAGCGAGTGCTCCAATCTTGCGAATGCCTAACTGGGATTTAATCTTCCATGTGCATATTGATGCATCAAACTTTGCTATTGGGTGGGTGTTAACTCAACCTGGAGAACACAAATTAGACTACCCCATTAGCTTTGCAAGTCGCCAGTTGAACGATGTTGAGATGAACTACACCACTACAGAGCGAGAAGGGTTGGCAATGATATATGCAGTAAGGAAATTTTGTTATTACCTCCTTGCCACCAAGTTTGTTTTCTATGTGGATCATCAAGCATTGTTGTATCTGGTAAACAAACCATGCTTCACAAGAAGAATCACACGATGGCTATTGATTCTTCTTGAGTTTGATTTCACTGTTGTTGTGAGACCTGGCAAAAAACATATTATGGCTGATCATTTGTCTCGCATACCTAAATGTGAGGCTCCTACAGGGGTTGATGATGACTTACCTGACACTTCCCTGTTCATGGTGGAGACAATTCCTGAATGGAGTGAGAAGATTGTTAACTTTTTGGTTAATGGCTTTCCACCCAAGGAGCTGTTAGAAAAAGTGATCTATGTCATATCATAGACAAGGTCAAAGGGATGTGGATGAATGTGGTGAAGGCTAGGAGTTATCCCACATGCAAAGGCAAAGCCCATATGGTACTTGGACCTATATAAAGGGTCATTTCAATGTAATGTAACACAACAACTCATTCTCAAGTACACAATCTCTTGGTCAAGTAAGTGCATCTTGTGTTGCTTTGTATTACTTTTGTCATTTGTTTATAATCATGTTTAGCATTATGTTTGAGCCTCCATAGGCTAGCCTAGTCCTAGATCCATGATTTCCAACATGGTATCAGAGCCTGGCAGGCTATGACTTAGCTTAGTTTAGTTGTTTTGCCATTTCTCTTCAATATGGTACCCGCAAAAGGAAGTGCCATTGAGAAGAAGGAATAGCAAAATTATTGCATTAGTCTTTGCATCATTAGGGTTTCATTAGGAGTTAGCATTGCATTAGGGTTTCTCTCCTCCTTTACATGTTTTATTAGGATCTCATTTTAGGAGCTATAGATTTGGTCTAGGAGATCCTTAGTCTTCATTAGGGCATTGAGACAGAGTTTTCTTTTTGAGAGAGAGATAGTAGAGTAGCCTTCATTCATCTCATCAAGAGAAGAGTTTGAGAGTTTCGTGAAGCAGTAGAAGAAGGCAGTTGACCAGATCCTTATCCAGCATCAGAGGTACCAGTGTCCCCATGTTCAAACCTGGCATAAGCTAAGCTTGGCAAAACTGAAAGGCAGAGAGCTGCTACGGGTTCCGCCAGTGCATTCAAGCACATGCTCAGAAGCAAATCTGCGCTTCGTAGTACATGCTCCTTCTCAAACATGCCCTGAGGCACAAGCTGAGGTGACGCACGCATGCTTGCCACCTCTCCCACCATCTGTGTCTCTCAGCGCCTCCAGACGTCTCCGAGAGCACCAGGACCTGCACAAAACCAAGAAACGAGGCAAAACAGGGAGATTTTGGCCATAACCTTGGCGACCTTCGCAGTTCTTGTAGTCCGGTCAGGCACTTGAAGATTACGGGCCATTAACCGCGAACACGAAGGGCTTCTCGCAGCTGACAAATCCGAAATCAGCGTAGCTGACAGATCCGAAATCAGCGCAGCGAATCTGGCCGTTTTTTGCATTTGAAATAAAAGCTCTCTTTATTATTTTTTGAGACTAAGGTTTAAAAACCTTAAAGTAATTTAAGAGGCCATTCACATGGGAGTGGAAATGAAGGCAGTCGTACATTTTACTCATTCTCATTTTACTCATTCTCATTGCACTTCACCGAATGCGTCCACGACACCGGCAAGGTTATATGCACTGGAACGAGATTTTGCATCGAGCTTTTTATTGGTGATTCTCTTGCGCGAGACCCAAGTCTCGGAGCCATGGAAACGCCGTCGGAAAAAGAGCGGCATCTTGCACCCATGATGAGTCGGAGTCCTCCAAAACCACTTTTCATGTTTATGTGTATGCATGTATGGATGTATGATGATGTTTATGGCAGCCTCGGAGTCGGGCAACCCTTGGCTAAGATATGCCCATATGTGGATGTGATGATGTCTATGTTCCATATTTATGTTGATGTATGTCACCTCTAGCCACCCATGATGTAGGCTAAGTGACTATGTGAGTGTCATGTGCATGTGCACTTATCTCTTGGGATGAGATCCAATTGGGCACCAAGGGGGGGTGTTGAAATATGTGGTGCCCGGCATGTCATGTATGGGGCACATGTATGTGGGAGTATGTGTACTCTAGGAAAGATGCAGATGAAGACGCAAGAATGGATGAAGACAAAGACAAAGATGTCAATGAAGATGAACAAGATGCTGTCTATGTTATGTTATAATGACGAATGAATTATGCCCTCTCTTACCCAAATGTTTATGTATGTTCACCTCTGACCACCGATGATGTAGGTCATGTGATATGATGTATGCTCACAGTTCTCCTACGTTGGCCATGTAGCCCACAAGGGGGGATTGATGGGAGTTGGGTCTCCATGCTCAACACATGATGGTGCACATGAGGCACAATGTTCATGGATATGGAGTATTGGAGAGACACATGATGGTGCACATGAGGCACAATGCCCATGGATATGATGATGATGATGCTATGATGATGATGGGGTATGGGAGAGGAATGTTTTCATGTAGGAATGTTTGTCATGTCATTTTCTTTTCGCAATGTAGAAGCTATGCTCCCTATGAGCGATGCTAATTTCTTTTATGTACTGTAGAGCTATACTCCTTATGAGTTAAGCTTTTCCTTTCATGTAATGTTAGAATCAAGGAAGGGCATTATGATATGCCATGATCAAGGAAGGGTGTTAGAAAAAGTGATCTATGTCATATCATAGACAAGGTCAAAGGGATGTGGATGAATGTGGTGAAGGCTAGGAGTTATCCCACATGCAAAGGCAAAGCCCATATGGTACTTGGACCTATATAAAGGGTCATTTCAATGTAATGTAACACAACAACTCATTCTCAAGTACACAATCTCTTGGTCAAGTAAGTGCATCTTGTGTTGCTTTGTATTACTTTTGTCATTTGTTTATAATCATGTTTAGCATTATGTTTGAGCCTCCATAGGCTAGCCTAGTCCTAGATCCATGATTTCCAACAGGAGCTTCGTAAAGATCTAGCTCAAAAGCTAATCAAAGATGCGAACCCTATTGCCTGATAGTCGGGACTCTTTATAAAAGAGGAAAGGATGACGTTCTTAGGCATTGTGCCCGAGAGGATGAGTATCTATACATTTTGCAAGAGGCACATATGGGTGTAGCCGGTGGTCACTTCTCAGGAGACTTAACTGCGCGAAAGATCTTACAATCAGGGTATTGGTGGCCCACTATGTTCCAAGATGCATCACTCTTTGTGAAGGGTTGCGATGAATGCCAACGATACAAGAAACCCTAGAGGAAAGATCAGATGTCCCTACATCCAATCAAAGTAAACCAACCATTTGAAAAGTGGGGTTTAGACTTTGTAGGTCCAATTAGCCCAGTGGCCCGAAACACACAATCTCGCTATATTATTGTGGCCACTGACTATATGACCAAATGGGCTGAAGCGAAGGCGACACGTAAGGCAGATGCAAGGACAACAGCCAAGTTCCTCTTTGAAAATATAATCACACGCTTTGGTTGTCCTTTTGAACTTGTGAGCGACAATGGGACGCATTTTATAAATGAAGTGATTAAGGAGCTCACAACAAATTTCATGATATCCCATCATAAATCTACTCCTTACTATCCGCAAGCAAATGGCCAAGCCGAGAGCACCAACAAGACCTTAATCTCTGTTTTAACAAAGACAGTTGAAGCTCATCGCATGGATTGGGATCTAAAGCTTACGACAGCTTTATGGGCCTATCGTACTGTGTACAAAGTGGCTATTAATTGCACACTATTCAAAATGGTATATGGCTAAGAAGCAGTCATGCTGTGGGAATTTGTCATTCCTAGTCTTCGTGTTGCTACTCAAGAGGGTTGGAATGGTAACCCCTTAGTAGAGCGTCTATATATCCTTGAGCAGCTTAACGAAGAAAGACAATTGGCTGTATACAATGCCCTTGTGGAGAAGGATAGAAGGTTAAAATGGTTTGATCGCCACCTGAAGGACAAGGACATCAAGGTTGGGGATAAAGTCCTGATGTATGGAGTGCGTAACGAAAAAAAGAAGCTCAAATATGCTGGTAAGGGACCGTATAGAGTATGTGAAATTACCCCACAAGGTAGCATCAGAGTGGAGACTCTCGACGGAGTTGAAACCATTGGATTCCTTAATGGGAGTAAATTCAAAAGATACTATGACCCCCTAAGCCAAGAGGAGTTATATGCAATCCATCAAAAGAAGGCAGCTAAAGAACAAGCTGAGCTTAAGAAAATACAAGCGAGAGTTGAAACCAAAGAACGTCAACAGCGTGCTAGGCACCAAAGAGAAGCCAACTTGGGAATTACACAAGTATTTTTCGAGGAGGCAGAGGAGGATTCACTAAAATCTGACCCACCTCTAAGATACCCAATTGAGTTACAGAGTCCTTATTACGGGGAGGTGCTGTATAATGCATTATTGGATACAGGAGCTCAACACAATTTGCTATCATATGGCATGTGGTGTCAACTTGGAAAACCACCTTTATCCAAGAGTGCTATCCAAGTTCAAGGTATCAACAAGAAGAAAACCCCTGTCTCAGGAATTTTGCACACTCCGATTGCCTATGACAAGGGGACCGTAATTCAAAGCTTTTTGGTTATGCCTGCTGGTACCATGGAAGGCACTGTAAACTTAGGGCGCAAATGGATGATGGCCACCAAGTGCAATATCGATTGGGCAACTAGACGAGCCACAACGCAAGAACCAACACTAGGTCTGACCGCTCAAAATCCCGCACCTGAGTCATCCACTCAAATGCTAGATAATGAAAAATCACAAAGTCTAGTGGCAAAACCATCTTTGATTGTTTTTGCCACCCCTCTAACGCTTCAACGCCAAGAGTGGAAACATACAGGGTGGTCTCTAAAGCTCCGCTTACTATGCCAAAAAACACATACAAATGGGTCCCAAAAGCTTCGTTAATAGCTACTTCCCCTACTCAATCTCGTTCAGCCTCCAAGAAGCCTCATAAAAGGAAAGCAGCTACCCACTCGAGAAAGGGCAATGTAACATTGCGATGGATCCCTAAAAAATTATTAGTAGCCCAAGGATACTACGAGGGGAATGACCAGATTTGGGTTCCTATACATAAGCTGACTCCCTCTACATCACCTGTAAAACCTTGCAAACCAATTGTTGCCACCCCAATGACAATTCAAGACCGTGGTAAGGGAAAGGTAACATAGTGCTCCGCACCACTTCTTCCAGAGTTAGTTTGGATTCCCAAACGATATCGATCATTACGACCTACTCAGGAAGGGGGGAGCCACATGAAGCTTCTAGCTCCTCACGCCAGGCACACACTCATGTCTAGAAGTTTCTACATACTCTACACCTACTCTTGTCAACACCCAACAAAAAACTGATGAGTCTACCTCTCCCCTTGTAATAGTATCATCGGAAACCATTTCCTCCATTCGTCAATGGGAGCGTACACTACCATCTCTACAATTGGGGATGTGGCCACAAGGGTCATAAAAAGCTATCTGCCCACATCACAACCTATGACCCACTGGACAAATTGGTTCCAAGAGGCTACAACATCATTGCAAATAATATGATCTACCGAAGGAAAGGGAAAGCATGTACTCACGCTCGACACTCTAATGATTCTTCCTTAACCTTCTCCCCTGACCATGTAATTGCCAAATTCAAGGGGATGTATATATATAGCTTCATACATTAAAAAAAAACAAAGAAAAGAAAAACAAAAAATAGTAAAAAGAGCAAGAGAACAAAAAGAGGAGAAATATCTGTATACAATCAAGAACTAGATTGACCTGTCACAAACCTACTGATGCTATATCTGTGTTTGCAGATATGGCAGATGCACGATCATCATACACTTCATCCACTCCCACCTTTGGTGAGAGGTATCATCTGTACCTTTCTCAGATATTTCACATTTGCTATCCTGTAATGGAAACTGAATGGGATCATATAGATGTACTAGCCAGAGAGGAAAATGTTGAGGAATTAGAATGGCGAATTTGCCTATTGACCATGACTGACCCCTACTCCGTAGAGGACATATCCCCATTAGCCCAATTCTTTCCTTTTCCACAAGATGACTATCCTCGCATGGTTACATTCTTGATGAGTTTATGTGGATGAGAAAATGAAAAGGAAATATCTGACAATGATGAATGGACGGATGAAACTCATGGCACTACTGAGGTTGACTTTATTTATTTGGATGATGCGGATAGAGGCTTAGCTTTAGGGCTAGAGCCAAGAATCTACAACATCCTCTTATCGTATCCTCAGTAGTAGTGTGGTGACTGGTAGGTAGGTTAGTGTTTTCAAGTTTTTTCTAGTCTGAATTCCTTAAACAAGTCTTTAATTTTTCACACTGATGTGCCTCTCGAGGTATAGTGCTTGTTAGTTGATTGTACAGGTTGAAAAGTTTGAGGTGGGTTTGCTTTCAAGTCCTGAAATAGCTGCAACGCTCATACATAAATATCTAATCAAATTGCGGGCATTTCTCTCATCGAATCAAGGAGATCTCCAAAATACAGGTGTAATTCTTCCATACCCACTCTCTTTCGTTTTTACTGTTCAATTAATTGCATGAACTATAATGCATGACCACATGGAAATTGTCAATGTACTACTTAGTTTTTGAAGTTGCTTGCATGCTAGTGTAAATCATTAATGAGCTTAACTTTATTGGAAATATTCCTAGGCAGCATGACGTCTTTAGTTAACCTTGGAATACGATTGTCTTAGGTCTAGGGTCAAACCATCTTAATGTTTGACACCTGGTGGCCATGTGTGTGTTGACCTCTAGGACATAGCTTTTACCCCTTTGTCGAAAGGATGCAAGACAAATTATAGTTCAGGAGCGAAGATCAAAAGAAATAAATTTAAAAAAAAAGCCTACAATAAATGGCAATACAAGTCTATGATGTGCTTTAATGTTGGCCTATCACCTTATTGATACTTGGTAGGCGAGGAGTATTCTACTCTAGACCGATGCCTTGGTTGGTAGGGGGTAGCCTTGCCTAAGGTGAACTAATAGATTTCTGGATAATGCTTTGTGTTAAACATGGTACCAGGATCGATGTTAGTTTTGCCTTAGGGAGGTCGCCATTGTGTGTAAAAATTGTCAAGTGCATAAAGAAATAAAGGCAAAAGGCTCCTTAACTCTTATGTTTCTTGTGTCCCTAGGCTCGTGGTATTAACTTGTTCTTAGAGTAGACACAGTGTGGTCATCTGTTTATTTATTAAGCTTGGTTATTTTCCTTGACTTAGGCCAATTATAAACCTTGATTAACCTTTAACACCCTGCTAACTCTTGATTTACTTTCAATAATTTTAAACTCCTATTAATTTGCTACACTAGCTCATTCATGTGACCCTTAAACTAAGTTCTCTTAGCAACATCCATTGTGGTCTAACATGCTTGAATTTATACACTTTATATCTTTTGAATTCCAGCATACTTTCACTCTACTTCCCTGTTTTGTAGACGGTCTACCACAACAACCCTATCGAGCTTACCATACCATAGCTTCCGAGGACGGAATCTACATCAGGAAGGGGGGCATGTTAACCTATGAGACGGACATTGAGACGTACTATGTCTTACATCATTAATTTAAATATTCTAAGTCATGGGCCGGACTTGTCGGCACCATATGTTAAGGATGAAGGGATTGGGTGATCGCCGATGAGAGGCGCACCTTGAATATCAGTAGGATAAGGGTTAGGATCGGCCGGCCATGTATGGGCGCCCAAGTGTGAACCGCCAAGTCACCTATAAGAGTCAAATATAACCCTAAAACCCTCATTCTCATGTGTTGTGAATACAAGAGTGCTCTTGCCTTATCTCCTTGGTTTCCTTCTCTTGCATGTGTGTGTGTGTGTGTGTGTGTGTGTGTGTGTGTGTGAGAGAGAGAGAGAGAGAGAGAGAGAGAGAGAGAGAGATCGACTTAGCGGCACGGCAGCGAGAGGTGGTAGAGCGGCGACGGCGGCTCCTTCTTCACTGCGACGCGGGAATCCTTCAAGGCGGTGGTTGAGCGGTGAGTGACACACCTTTTGCATTCTGTTTGAGCTTGCTTTCCTGGTTGTATGCTTGTAGCCATTCGTGGCTCGCATACGGTGTTCGGCAAGTCCCCAGCTACGACCTGTGCGGCAAAAGCGCACAACAATAGAAATGGACATTTAAGGTGTGTACATGCTTTACATAATTGAAAAAGGCTTAAAACATGGTAAAATCAAGAAATCGGTTGTCGTGATTTCAAAGTCACACCGGTCAAAGTCAACAAATAGTCAAAGGATGGTGTTAACGATGAAGTGTGAGCATCAAGGAGTGTTAAGGACCATCAACATCACCAAAAACATCAACTTTGAGCATTGTGATTCTATAGTCATGCCACATAGGAATCACATCGTGACTTGTAGTCACGTTCATGATCAATAATCATGCCAACATGTTCAAGTGCATAGTATTTTGGCATTCTCTCATCATGTCTGCAACTACTAATGTCATCTTCCCTCAATATACATGCAATATTATCACCATGATTCTTCCAAGAATCACGATTCTTGTCTCTGTATAATCACACTGACTTGGCTATCTTAAATTCAATCAAAACCATCTCTAACATGTGTTTCACCTCATTTTAAAATGCATATCATACATCATATGGTGTAAACATGGGTTTTTCATCATCTTGATTAGTCATCAATAATCACAGCCATGATTCCTAACACCTACAAAATCACAGAGGCTTTAACCAACTCAACATGGCCATGATTAGTCATCAATAATCACAGCCATGATTCCTAACACCTACAAAATCACAGAGGCTTTAACCAACTCAACATGGCCATAGTGTTTTCTCATCATGTTTCCAATGTAAGACACCATTCTTTTGCAATTTTATGAAGTTTCAAAATCATGTATGTGGTTCATTCATAAAGAATAATAGGCTTCAACTACTACTACAATCAAAGGAAGCAACTTCTAATGAGTACACTTTTACTCACCCACTAGTGGAAACCTCATCATCAACACCTTTCAGGTACATCTCTGGATGGGGGGACCATGGTGGGTGTATTGAGTACCATGGTATGCAAAGGTTGAGTTATTCATGACGTGAATAACTCTAGTTTTCATGCCTAACTTTTTCACTTATCCTTTAAACTCTATGTTAACCTTCTTATTAGATTGGTCTACTAGACTAAGCGTCACCTAAAAATAACTTATCTGAAAGGATAACTCTAGTTTTTCATGCTTGAGTTTTTTTACTTATCCTTTAAACTTAAGGTTACCCTTCTGATTAGTATTGTTTCCTTAGTTCGCAAGACTAGGCATCATCTAGATATCTCAAAGGATAATCATGACGTGAAAATTAATTGATAGTCATGTGTGAAAAACCCAATCAAGGCCATGAAAAACTTCTATTTTTCATGCCAAACGTTTTTTGAATCTTAAATACCAATTCACCACCAAGGAAGTTTCACAGCCTTTTTACACTAGTTGGTTACTAAGATTTTTAGGATAATATTAGATAAGATTTTTAGGATATATACATATATATATGCATTTATATATGTATGTCTATGTGTGTATGTATATGCATATATATATGTGTGACTGTGTGTGTATGTATATACATACGCATAGCTATATGCACATGTGTATATCACTATGTATGTTTGTGTGTGTGTGTATGTGTGTACATGTATGTGAGGACAAGCTTTATTTGCATGTGTGGGGGGTGGGCATGGAATCATATTTTTGGAGTGAGCTTTTAAAGCGATATTTTTTGACAACTAATACATACCCTTGTTTACCCCTCTTTTATCTTTGTATTTTGTCTCTTCTCCCATCCTTCTCCTTCCTAATAGCCCGACCTAGCCTTCTCCTCCTCTTCCCCCCTCTTCCTTCCTCCTTTCTTCCCACCCAACCAAAACTCCTTCATTCCTTTCCTCTCTCCCTATCTCTCTCCCTTTTCCCCTTCTCTTCTCCACTCTCTCTCTTTCTCTTTCTCTCTCTCTTATTCCTCTCTCCTCTTCTTCTTCTTCTCTCTCTCTCTCTCTCTCTCTCTCTCTCTCTCTCTCTCTCTCTCTCTCTCTCCGTCTTGTTTCTATCTATATCCCCCTCATATCTCTCTGTTTTCTCCATCAACCTCTCTTGTTTTTCGCATTCTCTCTCTTTACCTCTTTTTTTCTCTCTCTATCTTTCCTCTCTCTTTATCTCTCACCCCCTCTGTTCCCATTGTATCTCACTACCTCTATCTATCTTCCTTATATCTCCCTTCCTCTCTATCCTTATCTCGATCTCTCTCTCTCTCTCTTATATACATTGATGGTCTTAAATAAATATTTATCCCTCTCACTTTGACACACATTATTTCTCTCCCTTAAACACACACTCCCTCTCTCTCTCTCTCTCTCTCTCTCTCTCTCTCTCTCTCTCTCTCTCTCTCTCTCTCTCTCTCTCTCTCTCTTCTTGAAAACCAAGAGTTGTCATGCCGCCCATGGTGCATCATGATACCACACCAAAAAGGCAATATACAACTGCCAAAATATGTACCCAAACATGCCCCTTTTGGAAGAGCTACTAACACCCATGGAGGCACACATATCTACATGGGATTGTGAAGGCTATGGCATGCTCAGGCAGGTTCCCACTTCACCTAACCAGGCCACGAATGTTTCACAAAACATAAGGTTAGGGGAGTTCAAGATAGGAGGGGTCCCTTTGGACTATATATGCCCTTTCATCTTCCACATTGCCTTTGCATGTCACAACAGAATGAGGGTGTAGTAACAAAAATAGCAACGTTTTTATAGCTAGAAGGGTAGGCAGATGTCGGGCTATCTTTTCTCTAAAAATACTGGTATTCTCACTGCAAAAACGGTTTCGCTGCTCAGCAACAAAAAATAACAACGATATTTCACTGCTATTTGCGCTGCTCAGCAGAGCAAAAGCACTGCACAATAAAAAAAGATCTGGGGCAGACTGGGAAGTCTTGTGAGAAGACTCCTCCCCAGTCTGCCCCCCCACCAGCTCTTTTCTTTTTATTAAAACAGAGTCACAATTTCATGACATAAACATAAACATAAGAAACACATAGATTCTGAAATTGAGTCCAAATTTTATTTTATTTCACAAATTGTCGGGCCTTTGGTCATATATACAAAAAATATATCAATGAGGTGGCTAACTAGAATCCTCAATGTTGGATTCTGAGTGATCATCATCGTCGTCTTCGTGGTCCTCTTCACTTCCTTCCATCGCTTCATGCTTATAATCAGGATCTTCATCTTCCTCTTTCCCTTCATCCTACATACATACCATCAAAAGCGCAAGGTAAGCAAGGGCAATAAAATACAATTAGATGTAGAAAAGAGAAGGGTTTAGGCTCACTTACCTCATCTTCTTGAGTCCCCAAAATGGACTCATCCAAGTGTATGCCTCGCTTTGTATCCATAGTCGTACTCCTCCTTTTTTGGGTCATGCCCAACAACCTCCCTCTACAAAAAATAATTAAGAAAATATACAATTAGTTAAAGAAAATAAAATAACTAGTACAAACCAAAATGAAAGAGGAGAAGAAATGATTACTAAAATAGGTACTTATGAAACGAGCAATGAAGAAGGATTTTCCTCCCGAGCCAAAGTGTGAAGCCCCTTGCTTTTGTAGTCAGAAGCACTCACCCCTACCACTTGTTGTTGAAAAGCACATGGGTGCTTCCTCACGAAGTTGCGTGTGTGCCTCCACTCCTCGAGTGTGCAAACGACGCTGGGCTTCTCTAAATTATTCTCTGCTGCTCTCTTGATATTTTCTCTCCTATTAGAGAGAAAAATCTTGACTCATCTCTTCATCCTCTCCTCAGAGAAGTACACACCCGCATGCGGAATAGGGAAATCTGACTTAAGCACATTAATAACATATTGCTTTGAAAGCTCATCATGTGCTTTCTAATTTTTGAAGGAGTTCATGAACTCCAAGTTTGCAAGTACATGCATGCGGTTCATGACTTGCTTCCCTCATGTATCCATCCCATGAGGGCACCATCATGGACATCCACATTGTATGATAGGGTATGTTGGATTGAATGGTGGAATGGGTCTCATGCAGGCTGGCTCATAATGTGTAAATAAAGAGCCCCCCTGTTGGGGAGACGCATTGGGAGACCTAGTGCTGCTTTTGCCAAAGTAAAAGAAGCTTGCTCCCCCCCTCGCCAGCACAGCTACTAGCTCCCCTATACTCCCTACCACGCCGTCGTTGTGGGTGGTGAAGGCGGATGTCAGGGAGCGGGGGTGGGTCTAGGCGAGGAGCATGGTGTAGGCTCATCACAACCATATCGTGATGGGCCCGCACCACTCGGCCCTATGCCTATCAAAGGCATGGTTTGCCTCCCAATTGACCAAGTGGGATAGATTGCCCCCATGGTGTCGGTTGGCCCGATTGTAATTCACCTGCATATAAGATTTAAAAATAAGACTTATAAAACGAATAAAAGGTTAGCTTTGTGTATGTGGAAAGGTTTGATAGAACCATACCTCTGTCTGAGTAAACTAAGACCAAGCTTGCTGCGCGTATCATTCATTTATAATAGATAGGAGATTTGCCACATCTAGGTCTTATGATGGGTCAATCGACATTGCCTATACATACATGCATGAGGCAACAAAATAGGATTTCTCTAAAAAAATCTATGCTTAAAGCTTAGACAAAAAAGGCAACGTGTGATATTAGAACATTGTTGAGACCTCCAACAATACTGCTTAGACAAGCAAGGTGGACAATGCCCCTTTCGGATAAATTCTGAGGACTTTCCACATGCTCTCCACTATTAAAGCCAAAGGCAACTCCTCTTTTACAAGAGAAGGATAGTGAGAAGATTGAGGGCTCCCCCTCCACTATAACCACCTCCTTGTGGATAACCACTCCTAACTTGACATAAACAACATTCTAGATGGCCTACAATACTGCCCCATATCTCTATGCATAGAATTAAACCCTAAACTTGGCACCCAAGGGTGCAATAAACATGAGGTTGAATGAATAAGAGAGCTTACCTCGACAATGTCAAGCCAACCAAGAGAAAACAACAACACAAGCTTAGACAAAAAAGCCAACATGTGATATTAGAACATTGTTGAGGCCTCCTATAATACTGCTTAGACAAGTAGGGTGGACAGTGCCCCTTTTAGATAATAGATTCTAAGGACTTTCCATACACTCCCCAGTATTAAATCCAAAGGAAACTTCTCTTTTACAAGAGAAGGATAGTGAGAAGATCGAGGGCTCCCCCTCCACTATAACCACTTGCTCTCGTGGATAATAGATTCTAAGGACTTTCCATACACTCCCCAGTATTAAATCCAAAGGAAACTTCTCTTTTACAAGAGAAGGATAGTGAGAAGATCGAGGGCTCCCCCTCCACTATAACCACTCCTAACTTGACATAAACAGCATTCTAGATGGCCTACAATAATTTCCTATATCTCTATGCATAAACCACTCCTAACTTGACATAAACAGCATTCTAGATGGCCTACAATAATTTTCCATATCTCTATGCACATAATCAAACCCTAAACCCAGCACCACCCAAGGGTGCAATAAACAAGGGTTATGGATAGGGGCTATGCATAGGCCTATTGCATAAGGGCTATGCATAGGGTATGCATAAGCCTATTAACCTAATCCTAGTCCCCAGCACCTGCAAAAACTTGAAGAGAAGAAGCACAAACAAAGAATGGAGAAAGAGGGCTTACCTCTTCTTTGAGAATCTGTATAAGCCATCCCATGGCCTAAACCCTTGTGGTGGTTGTTCGCTTGAATAAACCTACAAAAAAATATCATAATAAATCAAAAAGTTAGTTCATTTTAACATATTATACAATAGGCCTATTGCATAAGCCTATGTATAAGGACTATTGCAATAGGCTTATGCATAAAGCTATTGCAATAGGCTTATGCATAAGGCTTATTGTATAGCCTATTACATAAGGCTTATGCATAGCCTATTGCATAAGTCTTATGCATAAGCCTATGCATAAACCTATTGCGTAAGGCTTATGCATAGCCTATTGCATAAGCCTATGCATAAGGGCTTATGCATAAGCCAATGCATAAAGCTATTGCAAAAGGCTTATGCATAGCCTATTGCATAAGCCTATGCATAAGGGCTTATGCATAAGCCAATGCATAAAGCTATTGCAAAAGGCTTATGCATAAACCTATTGCATATAGGGCTTATACATAACCTATTGCATATAGGGCTTATACATAACCTATCACATAAGGCCTACGCATAAGGCTATTGCAAAAGGCTTATGCATAAACCTATTGCATATAGGGCTTATACATAACCTATCGCATAAGGCTTATGCATAAGTCTATTGCATAAGGCTTATGCATAGCCTATTGACCTAACTCTAATCCCCAGCACACCCAAAGGTGCAAAAACACAAAAAGAGGAAGCATAACAAAAAATGAAAAAAGAGGGCTTACCTCTTTAATGAGATGTGGTATGAGAGGATTGGCCTAAACCCTTGTTCACTTGAATAAACCTACAAAAAAGAAGCATAATAAATAAAAAAGTTAGTTCTCATTAACACATTAGAAAGCAAGGAGAACAAGAGGAAAAAGAGGTGAGTATCCTAAACCTCACTCCTAATGCATAATTGATTGAAATAAATTAGTTTATGTTAAGCATAAACCTTAGCTCTATGCATAGAATGCTTAATAGATAGCTTTGATGGAGAGCTCTCCATCAAAGCTCTCTATTAGAGCTCTATGTATTAGGCTAGGATTAGGGCAAGGGAGAGAAAGGAGAGGGGAAGGGAGAAAAGCTCACATAGAGCTATGTAGAAGCCTTCCATGAAATCTTGGAATAAGGGAAAGCATTGAAGCTTTCCATGAAAGCTTGGGAGAAAGCAAGAAAGAGGCACTTACCTTGGAGAGGAAGAGATGACTGATAGAATAGCCTTGACAGAAGAGATGTGGTGGGAGGAATAGACGGGCTCCAGGTGTAGCTTCTACATGTGCAGGCTATTGAAAGTAGATAGAACTTGGCTCCTATCGGTGGCGTTTTAGGCAAGAGTCTCAATTTTCGCTCATCAGCGATTTACTATTAATTTCGCTGCTTGATAGCAAAATTTCGTTGACCAGCACAGCAGCAGCGGATTTTTGCTATTGGGCAATGAAATAATGCTATTGTCATCTTCGCTATGTAACAGTGAAGTCCTGGGTAATTTTCTATCAAAAACAGTTCTCGATGGTGTTGTGTGTTTTTTGTATGAACCCTATATCAATTTTGGCCAAGTGGAAGATGTCTAAGAGTGATCATCAAGGGCCAAAAGTTTGTTACGAGGCATGGTTGAGAGAAAAAGTTCATTGTGTGTGATCGATGCAAGTTCCAATATATACAACAAAGTTTGTTACGAGGCATGGTTGAGAGAAAAAGTTTGTTGTGTGTGATCGATGCAAGTTCCAATATATACAACAACGTCGTATAACAACTCTATAACAATTAAGCATGTCTGGACATATGGTGTTCATGAGGCATTGGCATGACCATTGACCAAGTGCGGATGATAACATGGTGGAGAACCATAGGGGAGTGCTAGGTAATATGCCACACCATTCAGTGACATCGGGTAGAGTGCGAAAGGTGGCAAGGCTTCATATGGAAAGCATGGCTGAGACTCCCCAACCAATAAATGAGGTGCCTCCACCATTGCCAAATGAGGATAAGAGAATCTCATCATGGACAACATGGTGAATGACTTCTTTGGACGGGAGGTCATAGATGATAGTGAGAAATCTCCAATGTCACAAGAGGAGGACACCTTGCATAGAGAGGCAAGCACCCCTTTGTATGAGGGATTTTTGTACTCCACATTACAAGCAAACTTAGAGCTATTAAACCTACAAACAAATTATGGATGGAGTGATGCAAGTGTCACCAATCTTCTTTGGTAAGACCGCCTCATTTTATTCTCTCAAATAGAAAATGTTTCATGCTCTATATACTCTCCTTGCTAATATTTTGACATATGATTTCTTATGTTATGTTGTAGGCTTCTCAAGAAGATTCTTCCCCCTCAAAATCTATTACCAAACTCACAAGATGGGTGTCGTAAAATTCTCTCCATGCTGCTAGGTATAGATTACACAAAAATACATACATGTCCCAATGATTAGATGCTATTTAGAGGGGTTAATAAAGATGCAACACAATGTCTACAATGTGGGGAGAGCCGCTATAGGGATGATTTGCAAGGAGATAAAGTTTCCCAAAAGGTTTTGATCCACTTCCCTATCATTCCTCGCATCCAACACATGTTTAAATTTAAGGGGATTGCAGAACTCATGACATGGCATGCTACTCATCACTCAACCGATGGCATCATGAGGATCATAGGCTGATTCACCAGCATGGCAACATGTGGAGCATCAATGGCCAAATTTTAAAGATGAGCCCCGTCACTTACGTCTTGGCTTGAGCATGGATGGTGTTAACCCAATTGGCTTCAAGTCCACATCATGGTCTACTTGGCCTATTGTATTGGTGGATTACAACCTCCCTCCATTGGTGGCAATAAAGAAAGGTCATATCATGCTTGCTCTCCTTGTACACCAGTAGGAAAGTATAAGGTGGCAAACATGGATGTGTACCTCAAGTCTTTGATTGAGGAGCTTGAGACACTATGGCTAGGTGTCAAAGTATAGACATGAGGCAGAGGTGAAAGGAGTTTTGCTTTGGACAATGCATGACTATCCCAGGTTCTTAGAGTGCTCAGGTACCTACTTGAACCACCTTTAAACTTTAAGTTTATACCTCTAACTCAATTATCTCAATTTTAAAATAGGTTTGGTAACCTCCGGACATCATGCATGTCCAATTTGTGGACCATCACTTGTTTTGGAAAGACCCTCTGCACTTAATAAGGTGATGTATGATGAACATCATCCATTTCTCCCTCCTTCACATCCCAAGTATGTGCCACATGAGGTCTCACCACTTGTAATGAGGTAGAGATTGATTTGAGGCATGGAGAAGCACCCCCAATCCACCACTAATGGGATTTCTAGACACTCAATCTTCTTTCGACTTCCATATTGGTGTGACATGAAGATCAATCATCTCTTAGGTCCCATGCATATCTTCAAGAATGTGGCAACAAAGATTTGAGACCATTTAATTCGTAAAAGAGATACAAAGGGTGCAAGGGATGACTTACAAAACATTGGACGCCTTCAAAGTGCATGGCCAATTGAAAGTGAGAGTGGCAACATGGTCCTACCAAAGGCACCATGGGTATTAACCAAGAAGATGTCAGAATACACAACGGAGATGATGACTAAATCTGGAAACACAAGAGCAAGTGCAGAAAATAGACAGCAATGGAGAGAGAGGCATGTAACTCAACTCTATATACATAAAGAAGATCCTGAATAATAATACAAGAATGGCAAGGGGATGTGGGGCCATTTTATATGGCCCCCAAACAGCAGTTGGCTTGCTATAGGGCAGTCAACAGGTCCTACATCTCCACGACTAGCATAAAGACACCCAATCGACTAGAAAGGAACAGTCGGCTAGCATCATCATGGTGTCCATGACCTGTAGCACCACAGTCAGCCCAGCACCAGAACTGAGTTCGGGTACTGTAGGTAGAGTCGGCCAAGATCAAGGTCCTCCTGCCACCACAGGAATGCCACCCAAGCCACAGAAAAAATAGGAAAAATGGGGGAAAAATACAAGGAGTGAGGAAAAATGAGAACAACACCTACAAGGGCGGGCACACCCACAACAAAGGCCTTGGTGTCTACATAAAGATAGGAGATGACTTCTAACACCCCCTCTCAGCTCCTGGTTATGAAACCAACCACCACAGGGAGCTGGGGTGCTGCCTGAGCAAATCCTGAGATAGCAACTTCGTAAAGAGATCCACCATACTGTCCTCCGTCAAACAAAACTCTAGCAATATGTCATCAGCAATGACATCATCAACAAACAAAGTGCCTCTAGATGACCGTGGATTCCTCTAGTGGAAGCCCAATCCTACCATGCAATCTCTGCAACCTCACCACCTCACAAGCAGCCCAGTAATGTGCCTCTGTCGATAAGGAGGCAAAAGATGACTGCCTCATAAAACTGCTCATGGGCCTGAAGTAGATCTCCTCATGTCTGGATCTCCTTCCCAATCTGAGTAAGTCCAACCATGGAGTCAGACTCCATCCATCAATCCCTTCCTGTGTAAAAGAGTCCATGATCCTTCGCATGCCATAGAGAAACCACAAGATACGCAATCTTGCCTCCTAAAGAGTCATGTACAACCATGAGCTCAAATGCCTCATCAGGAAGCTCCTGTCCAATATGGTATCCATCAACCAAATCAATGAACCATTCTGCTTCCAAGTCAAAGAGGCATCACACTGCTCACAAGGATCAACACATGTTACGGTGGTAAGCCAAATCTTGGAAACCTGCTGAAGACCATGCAATGCCTTTTGAAACCTATCAACCACCCCCTCTTAATCCGAAACCACAAAGCCTGGAGAATCCACCTCCTTCTGCAAGTAATCGACTGCCACCTACCTAGCTTTCCAAGAGGTCCCCGTGGAAAGAACATCCTCATCTACATGAGCTTCTTTCTCCCAAATACTACGAGACATCAGAGCATGAGTTACCTGTTCAGTTTCCTTTGACTGATGAGAACACAAGGACCACCAACATCAGTACTGGAAAGTTCTTGCCAACTGCTACCATCAACTAGTAAGCTATCCTTTATCTGGTCTTGAAAAGCCTGCACCTATAGCGTATCCACACTTAAGTGGCCATTACCACACTACCACTCATCACCATTAGGGCCAAAAACGGCTAGAAAAGGGCTGTTTGTTAATCTAAGGATTAAGAAATTGTCCAATTGTGAATTGACACGTATACAAAAGTATGGCATTCTTGTCTCCTCCAAATGTCTTCTTAACAGTTCTATTTTAGTGGCGAACGGCCAAAACGGCTAAATTTAGACGTTTACGATGGCTAACATTAAAGTTTGGGTCCAAAATAGTGACATCTTGTTCCATTTTTTATTTCAAAAAATCAAGCATGAAGATACGAAATCCTCTTTTCAGGCCTTGAAAACAACGCTATTAATGACAAAACACCAAATTTTTTCAAACGTCTACTTTCCACCTTCCCTTCATTTTGGCATATGGTTTATTCTCCTTTCTTTGCACTTTCAAAAGATTCACTATTCAAAAGATTCACTATTTTTCTCTTATCTGTGAGCTTCTATGGCATCCTCACGTCGTCCTTCTCATAATATAACTTCTTGTGATTTTCATAACACGAGAGAAGATGGTGTTTGGAAACCCATGTCTTTTCGTGTGAATGATTGGGTAACAATGCTTCCCTCTTGCAAAGGTTCCCACAGGGTGAAAAGAACCAAGCGAAATGAAGTGAAATCCCATTGGAAAGGTCATGTTCTTGCATTCAAAGTGACCGACAATGGCTGGCTTGCAAAAGTTCAACATGTCTACATGGCCAAAGACATGGTGTTGAACTTGGATGAACATCCAATTCTCCATTCTTACTGTAATTCAACAAAACTTTATCTATTTGATACAACACAATATTTCTCTTTCTGATATATTTGTTGTTTGTTTCATTTCAGTTATCTTTCCGTCAACAGCTGTGGAGTGGCAGCCTGTTGAGAGCTTAAGTGGCACATTCAAAGCAATTCACAAGGGGATTGCAGATGTCATGTACGCAGACAAACCACCTTCATTTTACAAATCAGTGGATTTATTTGTGTATTTTGCAGAATACAGGGTTCCATCAAGATAAGGTGTTCATGGAGAATTATATGACATACCTATTCCCACATTAATGTCACTAGAATGGGAAGTTCCTGATCCAAATACCATAACAAGCTTCAAATCCAAAATCAAAGATGATATTCTTAAAGCAATGTCTCCTGGAAGGATTTCAAGAAGGATTAAAATTCAATGGTTCTTGCCTATACATGTCTTTGTGGCATGTTTCAAAACAATGGAATTGGAGAGGACAAGAACGATGTGGCTTAATAGAAGACTATCTCTGACTGATCTGGACACTGTACTTGGAGAAGGATGGAGTACCAAGGAAACTTTTCATATGGGGGACAATATTAGTTGTAGAGTAAGCCCAAATTCTTTGTCCATCTCATACCAACTGTGTCGCCAATCCCTAGTTTTGGGCTATGACTATAGGAGATGGAAAAGCAAGCTTGGTAGTTGGGTCCCTTTGGATTCTGAAGAGAATTGTCCAGAGTTTGAATTTAACATCATAGTCCATCCATTCATAGATCCCAGGAAACTCATAGTAACATCAAACTGGCGACTACAACATGTTAGAGAGTCGCTTGAGTTTTTGGATGAAATATCACCTGAATATAGATTCAAAGTAGATGATATTGTTGTCAGTACAAGGATGGAGAGTGTAACCTCATGCATCACATGTCTCCCCCCAAAAAAAGTTGTATTTGAGCCACTTGTAAGGGCAAGTTTGTATAGTTGAAAAGGATTTCTCCAATAATGTAATCAATATATTCTGCTAGATTTCGTCTTGACTTCTTCACAAAATTGGTTAACAAATTGTTCGCGATACAGAACAAGGTTTAACAATTGAATATCAAATTATTGATACTGAATTTAAGTACAGAATATTGTCCCAAAAAGGGTGTGTTCATATGGACAAAATGAACAAAACAAAATCCAATATGTGGAATCACTCTACAAAATCAACTTTCCTTTTGGCATGAGATGACCCTGCATCTTTAGAGAATCTTTCTCTCTTCTGTTTGCTTCGATCAAATTTTGCTGATTGAGGTTCAAGTTCTGGAGTTTTGAGCACTTGAGGTGTTGGAGAGGAAGACTTTAGAGTGAATTCCCCTAATGGTGGTAAGTTGGGCTCCTCTCTGAGACCTTCACGTGTTGGCGAGGGAGATTTGGCAGTGGGGTCTGGTTTTAGAGAAGGTTCTTTGGAGGTTGGCCTTGGAGACTTGGCAGTCTTCTTGGGGAACATGAACAAGAAATTTAATGGAGAGCCAATATTTGCCCTCTTACTACCTTTGTTGGATAAACGACGCTTCTGAATTTTAAATTTCACTAGTGAGTGAAAAGGAAGACCTTTAGTAGCACTCCTCTCTTTGACAGGGGTCTTCTCTTTGATAGGTGGCTTCTCTTGAGCTGGAGAAGAGCTCTTCTCTTTGGTAGGAGGACTAGGGATTTTCTCTTTGATAGGAGTCTTCCCTTGAGCTGGTGAAGAGCTCATCTCTTTGGCAGGAGGTCTAGGGGTCTTCTCTTTAGCAAGTGGGCTAGGGCTCTTCTCTTTAGCAGGAGGGGTAGGGATCTTCTCTGTAGCCTGAGGGATCTTTCCTTTAGAATGGCTCTTCTCTTTAGAATGGCTCTTTTTCCCCTTGGAAGATCTTCTCTTAGTAGGGCTCTTCTTTCTCTTCTTCTTCTCTTTGGCAGAGGTCTTCTCCTTTTTGAATGAGTCATCCTTGTCTTTGCTTTCCTTCTTCTCCCTTTTCCTTTTCTTTGAAGTTGTATCCTTGGCTCCTTTATTAGGTGGAAAGGGAGAATCAGGGTCATATGGATTGATGGATCTGCTCAAAACCATGGACACTGCCTTCTCCCTTACCCAACTTACCCAAGAATCTGGATACTCATGCAACTAAGACAAAAGAAAATAAGAAAGTAAGAAAATAGGTCACTAAATGTATTCACTAAATCAATCAATGGTTTTCATTCATGAACTTACAGGAAGTGTTGTCATTCTAAATCTTGACTCAAGAAATCTCCAAGCATTAGCAAGTACCATCCATCCACAAGATGTTGAGTCTTTCTGCAAGGGAACTTCCTGATTGAAGTACTTAAAATCTTCAAGTTTGTAGTCTACATAGGTAGAACCTAGAAAACTCAAGATAAGTTTGGCAGCACTGCAAACATAAAATATTGAGGGTCAACCAAATAATTGAAATCATGCAAGAAATTGTTCTGGAACATAAACCATGGAAAAGTTGATTCTTACATTTTACTTCTGCCATGAATGGATGCCAAAGAGTTCATAAAGATCACATCTCTATCCAATAGATTGAAGATAATAAGACTCCAATGGCCTCTTTGATGATATGAATACTGAAATTAGTTATGAATACTGTCATGTCTATAATAGGCAAAAGATAATTGAGTATGAGTCTTACACTTCAACATAAGGGTATACAATGTAATTGCAGGTAAGCATATCAAAGTTTTTGAGAAAACTTGCAAGATCCCCTTGCCTATTGAAAAGGCACTGTGTAACAAGGGGATCAAGAATGGTCACTTGCACAGCCATTGATTCATGAAGATCCCTCATAAGACATCTGGAGACACAAACAAAACATGTCAACAAAATATGGAGTCTGAGAAATTCATCAAGAAAACAAAAGCAAATCCACACAAACCTCAGACAGATGAAGAGGACTGTGTCAGATATCTCAATATTGTGATTCACAAGCATACTTGTGTCCTCAGGGGCAATGTCACAATAAACCTCATCCTCTCCATGCATGGACACATCTACTATCATTTGACCTGTCACATTCTGATAAAGCTCTGAATTGGATGCATGGAGAATTTCAGCTTGCTGAGAAAGAATGGCATCCTCTGAAATCTTCTCCTGCTCTCTCTCTTTTTCAACTTCTTCTTTGATATCCTGAGCTTTTCTTGTATCATAAGAATGAGAAATATCTTCAATAACAACTGATTGCTTGGGTTGCCTTGCTGGAGGGGTATTAAGAATTTCAAAAGCTCTCATATCTTGACTTGGAATAGGCTCCAAAGCTTTGTCAAACTTATATCTAAGTCTGGACACAAGCACAAAATCTTTGCTCATAAGAGTGATCCTATGAGCAAATGCAGCAGCAATGTAGCCATCATTCATAAAGTCGATTAAAAAATCTTCAGCAGCCTCTTGAAGACACATGAGGGCCTGGGTCTCCCATCGCACTTTCTGAAGATTTGTGTTTCTCATTTTGCCAACTAACCTTTCTGATATGTCCCTGACAACCCGAGTAAATGGCAGTCGAGGGATGAGAAGACTAGTAGATTTCTGTGCTGCTCTTATCTCTCTTAAGGACTTCACCTGATAATTCAATCTCTTTCTTGCTGTCGCCCTCGCACGAGGCTTTGGAAGAGGCTTTTCTTGTTTGGAAGGTCCTGGTTTATCCTCAGCTTTTTCAGTCTCCAATGGTGGGTAGACTTTCCTTGCAGTCTGTTTTGTCCTTGCCATTGAAGCTTAAAAAAAGAGACCAGATGAAGAGATTTGTATAATAGGACAAAAAAATAAGGTAGCCCGAACGAAGCGATAGAGCGAATCCAAAGATAATGGAAAGTGATAATCGCTTGATTCAGGAAATAAAAAAAAGTAGAAGTCCCGAACGAAGCGATGAGGAAAATCCAAAAATCTCGGATGAACGTAATCGCTTGATTCGGGCAGGAAATAAAAAAAAGTAGAAGTCTCGAATGAAGCGATGAGGAAAATTCAAAAATCTCGGATGAGCGTAATCGCTTGATTCGGGCAGGAAATGTGCAATCGCTTGATATGGGAAAGGACGGAACGAAATGTCCCGGAAATGTGCAATCGCTTGATATGGGAAAGAAATGAAAAAGTAGGTTTGGGAAATAAAAGGTAGCCTGTTTTCGCTTGATACAGTGTCGGAGAAAAATATGAATATTTTCAACAAAATTAACTTTTTATACCTCGGATATGTCGTACAAAGGACCGTTGGGTACACGTGTCATGTAATCATTATTACCACGTGGCATAAACGGTCACTATTTAAGGTGTTTTAATCACGCTACATATATTTTTCAAAACTCTCTTTCAATTTTTTTCCCCAGTTTTGGACCACTTATTTGCGTCAAATCAAGCTGTGCACCGTATTCTCTTCCTAGCCCTATTTTGCAAAACTCAATATTTATTTTGAGACCTTGGAATTGCCAAAGCCCGCACCAAGCAATAGAGGCATTCCAATTTTTTTGGACCTTTCATTTTGGCTTCGTTCTAGCTCATCAGAATTTTTCAGGCATTTTTCTCAAATATCTCAATGAGTAAAGGTGTTGCGGGTCGACATGAACTTGTTGAAGAAAGCCCAAGTGAGAAACTCTTGAATGCTATTTTGCAAGATAGTCATGATATGAAGATATACGTTGATGCAGTGGAGATATTCAATCCAAGGTTTTCTCTTTCAGATGTTTTGTTGAAGCTAAAGGACATTCTTGAAGATGAGTACAAGCAATTTGAAATGTCAATTCAAGCTCATTGTTTTCGTATCGGAGACCATGATTTTTGTCACCTTACAGATTTTACACAACTGTCTGTGGAGAAAGCCAAAGTTACAAAGAGGTTCAGTAGATTTTCAAATAGAATCTCTTTCACATGCCCTTCATCCATTTCTTGTCCAATCCATAAAAAGCATTGCAACCTTGTCCCCAAGGATGTCTCCTTTCTTTTCTTCCTATTTTTGAAAGCAGAAATACAGGATAAAGAGCAACAACCAGAAATTGATGCAGAGAATGAGAACCTCTGGCCAGCATCATATACTTTACATGATTGATTACCTGTGGTGTGCAATTGAGGAAGATAAATAAACGGACCCTTGCGTTGACACAATCCCACAACTATGCCTATGCCTCCCAATCTCCTTATGAATCGATGGTAACTCCCCTTCCTCTACCTCCAACCGTGGAACCCCAACAACGATGAAATCAGCAAGGTCGTAAGAATCCACAATAGATTCCATCATAACCTTGCATATGCCGTAGTTGTCCCCCTCTTGCTCACACAAATCCCAAGAACTATCAAGAGCCTAGGGCTCTAATACCATGTTAGAATACACAGCCGGAGATGATGACTAAATCTGGAAACACAAGAGCAAGTGCATAAAATAGACAGCAATGGAGAGAGAGGCATGTAACTCAAAGATCCTGAATAAAAATACAAGAATGGCAAGGGGCTATGGGGCCATTTTATATGGCCCCCAAACAGCAGTCAGCCTACTGTTGTAGGGCAGTCGCAACAGGACCTACATCTTCATGACTAGCATAAAGACACCCAGTCGATTAGAAAGGAACAATCGGCCAGCATCATCAGGGTGTCCACGACCTGTACCACAGTCGGCCAACACCAGAACTGAAGTCGAGTATTGTAGGTACAGTACCCGTCGGCCAAGATCAAGGTCCTCCTACCACCACATGACTACCACCCAAGCCACAGAAAAAAATAGGAGAAATGGGAAAAAATGGGAGAAAAATACGAGGAGTGAGGAAAAATGAGAACAACACCTACAAGGGCGGGCACACCCATAACAAAGGCCCTGGTGTCTACATAAAGACATGAGATGACTTCTAATAGAAGAATCACAATAAGGTGAAAAGTGTGATTGCCTCTTTTCGTACACCAACGGGAGTAATGCATTCATTGAAGGGTGTCTTCACACAAAGACCAAAAATAAAGGAGAGGTACAACTATATGGCCTCAAGACACATGATTGGCACAAGATATTACAAGTATATAAATATTCGTTGATTCATTTTCTCTTTATGGTACATAATTTATAGGCTCATATACTAACTTCCATTTTTTCCTATGCATAGTTTATTCCTCCAATCGCTATAGTTGGTTGTGAAGACAAGAAGCTGAGAGAGGCTATTTACAAAATGGGAAGCTTGGTGAGGTATGAATCTTCTCTTCAATTCACTAGCTAAGTTATATTGCATATTTGGTATTCTCATGTGCTCACAACTTATGTATTGGTAAGTAGTATACATGATTGCTATGTATGTAGGTACATATCCTTAAATGAGATAGATCCTACATCCATTTAGATGGCTCATCTCAATGCTATTGAGGAAATGTGTATGATCGAGGACAACTTTCCTAGAACAATTCTCTCACTAGCCAATTGCATCTTGTGGTGCATTTGGTTGATGAAGTGGCGTTATGTGGTGTTGTTCATGTTTGATGGATGTTTCTCCTTGAAAGGTTCATGAAATCCCTAAAGGAATTTGTGATACAAAGAGCAAGGCCAGAAGCAAGCATGGCCGAGGGATGGTTGATGCAAGAGTATCTTGTGTATATCTCAAAACATCTATCTCGCATAGATCCTTCCATGCCACGATTGTGGAGCAATGAGTGAGGAGGTTGACCAACTAACACTAATGTGCCTCAAGGAAAAGGAAAGCAACAAAGATTGGATGAAGCATTATGCCACAAGGTGAATACATTATGCATTTTAAATGGTCCCATTATGGAGAAGTGGATTGGGAGATACAAGGATGCAATCAATACATGAAAGGATGAGAGAAGAGCTTTAAGAAGAGCAAATCGATGCTTGCCATTCCCGCCCAGCTTGGAACCTCTACCAAATGTGATCAATATAGAATGGCTTCATATGGCAATATCGATGGCATCGCAAAATGGAGAGATCACAAGAGAAGAGCATGAGTATGCAAGAGAATGTGACACTCAAGTAAGTACATTCTTCATCTCTGTCTCATGTATACCTTGTTTAATGCACTATACTAAATGTCATGGTTTTGTTTAATGTTAGTACAAACTATATAATGTAATATGGTCAAAGGGAAGGCACTTTCCCATGAAGCATGTGGATTCTAAAAGAAACACATTTGATTGTGGTGTGATCGCAACTTTTGAGCAAGAAAGTCGAGCTAGTAGACATGATACCAATGTCATAGAGGGCAATCTTCAGTATTGTGAAAGTTTAAGATATTCCTCAGGTTCGATTTAGAGCATTTAGTCTATTCATCTTTGATGTCAAATGGTTCAAGCTGATATATAGAGGTTCTCAAGTAATCGTAAAGAAACATCCAAATGGATTCTTTCAAATTAATTCCACCAAGTTTTGGAATGATGAGAAAGATACTTTCGTACTACCTCAACACTGTCAACAGGTTAGTAACCCAACCAATCCCAAATTAAATCTTAATGTAGTATAATAAAAGTGTAACCCCTTTGCTTAGTGATATTAGTTTGTGTTTCACACCAATCAAATTGATCCAAAGTGGTGGTATATTATACAAGTTTCTCCTCATTTAAAACATATCTTTCAAGATCAAGATGTGGAGGTCTAATATTTAGATGAGGTGCAAGTACTACCTCAAATCAGCTTATTGGGAAGAAGACGCTGAAGAAAACATTTTGGAGGGGAGCGATCAAGGGCATAAGAAACATTAATCCAAAGAAGATGATGAGTCACCTATCAATCATGATAATGCTTCATTAGATCATGATAGTGATATTGATATTGATATGGAACCCCATTTTTTCATTGAGCTTCCATTAGATATAGACATTGATGAAGCAACACATATGGATTTATTACAAGATGGGATAGATTCATGATCTTGCCATTGTTTCACTTCTCAAAAGTTTTCAAGTATCTTGTTTTTTGTTTAAACATGGCTCTAGAGGTTCTGATGGATGTTTTTTTAAAACTATAAATCATTTTCAGTGTGTATGTGACATGTATAACTTAAATTCAGCATCCAATGACTCTCTGGAATTTTATGCAATGAAAATAGGAGCGTAATCTCACTGCTATTTTCACTGCACAGCAACAAAATCACAGTATAAAAGTAAATTTTTGATGCTAAGCACTACTGTAAGCGTTGCGAAATTGTAAAAATTCATCGCTATAGGCACTCCCTATAGCCATCCCGAACCAAGCAAATCACTCTTGGTACAACTTATCAAAGTAGATTTTTGCATATTAATGTATATCCCTGAAGCAAGACCAAAAGTATCATCCCAAATATCCATAGCCTTCTGAACATTATCTCTTTGAGCCTTAAGGAACATGAAAGAATCATCTACCAAAGCCTGGTGACCACCTTCTCTCCGCTTGGAAGAGTAAGCCCTACAACTTCACCGTCCTCCACTAGCGTATCCAATCAAGATAAGATTCGATGTGTAACAATTGCAAACAAGAGAGGGCTAAGTGAGCATCCCTGCCTGACCGATCTCGTCAAATGAATGGGCTCAGTCACCCCACCATTAATCAAAAGCCTAGCCACTGCATGTTGGCTAATAATATAAATCAAAGAAGACATGCAAGGGCCAAATCCCATAGCCTGCATAAGCTGTGAAAGAAAAGACCAACTAACGTGATCATAATCCTTTTCGATATCCAGTTGAATCATAAGCCTTTTCAATATCTAGTTGAATCATGACCTCTTGCCTTGAAGCCCTGGCATAATCAATTCCAATTTGTACATTCAACATATTATGCAAAATATTTTGACCTTTACTATAAATCCATATTGCCTTAGATGAATCAAAGTAGGAAGAAACCATTGTTGCAACTTGTTGGCCAAGACCTTTGCAAATATCTTATATATGGTCGACCATCAATGTGATTGGTCTCCATTGACATAGATTAATTGGGGATGGAGCTTTAGGCAATAAACGTACAAGCCCAATCTTCCAACTCGTAGGCATGATACCTGTATTCCACACCTGCTAAAAAATAGAAGCAAGAGGGACCCTCAACTCATCAACATACTTCGTGAAAAGCTAATTGGGAAGCCCATCCCATCTTGGACTTTTCTTTTTAGGAAATGTTTCAACACATCTTCCACCTCATCTGTAGAAATATCTCTTTTCCAAGTTATTTGCAAAAATGTCTGATACCCCTGGTGATGAACCAAGTGAAACAAAGACTCTCTAGCTGCAATGACATCAGGAGATATGACCTACTGCAGATCCAAAAAATGATGATAAAAGTTCATACACACATCCACTAAAACACAAGTAGGATCAGTAATCAATACTCCTTGCTGAAAAGATGCAGGGGGGAAGAGAGCTTGAGCTCTTGCAAGCACACACACACACTCACAAAACCCTAATAGAGAACACACAAGGTGAGAGGCTGAAAATCTTCTTCTTCTCTACTCAACACTCAACACACCATATACAAGAATAAGAGTACACACAATATGAAAGGTACTCAACCAATACATACACGGGTTCTCTATAGTGTGAACCCGACTAAATGAGCTGGCGCTATAACTATGCCAGTCTCTAGAGTGGCTGTCACACAGCCTGTCATCCCACTGGCCGCATATCACCCAAGATCTCACCAACCATGCTAGTGGTGTAAGTGCGGGGCCTATCCCCCAGGCGGGTCATCAGTGTCCACCGCCTCACTAGAGCTCGATATCTCAACACTCCCCCTCGAGCTCAACTCCATCTCATGTACACCAAGCGAAGCCCTGAATCTGCGGAGCTTCTCTGTACCTAATGCTTTGGTGAAGATGTCAGCTACCTGATCCTCTGTGCTGACATAAACAAGGTCAAGGTCTCCTGCCAAGACCTTCTCTCTGACGAAGTGGTAGTGGACCTCTATGTGCTTCGTACGAGCATGAAAGACTGGGTTCCTGGCCAACTGTATACTGCTAATGTTGTCACAGAAAATGACAACCTGTCTATCCACTGATAGACCCAAATCTGCAAGTAGCTTTCTCAACCAAGCTACCTCACATGCTGCCATAGCAGCTCCTCTGTACTCGGCCTCTGTACTCGATAGAGCAACCGTAGGCTACTTCTTGCTGCTCCAAGTCACAGCAGCACTCCCCAAAGAAAACATGAATCCACTGGTAGATCTTCTGTCTGAGATACTACCAGCCCAGTCAGCATCTGTGTACCCATGTACACATGTCTCTGTCCCAGTCTCATAGAATAGTCCACAATGCAAAGTAGACCTTACATACCTCAGTATGCGTCTCACTGCATCCAAATGCGGTTTCCGTGGAACCTGCATAAACTGACTCACCAACCCAACAGCATAGCTCAAATCTGGTCTGGTGATCGTCATGTAGATCAAACTTCCTACTATGCGTCTGTACATAGTAGGATCCTCCAAGATCTCTCCTGAATCTGCACTCAACTTGCCATTCTGATCCAATGGCACAGAAATAGGCTTACAGCCTGTCATACCATACTTGGACAACATGTCCAAGCCATACTGTCTCTGCAGTAATCCAATACCATGTGGTGACCTAATCACCTCAATGCCCAAGAAATATCTGAGCTCCCCCAGATCCTTCATCTCGAACTTCTGTCTAAGCAAGATCTTTACATCAAAGATCTCTGCATCATGGTCCCCCGTAATGATCAAGTCATCTACATAGATGACAACAAGCACAACTCCTCTATCACCATGTCTCACATACAATGAGAAATCTGCATTGGCTACATGAAAGCCAATAGTGACAAGATATTCAGAAATCTTGTCAGACCATGCTCTTGGTGCTTGCTTTAAGCCATACAAGGCTTTCTTCAACCTGCAAACATGCTCGGGGTGACCCACATCCTCATAACCAGGTGGCTGCAACATATACACCTCTTCTTGCAAATCCCCATGCAAGAATGCATTCTTTACATCCATCTGATGTAAAGACCATTGCTTTGACGCAGCCACTGCTATCACAACTCTCACCGTTGCCATCTTGGCAACTGGGCTGAAAGTTTCCTCATAATCAATCCCATATGTCTGCGCATATCCTTTGGCTACCAATCTAGCCTTGTACCTGTTTATGCTTCCATCACTGTTATGTTTAACTTTGTACACCCACTTGCATCCAATGGCTTTCTTGCCTTCAGGCAATTGCACTAAATCCCAAGTTTCATTTCCATATAGTGCATCCATCTCCTCATCCATAGCTTTCTCCCAATTCACATTTCCAACAGCCTCATCAATGCATGTGGGTTCAACAACCTGCACAACCTTTGCCATATATGCATAGTGATGTGCCACATAACCGTCATATGTAAATCTCTGCACAGGGTTCTTCACTCTCCCTGATCTTCGCAGCTTTTCATTCATGGCTTCCATAGCCTTCTTTACACCAGGTGTTCTCATAGCTGGGATCCCAAGCTCCTCATCAAGGCTCATATCCGAGCCACTAGACTCTCCATCAACATGAGAATGCCCTGCAGAAATGTCAGGCATACCAAGGGGCTCAACCACTTTCTCTTTTCCTTTTCGTGATGTACTAATCACATTTGCAGGGCTGGTATTATGACGCAGCCTGCCACTCCATGGTCTATCAACAGACCCACTAGATGAGGACTCTCCTGGTCCACTCAAAGACTGTGATTGCTGACCTGCATTCTGTGCAACCACACTTCCACTCAAATCAGCCCCAACAGCTTCTTTTTCAGCCGCATACCAGCTGCTCATCTCATCAAAGACAACATCCCTGCTTACCCTCAACTCACGTGTAGCAGGGTTATAACACCTGTATCCCTTTTGCTCAAGGGAATATCCAATAAACACACATTTTTCAGCTTTCGGATCCAGCTTGGTTCTCAGCTCATCTGGCACATGCACATATGCAATGCATCCAAAAACTTTCAGATGAGATAAATCTGGTTTTCTGCCAGTAAACCTCTCCTCTGGAGTTACATCATGTATGGCTGCAGTTGGAGTCCTGTTCATGATGTATACTGCTGTAGAAACAGCCTCAGCCCAATAGCAATGCGGCATATTTTTCTCTTCCATCAATGCCCGCGCAATCTCAGCAATGTGCCTGTTTTTCCGCTCAGCAACTCCATTTTGCTGCGGAGTGTATCTGCATGTATACTGTCTCCGAATTCCATTCTTCTTCAAAAATTCAGAGAACTCATTGGAGAAGTATTCTCCCCCTCCATCTGACCTTAGGCACTTGACATATTTTCCTGTTTGCTTTTCAACCAAAAACCTGAAATTCTGAAAGTGAGTGAAAACCTCACTCTCCTCCTTCATGAAATATACCCACACTTTCCTTGTGTGGTCATCAATGAAAGTGACATAGTACCTGCAGCCTCCCATAGACACGGTCTTCGTAGGACCCCATACATCTGAATGCACAACATCTAGTGCATTTCTGCTCACATATCTGTTACGTGGAAACACATGCTTTGTTTGCTTCCCAAATTGGCATGCTTCACATATTTTCTGCATACCTTCCACTTTAAATTTTGGCAGCCCTGTCACAATTCCTTTTGTCTGCATAGACTTCAATCTCTGCACATTTACATGTCCAATTCTTTTATGCCATATGTCTGTGTCTGCAACAACTCCTGAACCATTTGCAAACATCGCAGCACTCATTTCAGGCATGTCTACATCCAACGTAAACATTCTGCCCACTCTGTTGCCTTTTGCAACCAACCTGCACTTGTCTTTAAAATCTTCAACATAACATCCATCAGGGTTAAACCGAACCTGCAACCCCTGCTCAATCATCTGGCCAACTGAAACCAGATTCTTTGTTATGTTCGGTACATGAAGTACATCTGCAAGGTACTTCACTTTGCCATCCTGCATAGATAATGGCACATCTCCAATGTGGGCAATTGGATGAGCAGTGTCATCCCCTGTTTCCACAAAACCTGGTCTTTCCGGGTTCTTCATGTCCTTGAACCATTCCCCATGACTCGTCATGTGGTTCGAAGCGCCTGAATCCACATACCATACATTATCCTTTTGTGCTGCATCAACATTTTCAGACATGGCATTTACAACATGCTGCATAACAAACAACCTTTCATTGTCCTCATTATTTCTGCTTGAGGATGCATAGTTGTTTTGCTGCACTTTCCCATTTTGCATGTCAGCCTGCTTCTTATAACATTCTGACTGCACATGTCCTGGCTTACCACAATAGTAGCATTCACGTGCATCATTATATTGCCTTTGCCAATTTCCACGGCCTCTTTGACTCCCCCTGCCTCTGTATTTTCCTCTTCCACCTGCGTGTTGTTGTTGTTGTTGTTGATTCTGGGACTGTTGTTGCTGCTGCTGCTGCTGACCATAATTCTGATTACCTGTTCGGCCACCTCCTTGACCGCGTCCACGGCCTCCTCTACCTCGTCCTCTTCCTGAACTCGTGTAGAAGGCCTGTTGCTCTGAACTGTTTTTACTTTGTGAAGACTGTTGGTCTTCACCCAAGCTCTTCTCTTCGATAATCAGCATAGACACCAAATCTGTAAAATTGGGAATGTTTTCCCGAGTCTGAATGGACGTCTTGAACGCCTTGTATTGTGGCCCGAGACCACGTAGACAGACTTCCACCTTGTCATCATCATCTACTGAAACACCAATAGATGCAAGGGATTCCACAATACCCTTTATCTTCAGCGCATAGTCATTCACAGACATGCTCTTTTTCTCCACAGTATGAAGTTCATTCTTCAACTGTATCTTACGAGCCTTGGTATTTGTTTCATAAAGCTTTACCAAGGTATCCCACGCCTCCTTGGGGGACTTGGCATCCTGAATGTGCCCAATCATGGTGTCCTGTATACTAATGGAAAGCCAATACATAACCTTCCTGGCTCCTTGGTTCCAGTCTTTAAACTCTTTTACATCTGCAGCAGTCGGATTTATATCCGGTATCTCCGGTGCCTCTTCATGCTCACCTTCTATGTAGTCCCAATAGCCTTTTCCCATCAGGAAATTAGTCAACCTGAACCTCCAAGCATGGAAGTTATTCTTGTCCAGCTTCTCAGCCACAATCTGTGTTATGCCATCATTAGACATCTTGCCAAACACACAACTTTACCAGAAACTGCACTCTGGTTTTTCTGCACAAATGCTGTATTTTCTGCACAGCGGTACTGCAGTACTCTCAAATGTCACAACCAGTGACTTCAATGCACATACATACACCCAATGGCAACTGTAGACCTCTTTGCAGCACCCACAGTGTCTGCACAGTCAATCTGTCTTCCTGCAGTTCGTAAAACAGAGTTCTGCAGAGAATCGATGACTTACCCGCAGTGCTCGAAATTGCCTGCTTTCTGAAAAACGGAGGTCCAGACGCGCCCGAAACGCGTTTTCGGCCTGAAAAGTGTAGTCCAAAGGACTGTATAGTTGCCCTAGAGCTTCACTCCCGCGAAGAAAGCTCCTCAATCGGAGATCGTTTGCCGGTGCCTCCCGTAGAGCTCCCGACAAGGGTGTAGTCACCAACACAATAGGGAAGAGTAGATGAAGCTCTTACCCTCGTACCGCTTCCTGTGGTTCTCTTGCTTGCAGCTCAGCCCTTAGCACGAACCAGGCTCTGATACCATGAAAAGATGCAGGGGGGAAGAGAGCTTGAGCTCTTGCAAGCACACACACACACTCACAAAACCCTAATAGAGAACACACAAGGTGAGAGGCTGAAAATCTTCTTCTTCTCTACTCAACACTCAACACACCATATACAAGAATAAGAGTACACACAATATGAAAGGTACTCAACCAATACATACACGGGTTCTCTATAGTGTGAACCCGACTAAATGAGCTGGCGCTATAACTATGCCAGTCTCTAGAGTGGCTGTCACACAGCCTGTCATCCCACTGGCCGCATATCACCCAAGATCTCACCAACCATGCCAGTGGTGTAAGTGCGGGGCCTATCCCCCAGGCGGGTCATCAGTGTCCACCGCCTCACTAGAGCTCGATATCTCAACACTTGCCTATCTTGCATCTTGACAATATTCTCATGTGCATGCTTTTGATGCAAACGAGCAAAGAATGTATGTGATTGACAATTAGAATCCATTTGAGCCACAAGCTTATATCTCACAAATTGATTCTCGTGAAATGTTGCAACCTGATGGGACAACCAATCAATAGCTATCTCTATGTCAAGGCAAGAACTGTCCTCTTTCCCTGACATAGTGGTAATGTACCTCAATGTTCTTAGTGCGAGCATAAAACACTAGGTTCCTCGCAACTGCTAATGTGCTCTGGCTGTCAGTGAAAATGGTAGTGCTATCCAACACCCAAATCAGCCACATAAGACGTTTGAGCCACACACACTCAACTGTAGCTGTAAAAGCTACCCTGTACTCAGCTTCACAGCTGGAAGTGGCCACTAGAGGCTGCTTCTTGCTGAGCCATGATATACATAAATCACCAAGGCAAAAGAAAAACCCACTAGTGGACACTCATGTGTCGTAACATCCAGCCCAATCTGAATCACTAAAAGCATGCAGCTATGACTCACCCCCCTTTGGATAAAATAATCCAAAATACTGAGTGCCCTACAAATAGCAGAAAACTCGCTTGATAGCTTGCGAATGCTTCGTACCTGGGCTATGCATAAATCTGCTCAACTATGAGACTGCATATTGTATATCTCGCCTCGTGTTGCATACATAAAGAAGGGATCCAACAGCCTGCTGATACAAACTAGCATCAAAAGAGTCTCTTGCATCTTGAAGACTAAGTTCAGTACTTGTCTCCATAGGTGTAGCCACAGGTTTACAGTCTTCAAGATTAAACCTTTTCAATAGCTTCTGTATATAGTTAGACTGCAGTATAACAATGCCATCATTGCGTTGTATATATTGAATCCCCAAATAATAATGCAAGGGCCCCAAATCTGACATCTCAGACGATGATTGCAAATCAGCCTTAAAGGCTGAAATCTGGTCTATATTGGGTCCCGTAAGTAGCATGTCATCAACGTATAGAACAATGATGAAAAATGTGTCCTTACTTCTCTTCACATAGAGGGTACTCTCTGTTGGACTGTTGCAAAAATCATTTGCAACCAAGTATGCATGAATCTTCTCATACCATGCTCTAGGAGCTTGCTTAAGGCCATAAAGAGCCTTTTTCAGCCTACATACTTTAGACTCTTCCCCTTTCACATCAAAACCAAGAGGCTGCGATACATACACCTCCTCATGTAAATCACCATTCAAGAATGCAATCTTAATGTCCAACTGATGTACATTCCACCCATGATGTGCTGCCAAAGCAATGAGACACCTAATGGTAGTCATACGAGATGTGGGTGCAAAGGTCTCATCATAATCAATGCCCTTTGCTGAGCATACCCCTTTGCAACAAGTCTAGCCTTGTAGTGATCAATGCTACCATCTGCTTTGCGTTTTAACTTGCAAACCCACTTAGTACCAATGGCCTTCTTGCCATGAGGTAGATCTGTCAAATACCAGGTGTCATTCTTGAGTACAGAGTTATACTCATCCTGCATAGCATGCATCCAATGATCATCATCCTGTGCTTCCTCAAAGGAAATAGGTTCCTCCTTATTACATAAAGTAGAAATGAGAACATGATCCACATGAGAATAATCTGCATGATGAGAATCTGCACAAGTTCTGCTAGGTAAAAGAGCTGACAACTTGCTATCCCTGAATGTCTCCACAAGCCATTTTGGCATACGCCTAGATTCTTCTATGGCTACTCTCTCCTCATCCACTACATCCTCAATAATTGCCTCATCAAAACGCTGATTTGTAGGCTAATTTTGCACCTCCAAAGGCTGAATTTCAGCACTTGGTTGGTTGAGCATTCAATTGCTCTACATATGGCTGCCCTCCATTAAAGTGTTTTCATACTAGATTCTCGTCGATGTTTTTAAACCTTTTCCCTTATAAAAATACAATCACTCTCTTTAAAAACTCTTATCATTATTAATTCTATGTTTCACATGTCAAAAAATGTAGTTTTTTAATCACACATTCATATTGGAGTTTGTAAAATCTACGTATGGATTGGTATAATTATACACCAAGTAATCTAGTTGAATAATGATGTCAAAATTGAAGTTTTCCAAAGTAGGTTGAGCACATGTGATAGGATATAATATTCAAATTAAAAGCATATGCGACTTAGATGGTGACACATTTACAAGCCCTTTGTATGTCTAATGATGTGCACATTTTTATGCGTACTCTCAATATACATGTCATTTTTTTAGACTTGCTTATTCTAATGATTTTTTTGTAAAAATCATCTTGGTCATAATACTTCTTATAATAATTATGTAAGGTATTTGCAAATTATAGTGGGTGTGTGATGCTTAATATTCATAAAACATGGAATTTTATGGAAGTCGTGGTGATGAAAGCAACATGTAATAATGAGAATGCACATTTGTATCATTTTTCATTTGGTTCAGTGCCTCCATCAATGTCACAATGACATAATATTTTCCACTCATTCCACATTCAAGAAATCTAGCCAAAACAATTACAACTCAAGGAGCTTTAAAAAGGATCTTAGCATAATCTTGGAATCTTTATGTTTTGGAAATCAATGCTCCACCCTTGTCATCTTGATTGCGTAGGTACCAACTAGCTGGCCTACATTGTAAGTCCCCCTTTATGAGTGAGGAGAAGCTATTTTGTTCATGAGTAGCATGGATGCACCACACTGAGAATGGGCCATATGTGGCATGATTGTTAAGAAATGACTTAGGTAGGTTTGAAATTACTACACTAATTCAGCATGAAGGAAAGATAAATATAACCAACTACACTCTCTCTAGAAGTTTAAAATGAAGGTACTTATCTTCATATGAGTTGTGGAAGATAGCTAATAGGGTTGATAGGATGTTGGTTGCAATATCATATCTCACCAATCCAATGCAAACAATTCGATTAGACCCTCTATTGTTTTAGCATGGATGAAAAGGGATGTAAACACTTTGTTCCATTATCACTAGTAGTATCAATGATTATAAGTCATGATGATGATTTAGCATATGTCTATGGTTGCTAAGGTGTGACTAGTTATAAGGAATTAACATGAGACTACAAATCAGACAAGAATTTAAAACCTTTAGAATTAGCTTACTCAAAAATTATTTATAATACATAAGAAATGAAGAAATTCATCTTCATGATGATTAATGTTCAAGTCAAGAGCTTAAAGAATGTGTCGTTGGGTCTTTCCTTCTTTGAGCTGCAAATGCAACTTCCCATTATGGGTCCGCTAGCTTTTCATGTCCTCACTTCGTTGCTATATTGGAATGCACGTTACTAAAGGAGTGAAAGGATAGCCCTCAATGCTAGATGGAGGCAAGAAGAGATGGTCCTTCGTGATGACTGTTCTCTCTCACAAAGGCGGGGGGAGAAGTAGAAGCTATTACAAGAAGAAAACCTACAATCAAACATATCTAGCATACATCCATCAAGCAAGCAAGATTCAAAAGAATCCAAGTAAGCAAGAAGAGAGAAGAAGGATAGCTCATAAGTAAAGTATCGCAAGGGAATGATTGTTATTGCTTATTGTAAAAAATATACAAGTGACTAGTTTTTAAACTAGGCATGCCAAACTTAAAAATATTTTAGCCTCTATTTCTAGTATTAAGCAACTATCTATGTACACTAAGTTCATAGACTTTTCCTATTTAACATTAAGCAACTACGTCACTAAGTCCGTAGACTTTCCCTATTTGATAGTAATCAACTATGTATACTAAGTAGAGTAAGGAACCATGTACACTAAGTCTGTAGACTAGTCTTAAGCAACTATGTACACTAAGTCCATAGACTAGTCTTAAGCAGCTATATATACTAAGTCCATAGACTAGCCTCAAGCAACTATATACACTAAGTCCATAGACTCATCTTAAGCAACTATGTATACTAATTCTGTAGACTTTCCCTATTTGACATTAAGCTCATGGGTAAGGCTGCTTTATATGCTCCAACACCGTCTTACAAAAGTTAAGTGTGTGTTCGCGTGAGTAAGATGGCAAAGCACCTTACAGTAGGTCAGTCACACGAAACCATCTTAATGTTAATGTTAACCAACAAAGTGGTTAACATTAACATTATCTTTCTCTCTTCCTCTTCTTCTTCTTCTTCTTCTTCTTCTTCTCTCTTTCTCTCTCTCTCTCTACCTCTTCTCTAAAATCCATCACCACAAATATGTCATGCGATATATTCATGCTCACTTTGCTCGTACTCACTCGAAGGTGGACTTGGACATGCACTGATCCTTCCTTAGGAGACACTACCTCTGATGGGGTCAAAATGAAGTCATCACCTACCACATCGAAGAAAATATTGTGGTGACTATGATGACCCAAGCCAACTTTCACCTACTAAATGAGTCCCCTCCTTCACTGTATCTAGCAATGTAAAATCTGGTTGGATTGGTTTGAGAGGTAAAGGCTTTGGGATTGGCTCTTTTTTGGACTCTTAAGAATGGTTAAGATTTTCCACTAGGGTGATTGTCATTCTATTGCAACAATCCTTGAGGCATATTTGTAACATGTGCCTTTGTAGAATGACATTGGGGTTTAGCACTAGATTCAGTGATAGAGTTGGGGCACTCGTCGGTGCAATGGTTCTATGAAGACACTCCGCAACACAGTTTGCGTGCCCTTGCAATGGAAACACTAGAGGTGGCATGCATGGCTCTGTGAGGACACTCCACAACATGGTTTACGAGCCCTTGCAATGGAAACACTAGAGGTGGCATGCATGCCATATTGTTGAGGTCCCTAGCTCTTTGTTGCACCATGGCCTCGAACATAGCGGTAAAGTTGATTGTTGGGGGTTGCCCTAGATATTATCCATATGAATCATATTGCTTATATGACTCATAGCTCTCTTGTTCATGGACTCTCAAAGTCCATGAGAAATATCATTGAGTATTGTTGTATTGGTGTGGTTCTAAGTGGAACCACACCAGTATTATTGTCATTGTTGGTGTAGTTCATGGGTATGGCATTGGTGGTGGTCTATACATAACTCTCAATATAGGAGGGTTTTGATGTATAAGGTAGAGCTTGTGCCTAGCATTTGGTATGGGCGGTAGGGCTAGTGGTTGCTCTAGCACTCAAAGCATAGGTTGTGGTGCTGGGTTTCCCTGGTACCAACAATGAGTTATGTCATGGTCCCATGGCATTGGCAATGAGCACAAAATTGTTGTTGTCTATGCCTCAGCATTGGGTGCTCTCTGTACTTGTATAATTTCAATAGGTAGATTGTGCACCAAACGATCTCTCTCCACGGGGAATCTCCTTGTAAACAATTGTCCTCTTGCTTGAAGTTATATATCCATTTGGCTCCATTGGGAAAGAATCCCATAGTAAATGTGTGTATCAAGACCTCATATAGCTGGCCTTTTCAAGTGGATTTAGAGACCTAAACCACTAGCTGACTTTGTCTTTAAGGGAAAGTCCAAACGAGCAGATCTTGGTGGGGGATCATCCATATGACCCGTGGCCTTACAAATTTGATCAAACTTTTCTATGTACTGAATGGGATTTCCAATTCCACCAAATTTGGTCATCATCCTTAAGATGTGGATTGGATTGGTTTTGCCTAACTCTGAGCCTCTACATGCTATGTTGGTCATTAACCCCCTTCCCATTTCAAATGCATGTTTTAGTGTATCTTTTGCATATTCACGTGCAACATAAGGAGGTGGTTGTGCGAGACCCTCTATTTCAAGATATGGGATCTCTCACCCTATGGGACTGGGTTGCGTGGTTTCCAAGGACATTTGTCATCCATAAGCCTAGTCTTGAGGCCATAGGCTAAGGACATGTTTTGTGAATGCCCTTGTGTATCTTTTTATGATGAGGTAGTCCCTAACATTGGGTTCCTTACTCCTCCCCATGTTCCCTATTCTCCTTGTCCAAACAGAGGTCCAAACAAAGGAGGACTAGAACTGGGTTCTATGGTGGAGAGACTTCTATAATGGGCTTTAGTAGAGAGCAAGACTTGTGCTTGTGCTATGTGCACTTACTATGGATGTATTGTGGAACACTTTGTTCGTGGTGGTATAACAAAAGACATGTCCCGTTTGTTGTAACTGTGTTGTTGGGCCGTTTGATAGTCATGATTTTCTTGGGATAGACCAAGCTTAGGATTGAAATTAAATTTTTGAAACATTGTGGCATCTAACATGGTTTGATCACTTCTTGTGGAAGTGAACCTTGAGCTTCCTAGTTCTACTCTTGCCCCTTCACTGGAGCTCCACCCAAAAATAGGGTAGTTGAATGCCTTATACATAAAATTTAAGGCGGAGTTTATAAAGCCACGTGGTGAATCTAGAGTTTTGAAGAGGACCATTGGTGGCTCTTGTTTTTAGGTGTTCCATTGTTCCTCCACTCATATTTGTGTTTTGTTGGCTCATTTCTTTCCAAAGCTCCTCGCTTGAGGTGGATCTGAAGGAGTCTAGCCTTCTTAATAGGGAAGCACTCTACTCATTTTGCTGGGACACTGAAGGCTTAGTGGGTTCGAGGAGGTGTAGTTGCAGTTGGCTGTATTATCATTTCTAATAAATAGTCTAGATCCGGTTCGCATCAAATATCCTAGGTGCTTTTGGATCAAGTCTGAAAATGGTTTCAGATAGTTTTTTTTATAGTAAGGTTTTGTTTTTGTTGCTTCTAGACTCATGTGTCCAAATTCATTCCTTTAGACTCACGTCTCTAGGTTCACATCTGCAAGCTCACGTCTGTATAGATTCACGTGTCTAGGCTCATGTATGCAAGTTTATGTCTCTAAGCTCATGTGTCCAAGTTCACGCCTCTAGACTCACGTCTTTAGGCTCAAGTCTACCAATTCACATGTTTGGTCTTACTTCTCTAGGTTCATGTATATTGGCTCACGCCTATTTTGTATGGAACTAAGATCACATACTTCCCTTATATGAAATAGGCCTACTTGGGGTACAAAAATTTAGGAACTGGGTCTATAATAGGGTTGGTGTGCACTTATTAAGTATTAATTGTACTTTAATTCCCTAATAGTTATGAAGGATAATAATTTCCTTTGAATTTGTAGCAGGTACAGATTGTATGTCAAGAAAATCTTCCAAGGACATAGGTAGGTGTGTCTCTGTACGTGTCTTTATGGCTATAATAATCGGTCTATACTATATTAGATCTACCTATCTCCACACTTACATCTACAGGTTCATGTGTCCAGGCTCATGGCTCAGGTGTTCACTCATGACTCACGTCTCCAAGCTCACATGTGTAGGCTCATGTGTGTAGGTTCACATTTTTTTGCATGCGATTCTGGGCTTACGTCCCCTACCCAAGAAGAGCTGGTTTGGCCTAGTTTTTTGGTGGTTTTGTAATTTTTTGGACTTGATAGATTGAGATTAAGGATCCTAATCTTACTTAATGATTATAATGAAACTAATTCTTTTTTAATTATTTTTCGTTAGTTTCGCATGCTTCTACTTTACTAATTCCACAATGCAAGAACAAATTATGAAGAAAAATAAAATGCATGAACAAAAATTGACAATTTCACTCTAATTCAACCTATTGGAGCTCAATGCTCATGTTTTCGGAGTGGATTTTACTCCTAACCATAATTGTTAAGCGAATTCTTGGATCAAAGCAATGAAATATAAGACTCTTGGGTCCTAATTTCATGCAAATCACCAAAAAATCAAGGTCTAGCTCTACCAATAGATGAACGTAGAATTCCCTAATACAAAAATAAACTTCAAATGAAAATTAAAAGCAATACCCAAACACATCTATTACTCTAAAACTGTATGTTTTTTAGAGTGTGATCTCCTAATCAGCTTCGTACAAACATTCGGTGATCCCAATAGCTTGGCCTAGATGAAAAAATGAAGATAAGCGTCCTACACTATTCCCTTGGCAGAGCAGCCATGCCAAATATGTTCAAGTCAAGATCTTACCTTACCCTTGTCGAAGCATGTGTCGTTAGGTCTTGTCTTCGAGCCATAAATGTAACTTCCCATTGTGGTTATGGTAGCTTGTCGATTGCATCCTCACTCTTCTGTTGTCACACCAAGATGCGCCTTGCCAAAGGGGTGACGAGAGAGATCTCCATGGAGGCAAGAAGCGATGGTCATTCACCATGGTTCTCTCGTGCACAGACATAGGGAGAACAAGAAGTTATTGTAGAGAAGAAAATCTACAATTTAACCTATCTAGCATGCATCCATCAAGCAAACAAGATTCAAAAGCATAAAAGCAAGTAAGAAGAGAGAAAAAGGAGAGCTTATAAGTAAACTATTACTATGGTAACAACATTGTATCCACAAAGCCTCCACAACAGGGATTTCACTGACGTAAACGAAAACATGTGAACATATTAATAACATATGTTAATAACACAAAAAAACTTGTGATCACATGTTATATTCACAAAGCTTTCACAAGGGCCTAAAAAAATTATCTTTGTCAGGCATAAAAAATCTTCTTAGGTGGCCACTGACCTGCTATTATGTGAAGATGGTAACATGAGAACATGTGAATAGCTTATTCCCATGTGTAGCCAAGCTTTTAAGGGGTTTCCAAATGTGAATAGCTTATTCCCATGTGTAGCCAAGCTTTTAAGGGGTTTCCAAATGGCAAGTGACCTGTTATTTTGTGAACAGTAACATGAGAACATGTGAATAACTTGTTCACATGTGTTATTATCACAAAAGAACTTGTGATCACGTGAATATTAAATCCCTGCTCCATAACCAAGAGAAATGCATCCACTGCACACTTGCAAAGCCACAAAGAGTTCCTTAATCATGCAATGAAATTAGTACAAAAGGATTCACATAGGTGTGTTGCTAAAAAGGGACTATTCACAACCTTTGGAACTCATTTTAGATACTTTGGAATATCCTTAATTAATTGATTTGAATAGCAAAAGTAACATTCATGATTATCTTCCCAAATGGATCCACTACCTTTATATACTACTCATATCTCTAAACCATATGCTCAATGCCATCCAAAGTGGATCCACAACGTTGAACCTAATAAGATTGAAAGGAGGACCCCAACTAGGTACTTGGAGCTCTAAGGACTGGATGGCACATCAGATACATGAGATACAGTCATTCACCCCAGGTAGTAAGGGGAAATAAATTATAATTGATTTTTAAAGGTAGATCAAAGATTGTCTCTCCTCCTCTTGCAAAGCATGGCATATAGGATGAGCGACACCGATTATCGAGATCGGTATCAAAGGCAAACATGCAAACCATCACGTGGAATTGGTCTATGGGTGCCTCTGGCCATATGAAATGCTAATCAATAGAGAGTAGTTCTTGGTGCAAGTCCATGTCCGGAATGCCTAGTTGCATTTTGAGCTGTAGAGACTCCCTGAGGATTTATTTGATTGTTTGGCTGGCCGCCTCATTTGGTGGCTTTGTTGCTTTGTTAGCCAACTCTAGTCCACAGGTGCCCGATGAGGGTAGGAATATATAGACACCCTACCCTCCTCAAGTTTCAGCCAAGATGGCACCCAGCCTCTATGCGCTAGTCGATGTGCATCACTTGGGATCATTTCCTCCGTTGACAAATTATAAATCCTTGTATTTCTCATTTCCTCTCGGTTGACAAATTATCAATAGAAGTAAAAAAGAGCCTGTCTGTGCAGCCTCCTCACTTTTAACCAGCAAGAAAATCCCAAACTCATCTCAACAAGGTAATGTTTCTTAAGATCTACAAAAAGCTTTTGCCAAAACCAATCAGAGTTCACAAAGAGTACATGTTTGGCATTGCTGGCTGTCCCAGGACAAGGGGAGGTCTCACCCTCCTGTCCCTTTTGGACATAGCATTTCCCCCATCGTCACTTGATCCAATGTGCAAAGGCCCTTAGCGGCAATAAGATCTTGAGACTCCTTAGTCTTGCATACAAAACATGTAGACAAAATTGATCTGATCGTGTTCATTTCAAGGAAGTTAACTTGCACTGCTACTATGTCATTAATCAGTCGTAAAAGGAGAGTTCTCTCTTCAACAAAAAAAAAAAACAACAGTTTTTAGACATACACTTTGCTAAGGTGTGAAATTGAAGGTCTTTTTCCCTATGCTGAACATAAAATGTGGTGCAAAGGACTTTGCTTAATTTCTACTACTGCATTAGGTACCATCTTAATATGGTATAACATATTAATACTACTGCATTAGGTACCCTCTTCATCATCTGACGAGAAGTCAAAACCCACATTTCCAACAATGAGAAAAAACTTTACTTTCTCTCCATATCAGTAGACAAACAGTTATAATCAAGCATCATTACTCAATACAAAGTTAGAAAATTTATATCAGATCTTTCCCTTGCCCCATGTGAGACCATGTGAAATGATGAGCACTAAAGAGATAAGAAGCTTGCATTTCAGTGACTACAAAGCTGCCTCCAGCCTCAATCCAACCATTCACAAGACACTTGTGGACAACCTTGGCACTATCAAAGCACAAGGTGGGCAAGCTTGACCCCCAAAACAACTTTCTTGTGTTTTTCCTTTGCTTGCTCGTAGTACAAATAAGTGAAACTGTCAAATTGGCATGCAAGCCCAAAGACTTTGCCCATTGAGTTGTCTCGTGGTGAGACATTGCATCGTTCAGCGTGGTCACATGCTTCTAGGCCACAGTTCATAGAGCACATGCCACGGTACCTAGTGAAACACCTTTGGTTGCTCATGAAGCCCATGCAAAGAGGGCTGCCCCGTTGGATAAGGGAAGGAGAAAGAGGGAAGAACATGAAGCCCATGCAGAGAGGGCTGCCCCTTGCCCCAAAAAGCTCAGAGTTTAAGGCAGGTGATAAATCTATCAAGTTTGATGCCTTTCATGGAGAGTATGATGCCTCCAAAGTGCTTGCTTTCGTGGCTCAGTTTGACATTGCTTTTAGTGAAGAGGACTTCACTGAGAAGTCTAAAGTTCATCATGCAAGCATGTTCTTGAAAGGGACAGCTGCCCATTGGTGGAAGACCACCAAAGATCCCATTTGTACTTGGAAAGAGTTCAAGGACAGATTTATGCCCAATTTTTGCCTCCAAATGCAGAGCAAACTCACACAAAAGTGGGATAGACTTGAGCAAAAAGACAATGAGAGTGTGCAACAATATGTAAACAAATTTTGGAAAGTCTTGCTTGAGGTTACTCCCTTCATGCAACTCTCCGAAGATGAAAAGAAAAGGAAGTTTTGCTGTGCGGGTTACAACCAGCGTACCGTTCAAGCATCGAATTGCACCCAAAACACACCCTTCAATAGCTCATAGCATCTGCTCTTGCTACTACGGAGCAATTGGTGCTTAAAATTAAGCAGGATCTTTGAGGTTCTAAGGGTAAAGAGAGAGCTGTCCCAAACTTGCAAAAAGGTGGACAACGCCCATAAAAAGAACTTTAGGGATGCCCAAAAGGAAGGTAAAGCTGAAGATACCCATCCAAAGAACAAGTTTGGCTTGACTCCCGAGCAAAGGGAGCAATATGGAAAAGAGGGGAAATATTTTTCTTGTGGTAGTAAGGAGCACATGTTTAGGCAATGCCCTACCCGCAAGCAAAAGCAAGAGGACAAGCCACCCAAGGCTAATTGTGCATGCCATTCCCAAAGTGGAGGGTTACACATGGGGTTCAGCTTTCAGAGGACAAACACACACCACTTGGGGGGTGCATGGCTCGAGAGGAGTGACATGCGTCATTTGAGAGGCATGCTCACAATGGTTAGACACGATGAGGAGGCACGCTTTATGTGGATGCGATTAGCCAGGCCTGGCTTAAGAGTGACGCATATTACAGTATGCTCCTTCCCACCAGACAAATCAGAATATGCATGCAAGTTGATAGAGAAAGGAGATGAGACTCCATATGTGCCATTATTTGCAAACATTTCAGTGTTCTCCCAACAAGGAGAGGTCCTCCTATATTAGGAGACTTTAATGCATGGACAAAAAGGGGAAGAAGTGCACATGTATGACTTCCAGGGAGATGCCATTATGTTGTCATAAATTGACTTGGCTGAGATGGGCCTCCAGAGGGCCAACTAGGATATGGGGAATGCAAAACCATATGTCGAAAGAGACGTGCATTTCTTGCCAGACGAGAACAAGAGTTATGCCAGCTCTTTTTGAGCGAGGACAACTCAGAGGCTTGGCGCATTCTAGAAGAAAAAAGAGCACCCACACCTATCATAGATCCTAGCCTTTGGGAAGCCTATGCACGACAACTGTATGATGTGCCAAACCAACCTATACCACAAATGTCACACATCCCTAGGCCTACATCATCTTATCTCTTTGGTTCCCCCAATGTCACTAGGGCTCTTAAAAAGCTGCATAATGGGAGAGCAAAAGATCATGAGGATCTACGCGCGGAACATTTTGCTCATGGGCACCACGTATTGGCTCCCATTCTTGCCAGTCTTTTTAACAAAGCACTCTGTGAAGGCTTCCCACCCTCCTGGACTACCAACACCATTTGTCCCCATCCACAAAGCAAGAGATCCCACAGACCCAGGTAACTACAGGACTATCATGATTGGTCACACAATGACCAAAATCTATGGGGCAGTACTAGAGGACATGATGAGCTCTATGGTAGAGAGGATGGGAAACAAAGCATCAGCTTCAAGAGAAACTTCTCCATGCCGGACCATATCTTTACTTTACAAGCTATCATAGAGGAGGCGAGGTCCTCAAAGAGACATGTGTATTGCTGCTTTGTGGTTTCCCGCAAAGCCTTTGACTCCGTCCCTTGATCCCTATTGATAGGACACTTGCATTAGCTCCAATTCTCACATGAGATGATATGGGGTGTGATGGCACTATATGAGGCAGTACTCGGCAAAGTACATATACCTGGTGGGACCTCGGGAGATATATGAGCACTATCGGGGTTAAGCAGGGCTGCCGACTCTCACCTACACTCTTTAGCCTATACATTGATGAGATTGCAGTATTTGTGGATAGTTTCGGAGATAGAGGTTCATCAGCCAGTAGTGCCCATATTGCTATATGTTGATGACATTGTCTTGATCTCAGATTCAGCCGAGGGTTTACAAAAACACTTAAATGCATTGGACAGATTTTGCAGGGAGAGAGACCTTACGGTCAATTTGGGCAAAACCAAGGTTATGGTCCTCAACACATCTTATGCAGTGGACAGATTTTGCAGGGAGAGAGACCTTACGGTGGTCAATTTGGGCAAAACCAAGGTTATGGTCCTCAACACATCTTATGCAGTCACCTCACAATTTTCTTGCCTCACGATTTTCTTTCATATACAAAGATGCCCAAGTGGAGACTATGCCAAAGTATGTGTATCTAGGAGTCACTTTTACAGGCCCTTTGTTTTGAATGACAATTGCCACTGACCGACTTGCGGAGGGGACATGCCTCCCTAGTCCGTATAGAGAGAGTGTTTCCAGGCATATTTCCAAGAACCTCGCACTAAGTGTTGGCTCTTTGACACTCTAGTACAACCAGCGGCTATGTATGGTGCATCCTTTTGGGGACCACGCCTAGGGAAGGATCACTGGAGGAGCATAGAGAGGCCACAGGTGATGATGTTGTCACGGATGATCACGAGTAAGCCATCTATACCACATGACATTCTACATGCAGAGTTTGGGGTGGCCGCAATGGTTACAATGCCCTTTTTCAGATTGTCACTTATATTCAACATGCATAGAGATCGCCTCCCATGACTAGTCCTCTATGCAATTATATTGCGAGAGGGAGAGGGAGCAATTGAGACGAGCTAGACTGCCCTCCTCCTCAGCGACATAGCCACTACCATTACCGACACATGCATGGTACTGTGAGGTAGTCGAGTGGTTTCATGCACATGGCATCCAGATGGACTGTCTCCCCCCATTTCAGTATAGCATGGATTCCCCCTACCTTGATCTCTCATGACAGGAGATCAACCGGATCATCTGGTTAGATCTTCTCGGGCTGCACATACACCAGACATGGGTGTCTCCATCAGAGATTGGTAAGAAGTGTGAATTCTACAGAGATCACTTCTTGAGACTCTCCAAGGATGGATTCTTTGAGATCCGAGATACATACAGATACACATATAAAATGCTATGCGTATCACCATTGGCTAGCTCAGGGGATTCGGACCACTCACACGGGTGATATAGTTTGGGGATCATCGGTGCTTGGTTGATGGAGCTCAGACGACACAGGAACGTAGTGTTGAGGCATTGAGGCAACATGTTGAGAGAGACAGCCCTGACAACGACAGGACACATCACAAAGAGCCATCACAGATTTCTTTCTGGTTCACACATCCACAACAGAATCCATTGTCCACAACAGTTCCTCTATTACGACATTAGAGCCCACCAACCCTACCCATGCTCCAGCTCCACTTCCCATAGGAGTTCTTAGCAAGAGAGCTCGATCCATTCAACGAGCTAGATGTCCCTGACCTAGAGCATCAGGTCCCTCCACTACACATAGACAGATTCGTGAGGTTCTCCGCCGACATGACATGCTCCCATCGCTGAGGCAGGTATCGTCATTAGTTGATCACAACATATCTCACTCTATGTGAGATCCCTGTCCCTACCACACAATGGATTCGGGGTGTTAGTAGCGGAAGTAGCACTTCTTGCGCAGGGCAGGGTCCCACACTCGGGGCCTCGTCCACGGATATCCGGACAAGAGACTAATCCATCGGTTTTTCCAAAACTGAACCCGGAAAAACTTCCTTTACCCGTAAAGCACGGGCGATTCCATAGCCGGAAGTTCATGCAAACATAATACTAGCCACACCACTTATACACGCAATATGAAATTACCTTTTTCTCAGCATCAACTAACTTTAAAACAATCCTTTAATGAAACCATTATGTCACTGATGACAATCCTCGAAATCTCTGGTTGAATCCATATTTCCAATCATTCATTCATCGGTGTACTTATGGCATTATTAGCAACCAGAACGCTCACCACCTGTTCACTCAGGGGCCTTTTCAATAGTTCCTAGCTCATAGTACCCGGCAATATTTTCACATATAAAAATCAAGATGGAATCCTTGTTGAAGATCAGCAAGATCAATCCAACAGATCCATATAAGAGACCCATGGACTCATTCGTTGAGGACCAGCAAGGTCAATCAACCAGATCCATGCCCCGTTTCAGAAAACAACTCTTACTCCTTGTTCCAATATCTTCCACGACGCACGTGTGGGTGTCTTCGACGACCCAGAGCCCGAGCACCGTATGGTCAGCACCCTCTAGGATCCTTCGCAGGTGACCTAGCGCTTCACTCATAGGCCGCTTCCTTGGTCCCTCATCCACCGTATCGGAAGCTCACCATTTAAATCGAACCGAGGCTGGTCAAGACCTCGATCGACCTTGCTACGCGAAACGTTCTCCATTGACTCTCCGTCAGCAGTTGCAACTTTATCAGTTAGGCCTCCATGACCTTAATCCACAAGACGGTCAAAATGCTTCCCCAGTATTCTTGACATAAAACAGTCATTTACAAACAGGTCACAAAATACAGTTTCTATATCGAACTCTCGTCTTTCCACATTATCCCTCCTCAGTCCACATTACTTATTCCACATTCCATTCATATGTGTACCCATTCTCATCCATTCACTCATATCGGACGACGCATGATTTCACATACACATTCACATTCATTATTCTACATACACATCCATGTTCGTACATCCACATCATACATCTAATCCCATATCCGCATTCATACATACACATCCATATCCACATCCATACATCCACACCCACATCCACATTCGCATTCACATTCATACATATACATCCACATCCACATTCACATCCATACATCCACATCTACAAGCATACATCCATTTTCACATCCTCATTCATACATCCACATCCACATACATACATCCACATCCATATCTACATCCATACATCCACATCCACATCCACATTCACATCCATACATCCACATGTACATGCATACATCCATTTTCACATCCTCATTCATACATCCACATCCACATACATACATCCACATCCGTATCTACATCCATACATCCACATCCACATCCACATTCACATCCATACATCCACATCTACATGCATACATCCATTTTCACATCCTCATTCATACATCCACATCCACATCCGTATCTACATCCATACATCCACATCCATACATACACATCCACATCCATACATACACATCCACATCCATACATACACATCCACATTCATACATCCACATCTACATACATACATCCACATCCGTATCAACATCCATACATCCACATCCACATCGACATTCACATTCACATTCACATTCGTATATACACATCCACATCCATACATCCACATCCACATTCACATCCATACATCCACATCTACATGCATACATCCATTTTCACATCCTCATTCATACATCCACATCCACATCCGTATCTATATCCATACATCCACATCCACATCCACATTCATACATACACATCCACATTCATACATCCACATCCTAACTCATCCCATACTCATTCTTATCACATCTCATATAACTCTTAACTCATCCTATCACATCTCATACACATCTTATCACATCCTAATATCTATTTATAAAATACAAAAGAATTCTTATATTTGATATAAGATTTCTCTTTACGCATCTATTTATGCATAAATTCCATTTTAAGGAGAATAACACTTTCGAAATAAAAATCAATCTTTTATGCATCTTCTTATGCATAAATTCATTTTAAATGAGAATGACACTTTTGAATTAAAATCAATCTTTTATGCATAATTCAAATTTAGTAGAAACTATACTTTTAGAATAAAAGAATTTCTCTTATGCATCTAATTTATGCATAAAATTATTTATGATGAAAATCACTCTTTTGAATTAAAAATAAAATTCTTTATGCATATTTCTATGCATAAAATAAGAATTAATAAAAATAACACTTTTTGGATTAATTTAAATTCTTTATGCATCTATCCATGCATAAATCCAATTTAGTAGGAATTACACTTTTAGAATAAAAGAATTTCTCCTATGCATCTTATTTATACATAAAATTATTTATGATAAAAATCACTCTTTTGAATTAAAAATATAATTCTTTATGCATCTTTTTATGCATAAAATAAGAATTAATAAAAATAACACTTTTTGGATTAATTTAAATTCTTTATGCATCTATCCATGCATAAATCCAATTTAGTAGGAATTACACTTTTAGAATAAAAGAATTTCTCTTATGCATCTTATTTATGCATAAAATTCATTTATGATAAAAATTACACTTTTAATATAAAAATTATATCCTTTATGCATATGTTTATGCATACAATTCATTTATGATGAAAATCATTCTTTTAATATAAAAATTATATCCTTTATGCATATGTTTATGCATACAATTCATTTATGATGAAAATCATTCTTTTAATATAAAAGAATTTCTTTTATGCATCTAATTTATGCATAAAATCATTTATGAGATAAAAATCTCACTTTTATAATAAAGTATTTCTAGTATACATTTTTCTATGCCTAGAATGAAAAATAACCCTTTAAGAATACTCATACGATGGGGATTACTCTTTTTAACATAAAATTTAATTACTAGAAATCCTCTTTTTCTTAATTCATCAATTATGCATAACATAAAAATCAATTTCTCCATTATTACAATAAAATTCTTTCAATTAATCTAGGATGATAATTCCTAGAATATGGTAGGAAGTCCTCTTTTCATGCTTTGAATGAAATTATTTTATGTGTAATTTTTACAAAAATTTTACCATAGCTTCGCTGCTATGACTGATAAATCTCAATTATTTTAAAAGATAAAGCTTATCATTAAGAGAATGATTAGAATGATTCCTAATTGGATCATTAACCCATAATGAATTGAATCATCCATATTCATGAAATACATAAACTAAAAGCATAGAAAAAAGCCATTAATTTGGCCTCAAGCATAGATTAATCTTAGATTAAGGAAAAGCTTTATGAAAGCTTCATTTGGATTGAGAATAGGTCATGAGTATAACCATTTCTTGAGTGAGAGAGAGAAATTACATAAAAACCCTTAGAATTAAGCATAAATGGAAATTTATGTAATTCTTTACTATCATCCATCAATTAACTTCAATAGCATTCATCAATTTATGTAATTATTTACTACCATTCATCAATTAACTTCAATAGCATTCAAAAACTATTCCAATTAAGCTTCTCAAGCTTGAGAGGGGTTGAGAAGAGAGAAACATTGAGAAATTATAGAAAAGATCAAAATTCACCATTTATCTTACAAATTGCTTGATTCTTTGTTCACGGTAGAGGCCCCCAACCAATCAATTGGTTTAGTATGTTGATGTAGTCACCAATGGGGATTGAAGAAAGAGGGAAGCTCCAATTTCTTCAATTTGGAGAGAAATTTAGAGAATAGTAAAAATTAGCATTATTTCAGCATAATTCTAGTATAGTAAAATTCTCCTATTTTTTTCAAAGGACTCATGTTCTATTTATAGGAGAGGGAGACTCTAACCAAGACCGACTAATTTCTAGAATTTTCCAGATTTCAGTTTGGTTGAATTTGGACTAGATTTGGACCTACTTTGGTTCCTTTTTTATTCGGTTTTGATTCGGTTGATCTAAGAGAGAGGAGAGATAAAGATATCACATTATTTTTTAGTTTAAAACTCATTCAAGAATGTGAAGTATGCACCTCCTTTAAGGGACTCCCCTTCCTTACATATGTGTCAAAATGGAATGATTATATCCAAAATATCTCATTTTTTTAGTAATACTCATAGTTTTTTACTAATAACCCTTGTACATAGTCAACTCTTCATCTTATGTGAGCATTTACTCATTTTTGGGTAATTTCTTTTACAAATTGGATTTATCTCCTCCCCACACATGGATTGATCTTATTGGCCCATAGGAACCTTAATTTGAAATTTTGAAAAAATCTTCACCCCTAGGATAATGCCTGTTGAACTGATTATACTTAATTTCTAATGCACCTTCTGAAAATCTTTTTGAACTTCTGTTTCAGGGAAACTTATTTTAATAATATGAGAAATTTTTCTATCTAAAAATATTCAAAATCTGAATATTCTCTCTCTAGAATATTTTCTCTCTCTATGTCAAAACAGGCAGAGACAAGATCTTTTATATTTCTGAAGAGGGGATTGATTACAGGGGGAAGATGCTGGACATTTTGAGAGGCTAGGGAGGAATCTTACATTCTCTCCTGCTTGAAAAATGCGAGATACCCTCATCTCGCAAATTGGGGGTAATCCCGCAAGAGCAAAAATATGAGACTAAGAGAAAATTTAATTAAGAGTAACCACCAGTAAAAGTCTCAAAGAAAGCAAGACTCAAGACAAGAACAAATATTTCAACTTTATACACTCTTGGAACATATACAACAATGATAGAAAAACTTTTTACAATTCAATAACCCCGTCCATCATATGGTCACAAAAGCAGCACACGTATAAGGTAACTCATCTATGGGAATAATTCGGCTGGTTATTGCAGCACCTACCTCATTGGTATGAGGTGACCCTTAATAAAAGAACCTCTAAGAGGCAAGCCAAAGACGGGATAAAGGCATATCTTCTGGTGAGGAAGAAAACACGCAAGTAAGAAGACCCGCTCAGAAAACCCACCATGCCTTGATCTCATCACGCAATAGTATCGGGGACCCAAACCCAAAGCTTCAATAAGCATAGCCAAGCGGACATTGTTACGAAAGTGATGCTAACCCCACAGTGTTACCCTAGTTATGTCTCGATAGGTCCGCCATTTGGTCTGTGCTACAGAAGTTCCCAAGTGAGGGAAAAGTAAGCGCTCATACAGTTCTATAAAATCCTTCTTCACTGACTCGCTTGCATCTTGAAGGTGAGAAATCATCATGGATAAAACTAAGTCCTGCTTCCAAGCCATAAAAGAGATTAAGAAAGAAAGGAGATCGATGGAAGTAAGATTACTACGAGCGACAAGTAAGAGTTACGACTTATATAAAAGAAGGAACTAGCATAACCTAGAAGCCGATGGTGTATCTTACCACTGAAGTTTTACCGTCTTTCCATGACTTGGGCTTGGCACATATTTCTTTAGAAGGCTTACATGAAATACATTATGAACTTTGAGATGAGGAGGTAGAAGAAGCTCGTAGGCTAAGTCACCTACTTTCTTTGAAATCAGATATGGCCCACAATATCTGGGGGATAACTTCTTATACTTCCCAAGAGATAAAGAACTTCTTTTGGGCCATACTTGAATGAAGACCATATCTGCTTCTTTGAATTCTCTGACTGTCCTCTTCTTATCTGTATACTGCTTCTCTCGATCCTGGGCAGCTTTTATATCTTTATGAATTGCCTGCATCTGTTGCTCCATGTCGTCTTGTCTGGACATCTCGACCCTAATCAATGGGTCGGACCTAGTTAATGGAGTTAAGCAATCTTGTCCATACAGAGCTTTAAAAGGGCTCATCCCAATACTTCTGTGAGATAAGAAGCATTGTAGGTGAACTCGACTAGGTGCAGATAGCTTAGCCACTTCTTGGGTTCCCTGCCACAGCATGACCAAAGTATATCTTCGATTACTTGCTTTACCCTGATACTCTGCGCTGGAGTATGGATGACTGAGAATTGTCGGTTAGGCCCTTGGGTTTCAATTGTAGCATAGATCTGTCCTTTTTCCTCTTCTACTACATCTCAAATTGCGACTACTCTGGCTGCTCTGCAGTCTAAGGCAGAATTCTTTCTCTTTGGTTGCCCCAGTTCTGGAAAGGAGTTCTGAGGTTATTCTAGACAGAGGCAGAGGGATGAGCTGGAGTTCTTCTGGGGTTACCCTGTCTTGGGCGAGACGGACCCTGATTAGACTGGTATGAAGGGATTGGTCTCTGAATTTGGGGTTCTTGACTTCCCTGTGCCCTTGACATGGCAGGAGTCGGGTAGTCTTTTAACTGATGACCAAAACCTTGGCATCCAAAACACCGGTTCTCACTTCTGAACTCATCGTTCTGAATCCTTAAAACAGGTGGGCTCCTGAGAAAGTATTCTGGGGAAAGGGTCTTCCTTTTTAAACAGAATCTTTCTTTTATTTTAGAGAGGGAATAATTATAAGATCAGAAAGGGAGGTTCTTACTCCTGTATACCTCGAAGGCTGGGGGAGGAATCTTACATTCTACCCCACTTAAAAAAAATGCGAGATGTCCTCATCTCGCAAAGTAGAGGACAACTCTTTTTCTTAAGATCCAATTTATTCTAGGGTTCCTTATATTTGGGATAAATATCCCTTATATAGAACTCATCATTAAATAACAATTCATTCAGATCATATCCTTCATATCTTTAACACGATAATGGTCCATTAGACCGAAAAAATTCTTTCAGAACATTCCTCCAACCACGGGAATTTCAGTCAAGCAAGTTCTCAATTTGTCATCCCTTAACTTGATCTACTGTGTCAAGTGTTAACAGTAGCAATTTGACAGCACAATCCACTAATCTCATAGTGATTTGCTGAAATCATTATCATCATTCTAGTTATGAATATCATCATAGGGACTCGTCCCATTCATCCTCATTGTGGTTTCGCTCAGCTTATTACATTTCAACCAATTTTCAGGGATCATCATTTTTTCAATCAGAATCCAAATCAATTCATCAGTTCTCAAACAGAATTAAAAATCATATCAACCACATTCGAAATCATCATCTAATGCTTATAATTTCAAGTCTTAGATTTACTCGTATATACTGCCGGTAAAGAGCTGCAGTTATACCCTCGGTATATACGGGTAGTCATGATACTTGGAACTATAAGGTAAATACCATCATGTCTAGGCCTCAAGCAAGTCAGGGTTCCATACAATTGCGGTACTTCCATCTGAAGACCCAATTATTAATTTACGAATTTTCAGTTTGAATATCAAATTGTATGAATTATATCACACAATTACAACCTTTTTGTGCTTCTTGATAAATTTTTGACATATTTGGCTTCTCAGTTTGCTCTGATACCAACTGTGAGATCCCTGTCCCTACCACGCAATGGATTTGGGGTGTTAGCAGCGGAAGTAGCACTTCTTGCGTGGGACAGGGTCCCACACTCGGGGCCTCGTCCCACGGACAAGAGACTAATCTATCGGTTTTTCCAAAACCGAACCCGGAAAAACTTCCTTTACCCGGAAAGCACGAGCGATTCCACCAGGATAACTTTTTACTCTAACGTAGTCAAGACCATTACTGATCAAGCTGATCCGACTGCACCTATAAAGATACTCGGTCAGATCAAGGAAGAAACTTGCACTTGGATCATTGGGATCAATGCTTTTTTCCCCATCAAGAGGCACAGCCGTTGATTCCTATCCATAGAACAATTACTATCTAAGATTTATTTCATCTATCGTAATAACAGAAATTGAGTCTCGATTTACAGATCCATCAGTCCAGCCTAACCCCATCCAGTCCCATGGGTTAGCCAACCACCTAACCACTGTAGTGATGGGATCCAATTAGGAATTTGGTTAGGTTTTGTCCCGGGTACCAGGGAAAAGAGTTCCCAGGCCCCCTAGCCGGAAGTTCATGAAAATATAAAACTAGTCACACCACTTACACACCCAATATGAAATTGCCTTTTTCTCAGCATCAACTAACTTTAAAACAATCCTTTAATGAAACCATTATGTCACTGATTACAATCCTCAAAATCTCTGGTTGAATCCATATTTCCAATCATTCATTCGTCATCGGTGTACTTATTTTGTCCCGATACCAGGGAAAAGAGTTCCCAGGCCCCCTAGCCGGAAGTTCATGAAAATATAAAACTAGTCACACCACTTACACACCCAATATGAAATTGCCTTTTTCTCAGCATCAACTAACTTTAAAACAATCCTTTAATGAAACCATTATGTCACTGATTACAATCCTCGAAATCTCTGGTTGAATCCATATTTCTAATCATTCATTCGTCATCGGTGTACTTATGGCATTATTGGCAACCAGAACGCTCACCACCTGTTCACTCAGGGGCCTTTTCAATAGTTCCTAGCTCATAGTAACCAGCAATATTTTCACATATAAAAATCAAGATGGAATCCTTGTTGAAGATTAGCAAGATCAGCAAGATCAATCAACAGATCCATATAAGAGAGCCATGGTTGAGGACCAGCAAGGTCAATCAACCAAATCCATGCCCGATTTCAGAAAACAACTCTTACTCCTTGTTCCAATATCTTCCACGATGCACGTGTGGGTATCTTCGGCTACCCAAAGCCCGAGCACCGTATGGTCAGCACCCTCTAGGATCCTTCGCAGGTGACCTAGCGCTTCACTCATAGGCCGCTTCCTTGGTCCCTCATCCACCGTATCGGAAGCTCATCATTTAAATCGAACCGAGGCTGGTCAAGACCTCGATCGACCTTTCTACGCGAGACGTCCTCCATTGACTCTCCGTCTCACCAGTTGCAACTTTATCAATTAGGTCTGACATTAATCCACAAGACGGTCAAAATGCTTGCCCAGCATTCTTGACATAAAACCGTCATTTACAAACAGGTCACAAAATACAGTTTCTATATCGAACTCTCGTCTTTCCACATTATCCCTTCTCAGTCCACATTACTTATTCCACATTCCATTCATATGTGTACCCATTCTCATCCATTCACTCATTTCGACGACACATTATTTCACATACACATTCACATTCATCATTCTACATACACATCCATGTTCGTACATCCACATCATACATCTAATCCCATATCCGCATTCATACATACACATCCATATCCACATCCATACATCCACATTCACATCCACATCCATACATCCACATCCACATCCACATTCACATTCACATTCATACATACACATCCACATCCACATTCATATCCATACATCCACATCTACATGCATACATCCATTTTCACATCCTCATTCATACATCCACATCCACATACATACATCCACATCCGTATCTACATCCACATCCACATACATACATCCACATCCGTATCTACATCCATACATCCACATCCACATCCACATCCACATTCACATCCATACATCCACATCTACATGTATACATCCATTTTCACATCCTCATTCATACATCCACATCCACATACATACATCCACATCCGTATCTACATCCATACATCCACATCCACATCCACATTCACATCCATACATCCACATCTACATGCATGCATCCATTTTCACATCCTCATTCATACATCCACATCTACATACATACATCCACATACGTATCTACATCCATACATCCACATCCACATTCACATTCATACATACACATCCATATCTATACATCCACATCCACATTCACATCCATACATCCACATCTACATGCATACATCCATTTTCACATCCTCATTCATACATCCACATCCACATACATACATCCACATCCGTATCTACATCCATACATTCACATCCACATCCACATCCACATTCACATTCATACATCCACATCCTAACTCATCCCATACTCATTCTTATCACATCTTATATAACTCTTAACTCATCCTATCACATCTCATACGCATCCTATCACATCCTCATATCTATTTATAGAATACAAGAGAATTCTTATATTTGATATAAGATTTCTCTTTACGCATCTATTTATGCATAAATTCCATTTTAAGGAGAATAACACTTTCGAAATAAAAATCAATCTTTTATGCATCTTCTTATGCATAAATTCATTTTAAATGAGAATGACACTTTTGAATTAAAATCAATCTTTTATGGATAATTCAAATTTAGTAGAAACTATACTTTTAGAATAAAAGAATTTCTCTTATGCATCTAATTTATGAATAAAATTATTTATGATGAAAATCACTCTTTTGAATTAAAAATAAAATTCTTTATGCGTCTTTCTATGCATAAAATAAGAATTAATAAAAATAACACTTTTTGGATTAATTTAAATTCTTTATGCATCTATCCATGCATAAATCCAATTTAGTAGAAATTACACTTTTAGAATAAAAGAATTTCTCTTATGCATCTTATTTATGCATAAAATTATTTATGATGAAAATCACTCTTTTGAATTTAAAAAAAAATTCTTTATGCATCTTTCTATGCATAAAATAAGAATTAATAAAAATAACACTTTTTGGATTAATTTAAATTCTTTATGCATCTATCCATGCATAAATCCAATTTAGTAGGAATTACACTTTTAGAATAAAAGAATTTCTCTTATGCATCTTATTTATGCATAAAATCTATTTATGATGAAAATTACACTTTTAATATAAAAATTATATCCTTTATGCATATGTTTATGCATACAATTCATTTATGATAAAAATCATTCTTTTAATATAAAAATTATATCCTTTATGCATATGTTTATGCATACAATTCATTTATGATGAAAATCATTCTTTCAATATAAAAGAATTTCTTGTATGCATCTAATTTATGCATAAAATCATTTATGAGATAAAATCACTTTTATAATAAAGTATTTCTAGTATACATTTTTCTAACCCTTTAAGAATACTCATACGATGGGGATTACTCTTTTTAATATAAAATTTAATTACTAGAAATCCTCTTTTTCTTAATTCATCAATTATGCATAACATAAAAATCAATTTCTCCATGATTACAATAAAATTCTTTCAATTAATCTAGGATGACAATTCCTAGAATATGGTAGGAAGTCCTCTTTTCATGCTTTGAATATGAAATTATTTTATGTGTAATTAAATTTTACCATAGCTCCGCTGCTATGACTGATAAATCTCAATTATTTTAAAAGATAAAGCTTATCATTAAGGGAATGATTAGAATGATCCCTAATTGGATCATTAACCCATAATGGATTAAATCATCCATGTTCATGAAATACATAAACTAAAAGCAAAGAAAAAAGGCATTAATTTGGCCTCAAGCATAGATTAATCTTGGAATAAGGAAAAGCTTTATGAAAAGCTTCCTTTGGATTGAGAATAGGTCATCAGTATGACCATTTCTTGAGTGAGAGAGAGAAATTACATAAAAACCATTAGAATTAAGCATAAATGGAAATTTATGTAATTCTTTACTATCATCCATCAATTAACTTCAATAGCATTCATCAATTTATGTAATTCTTTACTACCATTCATCAATTAACTTCAATAGCATTCAAAAACCATTCCAATTAAGCTTCTCAAGCTTGAGAGGGGTTGAGAAGAGAGAAACATTGAGAAATTATAGAAAAGATCAAAATTCACCATTTACCTTACAAATTGCTTGCTTCTTTGTTCACGGTAGAGGCCCCCAACCAATCAATTGGTTTAGTATGTTGATGGAGTCACCAACGGGGATTGAAGAAAGAGGGAAGCTCCAATTTCTTCAATTTGGAGAGAATTTTAGAGAATAGTAAAAATTTGCATTATTTCAGCATAATTCTAGTATAGTAAAATTCTCCTATTTTTTTCAAAGAACTCATGTTCTATTTATAGCAGAGGGAGGCTCTAACCAAGACCAACTGATTTCTAGAATTTTGCAAATTTCGGTTTGGTTGAATTTGGACTAGTTGGTTCCTTTTTTATTCGGTTTTGATTCGGTTGATCCAAGAGAGAGGAGAGATAAAAATATCACATTATTTTTTAGTTTAAAACTCATTCAAGCATGTGAAGTATGCACCTCCTTTAAGGGACTCCCCTTCCTTACATATGTGTCAAAATGGAATGATTATATCGAGAATATCTCATTTTTTTAGTAATACTCATAGTTTTTTACTAATAACCCTTGTATATAGTCAACTCTTCATCTTATGTGAGCATTTACTCATTTTTGGGTAATTTCTTTTACAAATTGGATTTATCTCCTCCCCACACATGGATTGATCTTATTGGCCCATAGGAACCTTAATTTGAAATTTTGAAAAAATCTTCACCCCTAGGATAATGCCTCTTGAACCGATTATACTTAATTTCTAATGCACTTTCTGAAAATCTTTTTGAACTTCTGTTTCAGGGGAACTTATTTTAATAATATGAGAAATTTTTCTATCTAAAAATATTCAAAATCTGAATATTCTCTCTCTAGAATATTTTCTCTCTCTATGTCAAAATAGGTAGAGACAAGATCTTTTATATTTCTGAAGAGGGGATTGATTACAGGGGGAAGATGCTGGACATTTTGAGAGGCTGGGGAGGAATCTTACATTCTCTCCCACTTGAAAAATGCGAGATACCCTCATCTCGCAAATTGGGGGTAATCCCGCAAGATGCAAAAATATGAGACTAAGAGAAATTTTAATTAAGAGTAACCACCAATAAAAGTCTCAAAGAAAGCAAGACTCAAGACAAGAACAAAAATTTCAACTTTATACACTCTTGGAACATATATAGCAATGATAGAAAAACTTTTTACAATTCAATAAGCCCGTCCATCATATGGTCACAAAAGCAGCACTCACAAGCAGCACACGTATAAGGTAACTCATCTATGGGAATAATTCGGCCGGTTATTGCAGCACCTACCTCATTGGTATGAGGTGACCTAATAAAAGGACGTCTAAGAGGCAAGCCAAAAACGGGATAAAGGCATATCTTCTGGTGAGGAAGAAAACATGCAAGTAAGAAGAACCGCTCAGAAAACCCACCATGCCTTGATCTCATCACGCAATAGTATCGGGGACCCAAACCCAAAGCTTCAATAACCATAGCCAAGCGGACATTGTTACGATAGTGATGCTGACCCCACAGTGTTACCCTAGTTATGTCTCGATAGGTCCGCCATTTGGTCTGTGCTACAGAAGTTTCCAAGTGAGGGAAAAGTAAGCACTCATACAGCTCTATAAAATCCTTCTTCACAGACTCGCTTGCATCTTGAAGGTGAGAAATCATCATGGATAAAACCAAGTCCTGCTTCCAAGCCATAAAAGAGATTAAGAAAGAAAGGAGATCGATGGAAGTAAGATTACTGCGAGCGACAAGTAAGAGTTACGACTTATATAAAAGAAGGAACTAGCGTAACCTAGAAGCCGACAATGTATCTTACCACTGAAGTTTTACCGTCTTTCCATGATTTGGACTTGGCACATATTTCTTTAGAAGGCTTACATGAAATACATTATGAACTTTGAGATGAGGAGGTAGAAGAAGCTCGTAGGCTAAGTCACCTACTTTCTTTGAAATCAGATATGGTCCACAATATCTGGGGGATAACTTCTTATACTTCCCAAGAGATAAAGATTTTCTTTTGGGCCATACTTGAATGAAGACCATATCTGCTTCTTTGAATTCTCTGACTGTCCTCTTCTTATCTGTATACTGCTTTTGTCGATCCTAGGCAACTTTTATATCTTTATGAATTGCCTGCATCTGCTGCTCCATGTCGTCAAGCATTTGTCTGGACATCTCGATCCTAATCAATGGGTCGGACCTAGTTAACGGAGTTAAGCAATCTTGTCCATACAGAGCTTTAAAAGGGCTCATCCCAATACTTCTGTGAGATAAGAAGCATTGTAGGCGAACTCGACTAGGTGCAGATAGCTTAGCCACTTCTTGGGTTCCCTGCCCATAGCATGACCGAAGTATATCTTCGATTACTTGGTTTACCCTGATACTCTGCTGGAGTATGGATGACTGAGAATTGTCGGTTAGGCCCTTGGTTTTCAATTGTAGCATTCTTTCTCTTTGGTTGCCCCAGTTCTGGAAAGGAGTTCTGAGGTTATTCTGGACAGAGGCAGAGGGATGAGCTGGAGTTCTTCTAGGGTTACCCTGGCTTGGGCAAGACGGACCCTAACTAGACTGGTATGAAAGGATTGGTCTCTGAATTGTGGGTTCTTGACTTCCCTGTGTCCTTGACATGGCATGAGTCGGGCAGTCTTTTAACTGATGACCAAAACCTTGGCATCCAAAACACCGGTTCTCACTTCTGAACTCATCGTTCTGAATCCTTAAAACAGTTGGGCTCTTGAGAAAGTATTCTGGGGAAAAGGTCTTCCTTTTTAAACAGAATCTTTCTTTTATTTTAGAGAGGGAATAATTATAAGATCAGAAAGAGAGAATCTTACTCCTGTATACCTCGAAGGCTGGGGGAGGAATCTTACATTCTACCCCACTTTAAAAAAAATGCGAGATGTCCTCATCTCGCAAAGTAGAGAACAACTCTTTTTCTTAAGATCCAATTTATTCTGAGGTTCCTTATATTCTGGTCAACCCAACAGAATACTGGGATAAATATCCCTTATAATAACAATTCATTCAGATCATATCGTTCATATCTTTAACACGATAATGGTCCATTAGACCGAAAAAATTCTTTCTGAACATTTCTCCACGGGAATTTCAGTCAAGCAAGTTCTCAATTTGTCATCCCTTAACTTGATCTACCGTGTCAAGTGTTAACAGTAGCAATTTGACAGCACAATCCACTAATCTCATAGTGATTTGCTGAAATCATTATCATCATTCTAGTTATGAATATCATCACAGGGACTCGTCCCATTCATCCTCATTGTGGTTTCGCTCAGCTTATTACATTTCAACCAATTTTCAGGGATCATCATTTTTTCAATCAGAATCCAAATCAATTCATCAGTTCTCAAACAGAATTAAAAATCATATCAACCACATTCGAAATCATCATCTAGATAGCATTAATGCTTATAATTTCAAGTCTTAGATTTACTCGTATATATTGCCGGTAAAGAGCTGCAGTTATACCCTTGGTATATACGGGTAGTCATGATACTTGGAACTATAAGGTAAATACCATCATGTCTAGGCCTCAAGCAAGTCAGGGTTCCATACAATTGCGGTACTTCCATCTGAAGACCCAATTATTAATTTACGAATTTTCAATTTGAATATCAAATTGTATGAATTATATCACACAATTACAACCTTTTTATGCTTCTTCATAAATTTTTGACATATTTGGCTTCTCAGTTGATCTTTATTAGCCAATTTGCTCTGATACCAACTGTGAGATCCCTGTCCCTACCACGCAATGGATTTGGGGTGTTAGCAGCGGAAGTAGCACTTCTTGCGCGGGACAGGGTTCCAATCCAAAACCGAACCCGGAAAAACTTCCTTTACCCGGAAAGCACGGGCGATTCCACCAGGATAACTTTTTACTCTAACGTAGTCAAGACCATTACTGATCAAGCTGATCCGACTGCACCTATAAAGATACTCGGTCAGATCAAGGAAGAAACTTGCACTTGGATCATTGGGATCAACGCTTTTTTCCCCATCAAAAGGCACAGCCGTTGATTCCTATCCATAGAACAATTACTATCTGAGATTTACTTCATCTATCGTAATAACAGAAACTGAGTCTCGATTTACGGATCCATCAGTCCAGCGTAACCCCATCCAGTCCCATGGGTTAGCCAACCGCCCAACCACTGTAGTGATGGGATCCAATTAGGAATTTGGTTAGGTTTTGTCCCGGGAACCAGGGAAAAGAGTTCCCAGGCCCCCTAGCCAGAAGTTCATGAAAACATAAAACTAGTCACACCACTTACACACCCAATATGAAATTGCCTTTTTCTCAGCATCAACTAACTTTAAAACAATCCTTTAATGAAACCATTATGTCACTGATGACAATCCTCGAAATCTCTGGTTGAATCCATATTTCCAATCATCGTCATCGGTGTACTTATGGCATTATTGGCAACCAGAACGCTCACCACCTGTTCACTCAGGGGCCTTTTCAATAGTTCCTAGCTCATAGTACATGGCAATATTTTCACATATAAAAATCAAGATGGAATCCTTGTTGAAGATCAGCAAGATCAATCAACAGATCCATATAAGAGAGCCATGGTTGAGGACCAGCAAGGTCAATCAACCAAATCCATGCCCGGTTTCAGAAAACAACTCTTATTCCTTGTTCCAATATCTTCCACGACGCACGTGTGGGTATCTTCGGTGACCCAGAGCCCGAGCACCGTATGGTGAGCACCCTCTAGGATCCTTCGCAGGTGACCTAGCGCTTCACTCATAGGCCGCTTCCTTGGTCCTTCATCCACCGTACCGGAAGCTCACCATTTAAATCGAATCGAGGCTGGTCAAGACCTCGATCGACCTTGCTACACGAGACGTCCTCCATTGACTCTCCGTCAGCAGTTGCAACTTTATCAATTAGGTCTCCATGACCTTAATCCACAAGACGGTCAAAATGCTTGCCCAGCATTCTTGACATAAAACAGTCATTTACAAACAGGTCACAAAATACAGTTTCTATATCGAACTCTCGTCTTTCCACATTATCCCTCATCAGTGCACATTACTTATTCCACATTCCATTCATATGTGTACCCATTCTCATCCATTCACTCATATATCGACGACACATTATTTCACATACACATTCACATTCATTATTCTACATACACATCTATGTTCGTACATCCACATCATACATCTCATCCCATATCCGCATTTATACATACACATCCATATCCACATCCATACATCCACATCCACATTCACATTCACATTCATACATACATATCCACATCCACATTCACATCCATACATCCACATCTACATGCATACATCCATTTTCACATCCTCATTCATACATCCACATCCTCATTCATACATCCACATCCACATACATACATCCATACATCCACATCCGTATCTACATCCATACATCCACATCCACATCCACACATCCACATTCACATCCATACATCCACATCTACATGCATACATCCATTTTCACATCCTGATTCATACATCCACATCCACATACATACATCCACATCCGTATCTACATCCACATCCACATCCACATTCACATCCATACATCCACATCCACATTCACATCCATACATCCACATCTACATGCATACATCCATTTTCACATCCTCATTCATACATCCACATCCACATACATACATCCACATCCGTATCTACATCCATACATCCACATCCACATCCACTTTTACATCCATACATACACATCCACATTCATACCTCCACATCTACATACATACTTCCACATCTGTATCTACAGCCATACATCCACATCCACATCCACATTCACATTCATACATACACATCCACATCCATACATCCACATTCACATCCATACATCGACATCTACATGCATACATCCATTTTCACATCCTCATTCATACATCCACATCCACATACATACATCCACATTCGTATCTATATCCATACATCCACATCCACATACACATCCACATTCACATTTATACATACACATCCACATTCATACATCCACATCCAAGCTCATCCCATACTCATTCTTATCACATCTCATATAACTCTTAACTCATCCTAACACATCTCATATGCATCTTATCACATCCTAATATCTATTTATAGAATACAAGAGAATTCTTATATTTGATATAAGATTTCTCTTTACGCATCTATTTATGCATAAATTCCATTTTAAGCAGAATAACACTTTCGAAATAAAAATCAATCTTTTATGCATCTTCCTATGCATAAATTCATTTTAAATGAGAATGATACTTTTGAATTAAAATCAATCTTTTATGAAAAATTCAAATTTAGTAGAAACTATAATTTTAGAATAAAAGAATTTCTCTTATGCATCTAATTTATGCATAAAATTATTTATGATAAAAATCACTCTTTTGAATTAAAAATAAAATTCTTTATGCATCTTTCTATGCATAAAATAAGAATTAATAAAAATAATACTTTTTAGATTAATTTAAATTCTTTATGCATCTATCCATGCATAAATCCAATTTAGTAGGAATTACACTTTTAGAATAAAAGAATTTCTCTTATGCATCTTATTTATGCATAAAATTATTTATGATGAAAATCACTCTTTTGAATTAAAAAAAATCTTTATGCACTTTTTGGATTAATTTAAATTCTTTATGCATCTATCCATGCATAAATCCAATTTAGTAGGAATTACACTTTTAGAATAAAAGAATTTCTCTTATGCATCTTATTTATGCATAAAATCCATTTATGATAAAAATTACACTTTTAATATAAAAATTATATCCTTTATGCATATGTTTATGCATACAATTCATTTATGATGAAAATTATTCTTTTAATATAAAATTTATATCCTTTATGCATATGTTTATGCATACAGTTCATTTATGATGAAAATCATTCTTTTAATATAAAAGAATTTCTTTTATGCATCTAATTTATGCATAAAATCATTTATGAGATAAAAATCTCACTTTTATAATAAAGTATTTCTAGTATACATTTTTCTATGCCTAGAATGAAGATTAACCCTTTAAGAATACTCATACGATGGGGATTACTCTTTTTAACATAAAATTTAATTACTAGAAATCCTCTTTTTCTTAATTCATCAATTATGCATAACATACAAATCAATTTCTCTATGATTACAATAAAATTCTTTCAATTAATCTAGGATGATAATTCCTAGAATATGGTAGGAAGTCCTCTTTTCATGCTTTGAATGAAATTATTTTATGTGTAATTTTTACAAAAATTTTGCCATAGCTCCGCTGCTATGACTGATAAATCTCAATTATTTTAAAAGATAAAGCTTATCATTAAGAGAATGATTAGAATGATCCCTAATTGGATCATTAACCCATAATGGATTGAATCATCCATATTCATGAAATACATAAACTAAAAGCATAGAAAAAAGCCATTAATTTGGCCTCAAGCATAGATTAATCTTGGATTAAGGAAAAGCTTTATGAAAAGCTTCATTTGGATTGAGAATAGGTCATGAGTATGACCATTTCTTGAGTGAGAGAGAGAAATTACATAAAGACCATTAGAATTAAGCATAAATGAAAATTTATGTAATTCTTTACTATCATCCATCAATTAACTTCAATAGCATCCATCAATTAACTTCAATAGCATTCATCAATTTATGTAATTATTTACTACCATTCATCAATTAACTTCAATAGCAATTAAAGACCATTCCAATTAAGCTTCTCAAGCTTGAGAGGGATTGAGAAGAGAGAAACATTGAGAAATTATAGAAAAGATCAAAATTCACCATTTACCTTTCAAATTGCTTGATTCTTTGTTCACGGTAGAGGCCCCCAACCAATCAATTGGTTTAGTATGTTGATGGAGTCACCAATGGGGATTAAAGAAAGAGGGAAGCTCCAATTTCTTCAATTTGGAGAGAATTTTAGAGAATAGTAAAAATTAGCATTATTTCAGCATAATTCTAGTATAGTAAAATTCTCCTATTTTTTTCAAAGGACTCATGTTCTATTTATAGGAGAGGGAGGCTCTAACCAAGACCAACTGATTTCTAGAATTTTCTAGATTTCGGTTTGGTTGAATTTGGACCTAGTTTGGTTCCTTTTTTATTCGGTTTTGATTCGGTTGATCCAAGAGAGAGGAGAGATAAAAATATCACATTATTTTTGAGTTTAAAACTCATTCAAGCATGTGAAGTATGCACCTCCTTTAAGGGACTCCCCTTCCTTACATATGTGTCAAAATGGAATGATTATACCCAAAATATCTCATTTTTTTAGTAATACTCATAGTTTTTTACTAATAACCCTTGTACATAGTCAACTCTTCATCTTATGAGAGCATTTACTCATTTTTGGGTAATTTCTTTTACAAATTGGATTTATCTCCTCCCTTGGTCCATAGGAACCCTAATTTGAAATTTTGAAAAAATCTTCACCCTTAGGATAATGCCTCTTAAACCGATTATACTTAATTTCTAATGCACCTTCTGAAAATCTTTTTGAACTTTTGTTTTAGGGAAACTTATTTTAATAATATGAGAAATTTTTCTATCTAAAAATATTCAAAATCTGAATATTCTCTCTCTAGAATATTTTCTCTCTCTATGTCAAAACAGGCAGAGACAAGATCTTTTATATTTCTGAAGAGGGGATTGATTACAGGGGAAAGATGCTGGACATTTTGAGTGGCTGGGGAAGAATCAGTATATCCTGGTAATGGGTATTACTTTTGGTCTCATAGGTCTTTGGAGTCTTCCATAGACGTTAATATAACTTTCTTTCTTTCTTTCTTTCTCTGCTCTATCTTAATAATGTTTAGTCAACATCTTATTCTTAATCAAGCTTAGGGCTCTGGATCAATACAGCAAGACTTCTGCACATGCAACATTGGTATTAGGGCATTCAGGCTCAGCTCACTAAGCATAGTCCTGCTTGACTGTCCCTGGACTGAGGGCTCACAATGGGGTCACGAGGTACGACAAATGTTCCTAAAAAAGATACTACGACAAATGTTCCTAAAAAGGTACTATTAGTGTACAAATGTTACACTGATGATGATGCCAATGTGTACCCCAGTGTAGGGTGCATGTGACATTTCCTCCTGCTTAACTTGGTGGGCTTCTAGGTAGTCTCACAATAACTAGGGGTACTCTTGAAAGAACTCTTCATCCAGCCATACCGCTTCATGGGTTTCTTGGTCCTTGAACTTCGTATAGAACTATAGGATTCTTCGACCGGAACCATGCTTCCGTTCAGTGGAGGAGAAGTTGTTATGGCTTTTATCACTTCTACTTCGTTGATCATATCTGGCTGCTGCTCTTCTGATACATCCGGCAATGCTGGACCTACATAGGGCTTCAACCAAGAAACGTGGAAGACATTGTGCATAGTCCAAATTTCTAGCAACTGTAACTTTAAACAGACATCACATTTTTTTTTCAACAGGCCTTATCTTTCGTAGACGCCTATAGGCGCTTATTTATCCACCTGTATGCAATGCCGCGGAGGAAGCACCAAGGGGGGTTTTGAACCTAGGTCAAAGAGACATCACTTAACTTCTAAATGACTGGAAAAGGGCTGAAACTACGGAATGAAAGCTTGGGACAACGCTTGCCCACTTCTTCACGATCCAGAGATATACCCAATCCCCTTCCTTAAAATTGACATGTCTCATACGACGTCTGGATGAGTGAGTATAATTCAGCATTACCTGTACCAATGGAAGATATTATTTCCATTTGGACCGCTGGTCATGGCAGTAACATTTGAGAACATCAAATACCAATATACATCTCTGTTTGGCCATCTGTTTGTGGATGGAATGCACTAGACAGCTACAACTTAGTCCCAAAGTTGTCAAACAACGCTCTCACATGTGTAACTTTCAATTTTTTACATATTTGGCGTATTTGGACATGTTGGTAGACATCTCGTTGGATTTTGGGCCAGTACAATGCCCGCTCTAACTTCTCCAGTGTATTGTTGATACCCCTATGACCTCCGACAAGAGAATCATGGGGATCATGGAGGAGGACTTGGTGCCTTTCTTTGAGTACACATAAGCAGTTCTTGAAAAACAATCTGCCAGATGTCCTGCATACTGTAGTCGCTTGGATCCGAATTGAGAACCAACTAATAGTGAGTCCCAAATTCTTCCAAATCTGCATCCTGTGCCTTCATGCTTTCCAAGTCTTTTCCTTGAATTTCTAACACAATCGACTCCTACAAAGTTTGAATTGTGCCTTTACACCTTAGAGCATTAGAAATGGGGATATTCTTACCAAGGATGTATTCAATCATTCCCCCAAAATGTTGAAACAATTGACTCCATCTGGTTTGCACGTCACTCCATTGGACATTGGGTATGGTTTGCAACCATTTAAGCGCAACCATTGAGCATAATCTATCTTAACTATGAAATCTCTCCCATAAAGGAAATGTTTTCAATGCTTAAGCATTGTCATTACCTCCCATAGATCTTTGTCATACACCAAATAATTCTTTTCGGCTACATTTAACTTGCGCCTATAATTTGCACGTCACTCCATTGGACATTGGGTATGGTTTGCAACCATTTAAGCGCAGCCATTGAGCATAATCTATCTTAACTATGAAATCTCTCCCATAAAGGAAATGTTTTCAATGCTTAAGCATTGTCATTACCTCCCATAGATCTTTGTCATTACCTCCCATAGACCTTTGTCATACACCGAATAATTCTTTTCGGCTATATTTAACTTGCACCTATAATTAGCCATTGGCCTACCATCTTGCTGTAGAACAGCTCTACTGGCTAGGTTATTGGCATCGGTAATCACCTCGAAAGGATCATCCCATGATGCCAACTTTAAAATTGGTGACTCAAAGATAACTTTCTTCAATGCTTGGAATGCCTCTAAAGCCTTGCCCAGAACACACTTTCTGGCAACGAGTCTTCACGCCCTTAAGCAAGTCTATGTGCAAGGTCAGAGAACTTGTCCATATGCGTACTGTAGGCTTGACAAAGATCCACAAATGAGTGGATTTCCTTGGCTATCTTGGGAATATCCCAACCTAACACCTGATGAGCTAATGATGTATCCAAGTAATGTATTTCAGTACTCCAAACTCACTTTTCTTGGCATTGATAAACAACTTATTATCCTATAAGAGTTGTAAAACTTTTGCCACATCTCGCTCATGTTACTTTGCAGTCCATGAGAAGTTAAAAATATCATCTAAAAAGATAAAGACGCATTTACCAATGAGATCCCGAAAAACCTAAGACATCATCTTGCTAAACGTCGCCAGTACATTGGTGAGTCAAAAGGCATTACCACAAACTCTCAGTGGCCAAGCTCGGTCAAAAAGGCAGTTTTTGGAATGTCGACCTCAAAGATCCGAACCTGCCACTCTTAAGATCTATCTTAGAGAAAAATTTAGCACCATTGAGTCGCTCTAGGATGTACTCTATTTTGGGCATGGGGAATCCACACATGCATGGAATCATATCCTTCTTTTGGACAAACACGATGGGAGCGGCAAATGGGGAGGAGGAAGGCCGGATTAATCCAACCCCGAGTAGCTGGGATGGCTGCTGCTCCAGCTTGCTTTCTAATGCCTTGAAAAGGCGGTAAGGGGACCTTGTTGGGAGCCTCTGAACCGGGAACCAATTCTATACAATGGTCCTCAGGTCTACTAGGTGGGAGACTGGGTAGGAAGTAATCTCACACCATAATGTTACTGTATTGAGATGAGACCAACCATCCCCTACTCCAATGCGTGTGTTGTGTAAACAACATTAGATTGAGAGCGGACATAAATCAACGCGCACTCTGCTTCTTTTCTTATGGCTCGTTGGGCCTGAATGTGGGAAATGATTCCCTTAGCGTTAGGATTCAACCTGTTGATTCCAACATGATTTCTTAGATTTTATGGGCGCCTAAGGCGCATAGTTTTTAGTTGATTTAGATGTGTAGGTTTTTCCTTTGTTTATTAAGTAATTGATTTATTTTCTTTATTAAACTTTTAATCTCCTTGCTACCATCTCTTTCACTCAACCAAGGCATTGGGCTACAATTGAGAAACGCGAAAGCAAGAAAGTTGTTGTGAGACAAAAACCTAAAGCTCAGCATGTGCTATGGTAGAGTCCTAAGATCACACATTCTAGCCAATAAAGAAGTCAAGAAGATGCAAGCTTAGATTAGCGAGCTCCATCCATTGCAGAAGAAGAGCGTCATCATCGATATTAGCATCTTGTTTCTTAAGTTCCTCATGCAGTAGAGAGCCCAAGCTTGGGCTCTACAACCGACCATTACAAAGAAATAAACTGTGACTAATGCAAACATTTGAGAGAGAGAGAGAGAGAGAGAGAGCACATAAGGACGGCATTATCATCTCGAAAATTGCATTCACCATGAGAAAAGAAAGGACGTAGGGTGCTTACAGAAGAGAAGCAGGTAGACGCAAGAGCTTGCAAAGCAAGTAGCAAGGAAGTAGTGGGCACACATATAGCAGCCCTGCCAACTATAGAAGAGCACCATTCACAGCCTGTGTTTGCGCACAGAACAGCAAGAACAAAGACGAGCAAGCGCAGTACGAAGCAGCTCATCTGCAAGGGACAAACACGAAAAATCAAACCTCGCACATCAACAAGCATCTCCAATGCGCCATCAGACAGATTCTACACAGCACCATCGCCTTCAACTCATCCGCACCCACCGCAGCACGCCGCTTGTTATTTTGTGGTGCTGAAAGAAAAGTGAAATGATAAAGGTTTTTTTTTTTTCTAAGGGTTAGGTTTTGGCAGTTCACACCTTTTGCCCGACCACTTGAGAAGAGAGAAAGTATCGCATTGAAACACTTTTCTTCAAAACCCTTCTCTTTCACCCTTTCACACCATTGCTCAAAAACTTTAAAAATCCTTAGGAACTATTCTGATACATTTTGAGCACCAAATGTCTTTGCCAACATTATTCCTCATAAAGTGGTGGACACCAAAAACTTATTGAAATCCAAGGTACCTTCACTAACGCAAGTAGATTAAACTAATCACATGCTAATAATGAATGATTAAACTATGCTAAGGTGAATGGTGTCTAATTACACCCATAATGATGTGTGTATGCTATAGACTCAAATCAATTAGGTTCCAAGATAGATTAGATTGGACTCATAGAGAGACTTGAGATGTGTGCAAGTGATTGTACTTTCATTGATTAAAAATGAACCATTTTATATTATATGGGTAGAGTATATCTTTGCTTGGTCCATGCATATGGGATAGTCCAGTTTTACCATATGGCTTCAGGCCTACCTACTCACTTCCTGCCTCTACATGTACTCTATGGCACCACACATCTCAAAACCCCCCCTTGGTGCCATATCTCTGGACTACTCAAGGTGATCAGATGTGACTTACAACAAACATTACCCCCCTTGGGTGCTCAACTGGCTACTCTTAGGTGGTCAGGTAGATACACACAATAAGATCAAATGATAAGATGGATGTCTACTCATATGGTGATCCCTCTTTTACAACACATAGCTAGGGTAGTGGTGGTGTTTGCTTCCTTGCTCTTTAGAAGAGCTGATCACTAGGGATCTCTTCGTACTTGGTGGTCGAAGTAGTCCCATAAAGTTACCTTTGCTTTTCTTCAATCTGCAAACTTCTTCTTTGTGTCCGAACTTGTTGCAAAATGATTACACTTTGGCTTGTCTTTGAACCTGCATTCATTTTGAAAGTGTTCTTTCCTACCACAATTGTGACAACTTCAAATTGCTTTTAATGATGAACAATATATGCTCAACAATGCTGGGATTGCTTCCTTTTAATTCTCTCTCCTTCTCCAAAAGAGATGAGACACATCCATCAAAAGTTGGCTCTAGTAGATTCTTCAAGGTTGTGACATGCTTTGGTATGATTTTTAAGATTGTTGCAATTAAGACAATATTAGATAATTTGGGAAAAATCTCATACTTTGGGAATTACCTTTTCAACATAGTTTTGGCCATATCTTGAGCATATTAACTCCAAATTTGTCGGACATTATAGATTTAGATCCTACTCTTCAAGATCTTTCCAATGATATGTTACATGATGGGGTTTTGACAAAAGCTTGGATAGGTTCACCATGATCCCATTTTTCAAATGGGAATGGGATTTTTCCCACCACAATTTCTTGTGCATTAAAAGATACTTTATCTGTGTAGCCTAGGTGTGGAATCCTTCCCATTGAACTTCTCTACATGCAAAGTGATGCTTATTGATATTGCCATAATGAGAAGGTCTTACCAATGAGCTTATGATGCTTCAATTGGCAATGTCTATTCTCGTACAACTTAGCAAATGTGTGTGCTTTATAAACAAGATGAAATGCAAGTAGTGCGTGTGCTTCCAATGTTTGCTTCTAGAGATTCTTAAGGATAGCCTCAATGCAAAGTTACTAGTTTTAATATGTAAAACATACTAAATGCAACCCTAATTGCTCAATTGTACTCCCAATTGCATCTAATTTGTGCTAATTGTCTGTTAATTATCTTGATTAGCCTTAATCACAGTGATTAAGCGATCAAGAAAGTGGAGGCTCAAATTAAGCTTGTGGAAGCAAATGTTGTCGGAGGTTTTTACCGAAGGTTGTTCCCATCAAAGACTTGAGTAAACAAATCAGCTCAAAAACATCGAAAAACAACAGATCTGTGCCAGTTTGCAGCTACTCGTTTTTACGCTGTTGGGGCTAGATTTGTGAATGAAATTACACAAGATTCAAATTGAGCATTCCTCTTAGGATTACTAAAAAGCTCCTAAAGAGACTTGAGCTAATGTGAAGCAAGGAGCTTCAATGGAGCAAAAGACCAATCCAACAGGCAGTGTTAAATTTCGCCCGTAGACAGAGAATTCGACGAAAACGACTGGTGTGTGTGGGTGTCCTACTGAGTTGAAGATGTGGCTAAGAGAGATCCACTAATGACTACAAGAATGAGAAGAATCAAGTCTTACAAATGTGAGCCACAAAGAGGGAGATGAAGATAAGGTTGGGATTGATATTGGATTAGTGACTTAGTACAACTAATGAGATAAGAGTGTAATAAACTTAAAAGGAGAAGCTCATGAGGAGAGAGGTGGCTCTAATACCATGCTGAAATCCATGGTACCTTCACTAATGCAAGTTGATTAAGCTAATCATATGCTAATGATGAATGATTACACTAAGCTAAGGTGGATGGTGTCTAATTACACCCATAATCATGTGTGTGTGCAATAGACTCAAATCAATTAGGTTCCAAGATAGATTAGCTTGGACTCAAAGAGAGGCTTGAGATACATACGAGTGCTTGTACTTTCATTGCTCGAAAATGACCCCTTTTATATGGGTAGAGTATATCTTTGCTTGGTCCATGCATGTGAGTGAGATAATCCAGTTTTGCCATATGGCTTCATGCACACCTACTCACTCCATATCTCTACATGTGCTCCATGGCACCACACTTCTTAACAAAATTAAGTATTTTAATGTATCAACATTTAGGGATTCAAACACTACGCTATTTTAACGTCTGTTCATTAGCTTTGATATATCAACCACTTTAATTTTATCACTGAAATGTTGGCCACATCTATATGATCCATCGACTAGTAGGATGCTGACACTTCAATTGGCGGCAAAATGGAAACGGCAGCACAAGCAATAGCTACACAAGAAACATCTTTCCACACAGAAGATTTTTATTCCCCTTCATGTATGTTTGTAGTTATGTATCTTTGAGCCAATAAGGGTCCTTTGCCTAAGATACCCGCCAAAATGTGTGTTTTCTATTCTCATTTTTATTCCCCTTCATGTATGTTTGTAGTTATGTATCTTTGAGCCAATAAGGGTCCTTTGCCTAAGATACCCGCCAAAATGTGTGTTTTCTATTCTCATTTTTATGTTCCAAATTCTATGATCTCTCACTATTAAAATTTGAGCTAAATGATGAGCTATGGTGGATCATACACTAGAATCAACATGATTAACAAAGTGATTAAGAAATGATTAAGATGTAATTAGTGAATAATTAGCAGATAGATTAATGTAGGCATGGATACTCAAAAACCAGCAAATTCTCATTAGGGCTATGCCTCAATTTATAGAGTTTACATCAAGCATCTAATCCCATTGATTTCTCCATGATTCACTCCCAGAATATCTCCACCTTTTGCCTGATTCTCTCCACCTCTTCTCTTTTCCCTGATTATCTCCCAGAATAACTCCACACTCCTAAATTCCCTCATGCTATCCATTATTCTCTCCCAATAGATTCTTCTAACCTTTTCACAGGTTCTTTCACAATTACATCTTCTCTTTTACAGCCTCTATCCAAGAGCTTGTTCCCTTGTATATTTCAACACCTCCCCTCAAGTGAATACTCCTAGTACACCTAGACCCTATACCAAGTTTGCCTCCCCTTACTTGGTAGTCCGCGACCAGTGTCTACTCCGCCCCTCAAGTTATCTCAGCACACCTGGACCCTGTTTCAAGTTTCTTTCTTACTTGACAGCCCGCGACCAGTGCCTCAAGTCCCTAAACTCCATAGTCCTTGACACTCTCTCTCTCTCTATGTGTCCAAGGCTACTATAAGTGCCCGCGACCTTGACTAAAGTGCTCACACATACATCTACCACGTGGCCTACATCATCGGTGGCTCAGAGGTGGTTTTACTTTATTGGGGCAGGTTACATTGGGTTGTGGGGTCTCTCTCTCTCTCTCTCAGAGATTTTCACATGGCTCCTTACTCTTTGGAGCCTCACATCTTCTCTTTTCTTCAGTCTTCTTCTCGTGGCAGCATCTGTCCACGCGTCCGTCTCTTCTTTCAGTCTTCTCGGGGCAGCTTCTCTTCTTGTGGCAGCTTCTCTTCTCGTGTCCATGTTGTTGGAATTAGGGTTGCAGGAATGCACACACAACTTCAAGAAGATGAGGAAGCTTGAGCACAACACAGTAGTGTATTATGAGTGCCAAAAATGAAAGATAACAAGCCCTAGAAGATAATGGGCGTATATACAATGCACGGGGGAAAAAACCTCCTAGTGAGGGAAAAAGTGCCCCGGCGGTCCTAAGTGTGTTCACACACATCACTACTATAATATGGTAACAAATCCCCCCTGGAGTGATGCGGTGAACAAGAGCTAGCACTCATGTATAGGGAAGTGTCTAGCTATGTGGACGAATCCACAAAAGGGAGTAAGCCCAAAGCTTTGCGAAAAGCTTCGAACTTCTCACGAGGCAGAGCCTTTGTGAAAAGGTCTGCAAGGTTATCCTGTGTTGGCACATAAGCCAAACTGATCTCTCCTGCAGAGAGTCTCTCCCTGACATAATGGTAGTGCACCTCAATGTGCTTCGTACGAGCATGGAACACTGGGTTCCGCGCAACTGCCAATGCGCTCTGATTGTCAGTGAAGATGGTGGTGGCAGATGGCTGCCCAACACCCAAATCAGCCATAAGGCGTCTGAGCCACACACACTCAACCGTAGCTGTGAAAGCTGCCCTGTACTCAGCTTCACAACTAGAAGTGGCCACAGTAGGCTGCTTCTTGCTCAACCATGATATGCATGAGCTTCCAAGCATGAAGCAAAAACCACTCGTGGACACGCGTGTGTCATAACAACCAGCCCAGTCAGAATCTGAAAAAACATGTAAATCTGGCGGCAATGATCCCCCCTTGGGATAAAACAACCCAAGATGCCGAGTACCACTCAAATAGCGAAAGATATGCTTCACTGCCTGCCAATGCTTAATGCCTGGGCTATGCATAAATCTGCTCACCTGTGAGACTGCAAACTGAATGTCTGGCCTCGTAATGCATACATAAATGAGGCAACCAACAGCTGTCTGATAGAGTGTGACATCAAAGTGATCTCCAGCATCATGAAGACTCAACTTCAAACCTGTCTCCATTGGAGTAGCAATAGGCTTGCAGTCTTCAAGGCCAAATCTCCGCAACAATGTTTCAATATACTTTGTCTGACACAAAGCAATACCTCCATCACACTGCTTAAATTGTATCCCCAAATAATGATGCAAATGCCCCAAATCTGACATCTCAAAAGAGGCATTCAAATCAGCCTTAAAATCAGCAATATGACTCTCATTTGGTCCTGTGAGCAGCATGTCATCGACATAGAGAGCAATGATTAGATGTACACCATCCACACGTTTAACATACAAAGTGCTTTCTGTTGGACTATTCTGAAACCCATGTGCAGTCAAATATGCATGTATTTTTTCATACCAAGCTCGTGGAGCTTGCTTTAAACCATATAAAGCCTTTTTTAATCTGCACACTTTGTTTTCCTGCCCTCTTTGAACAAAACCACGAGGCTGCGATACATACACCTCCTCATGCAAATCTCCATTTAAGAACGCAGTCTTTATGTCCAGCTGATGTACATTCCAACCATTATGAGCTGCTAATGCACAGATGCTACGAACAGTGGTCATACGACATGTGGGAGCAAAAGTCTCATCAAAATCAATGCCCTTCTCTTGAGCATAACCTTTTGCAACAAGCCTAGCCATATGGCGATCCACTGTGCCATCAGGCTTACGCTTCAATTTGTATACCCACTTAGTGCCAATGGCCTTCTTGCCAGGGGGCAAGTTACATAAAGACCATGTACCATTCTTCATAATAGCATCGTATTCTGCTTGCATAGCAGCCATCCAATTTTCTGAACTTTGTGCCTCATCAAATGAAACAGGCTCACTTTCATCGCACATACTAGAAACAGCCAATGCATAACAATCTGACGCATAAGAGGCACCATGAGAGCCAGAACGAGTGCGACTAGACAAAGGGGCATCCAATTTGCTGTCACGCAAAGTCTGCACCAGCCATCTAGGCATATTCCTAGAGCCCTCAATCTCTTGTCTCTCATCCTCAAGTGCATCATGCACATCTGCATCAGATATAGGCTGATCTGTGCCATCATTTAAAACCTGCATAGGCTGAAAAACTGCCTCATGAGGTATTGCACTTGACTGTGCACCACTGAAAAGAGGCAACAATGTATCATAGACATCACGTGAGCTGATATCTGTCTCCTTAGTACATGAAACCAAGGGCTGAACTGCATCTTCCACAAATACAACATCACGGCTAACCAAAATGCGCTTTGTCTGTGGATGATACAAACGATAGCCTTTGCTCTCAGCACTATATCCAACAAAAATACATTTGACAGCTTTGTCATCCAATTTTCTGCGATGTTGCACAGGCACTAATGCATATGCCAGGCAACCAAAAACACGTAAATGGCCAACAGATGGCTTGCGGCTATGCCAAGCCTCATATGGAGTGACAACCTGTAATGCTTTGGTGGGACACCTGTTTAGTACATAAGTGGCACACATGACAGCCTCAAGCCAAAAACCATGTGGTAGACTTTGACTCTTAACCATACATCTTGCCATTTCCATGAGAGACCTGTTTTTTCTCTCAGCCACACCATTTTGCTGTGGTGTATACGGCACTGTACATTGGTGTTTTATCCCACGCTCAGCCAGAAATGCATTAAATTCTGAAGACATATACTCCCCCCCTCGATCTGAACGGAGGGTGCCCATCTTACTTTCTGACACATTTTCAGCCATAACCAAAAACTGTTTGAAGCACAAAAACACTTCGGACTTTGCCTTCAAAGGATATACCCATGCATGCCTGGTAAAATCATCAATGAAAGTCACGAAGTAAAGGTAGTTTCCAAATGATGGAGTTTGCATGGGACCACAAACATCACTGTGAACAAGCTGTAATCTGCGTTCAGCTCTCACTGATCCATCTTTGGGAAAGGAAGCACGCTGCATTTTACCCAATATGCAGCCCTCACAAACATGCTTGACAGGTGCCTCAAGCTTAGGCAAAGAAGACACCATTTCAGATTTCTGCAGGCGCAGCAAACTTGCAAAATTCAGATGACCAAAACGTGCATGCCACAGTTTTGCATTTGAAATAGCCTGCGTATCCATAATAGCACATGCTGAATCCTTTACACATTTGCCATCCATATTGAGCTTATACAGCCCTCGACATAGTGAACCAGATGCTACAATGATGTCACCACAAGAGAGATCATGAACAGTACATCTGTCATCCACAAATTTTACAACCAAACCTGTTTTGGCAAATGCGGAGACTGACAGCAGATTCTTTTTGATCCCTGGCACATACAATGCATCGAAAAGTGTAAAGGTGTTGCCATTTGCAACATTCAGCACAATCTGTCCAACTCCTTCAACGGGATAAGAGGAGTTATTGGCACAAGTGACAGTATTCCCTGTGGGAGCAGACTCAAGGAAAGTGAATAAACTGCGCTGCAATGTGATATGCTTAGTGGCACCACTGTCAAAGTACCATACATCTGAATCTACTGCAGACATACATGTGTCATGCAAAGATGGGTCATAACTGCACTGCGCATTGAATGCCCATTCTGTATCTAGCACAACATTAGCAGATTCATTGTTAGAAGGAGAGGCATCTGCAACAACAGCCATACCAGCCTCTTTCTTCTTAGCCTCTTTCGCAGCCAGCTTAGGACACGCTTTGATGACATGATCATTTCCCTTACAGTACTTGCAAAATGTCTTCTGTTTGTCACCCTTCTTCTCATCTTTGTCTTCCTTCTTTGGTTGCGCAGCATTTGCAGATTTCTGCTTACTAGAAGAAAAGCCAGCTTTACCTTTCCCGCTTCTCTGACTAGCAACGAAAGCTTGATCTGCGACACGCATAATATTCCTGTTTTGCCTTGACTGGTCTTCTTGCAGCAAAACAGAAACTAACTCCTCAAATGATAAGGCATTGGGATTGCCTTTCATCATCAAGCGAAGAGTGGAAGCAAAACCCTGATAAGAATCTGGTAGACCATTCAAAACAGTCTGCACAAGTGAACTGTCTGACAGGATTTCATCTGCAGAAATGAGCTGCTCTTTGAAATCCTTGATCTTTGTCAAAAAGCTATCCATAGAATCACCTTCGTTCATATGCTCACTCTCCAACTGTTTTCGGAGGTAAGCAACACGAGCCTCATTTCTTGCCTGATACAATGTGGCAAGTACATCCCAAGCATCCTTAGAAGTCCTGCAGGAGCGAATATGTGGGATAATGGTACGTTTGACAGACAGCGCAATCAAGGCATGAGCCTGCGCATCTCTACCATCCCAACGAATCTGCTCTGCTGAAAGTGGTGGTTCTCGAACAGCTGCTACAGCACTTGTGCCTGCACCATCATCAACAGTACCTGTTTCTGATGTGTTTGCAGCATTCCCAGCCACAATAGGACGTGCATCAATACCCTGCACAATGTTCCATAACCCCTTTGCTACCAATACATGTCGCATCATATATGCCCACAATGGATAGTTGGTGCCATCCAACTTATCCTCAGCAGCCAACATGCGGAATACATCATTGTTGTCAGCCATGGCCAATGACTGTACTACTAGATGTAAATGCTGTGTGTAAGAGGTAAACCTGTATAAAATCGACCTGTGCTATGTAGCACAGCCCAAAACAGACGAATGGGCACCTGTCCTGCAGATTTTAATCTTGACAGAAAATCTGCACAGTAGTACGATTTTGCCTGCGCAGTACTTGGAATGCAAAAATGGAGGGCGAAATGACTTCAGATCAAAATTCTGAAACGAACAAGCCCTATGGGCTTTCCCACGGCATATACTAACCTGCAGACGCTCGTGAAACCTCGTCGCAATCGGAGGAGATGAAGCGGCAGGTGCCGGTGATGCTGCCCGGGAGGAGGAAGCCTGCTCTGATACCAATTGTTGGAATTAGGGTTGCAGGAATGCACACACAACTTCAAGAAGATGAGGAAGCTTGAGCACAACACAGTAGTGTATTATGAGTGCCAAAAATGAAAGATAACAAGCCCTAGAAGATAATGGGCGTATATACAATGCACGGGGGAAAAAACCTCCTAGTGAGGGAAAAAGTGCCCCGGCGGTCCTAAGTGTGTTCACACACATCACTACTATAATATGGTAACACATGTCTTCCTTTAGCTTTTCTTCTTGGTGTGAATCCTCTTCTTGGGAAGAGATATTCTTCTTCTTTCATGGCTGGGGCCATGAGCTCGTCCGTCAGGTCATTTTGCTCCATGTGAGCAACATGTTTCAATGTTTTGCTGACAGTTCCTTTGGGCTTTTTATGTTTATTTTGTATCATTATGCAATGCAAACCCAAATTTATGCGGGAGGTCTTACCTCTTGCCTTAATCTGGACAAGGGCAGTGTCTGTTCCCATTTTTACACTGATAAAATGTGCCCAATACATAATGCGTATAGCATTCATTCTCATGCACATTCCAAATGCAATTCTGGCTGTGAATAATCTTGAATTTGATGAGATTTACAGGCATTAACCAAGGGTTAAATGCAAAATGATGATTTTCACAATTTTATCAGCACAATTTTTCCAGAAATTACACTAAATTAAGGGTAACCAATTTGTACGGGATGGTTGGAGTATCAAACCAACTCCGATTTGAAATCTGAAGTTATAGGGATCTGTATCAGATACCTAATGGTTAATTTGAACCCTCAATTGCACCAAAGTACAGTGATTAGCACTGATTAATCACTGATTAGCAAATTAATGCTCTGGTCTATGTGCAGAAAACAGAGTATGCGGGGAGCCCAGATCTGGTGCCTTCCACTTCAAATGAGCTCAAATGCTTTCAAAGGCATCAATAGCAATGAGTCTAGTAGAGGATTAAGCCAAGAAACACAAGATTTGACCAAATAATGAAAGCTTAATCTCTGTTTTACCAAAGTCACCTGCAGATTTGATGAAGAGCTTGGATCTCTCTGTAGACTTGATGAAATTGATTTCTGTCTTCACCAGCTTGTAGAGCATGCTTGATTACCCTTTGTGCTAAGAGGAATTGAAGACATTTGAACTGAGCAAGTAGTAATGGCAGAAACTGCAGAGAAAAAGGTGCCTGCAAAATTAGCGATTTCTCCCAAACGCGCTGGCGGTTTGCTGTGCCGTTTTGATGGGCTGGTAGCCAGAGGTGTTGGCTAGCTTGTGTAAGAATCTTATGCCCTAATTTTGAGTGTGCTAGATGCTAGAGACCCTCCACTGGCTGGGGGTGAAGGGGAAGAGTGAAAGCTTACTAAAATTTTGATTTTTTGCTAATTATTTTACTAATCCTAATTAATTCACTAATGGGCTCATAAATCTGGTTGATTCTAGGCATGGCTCTGATACCATGTTGAAATTTGAGCTAAATGATGAGCTATGGTGGATCATACACTAGAATCAACATGATTAACAAAGTGATTAAGAAATGATTAAGATGTAATTAGTGAATAATTAGCAGATAGATTAATGTAGGCATGGATACTCAAAAACCAGCAAATTCTCATTAGGGCTATGCCTCAATTTATAGAGTTTACATCAAGCATCTAATCCCATTGATTTCTCCATGATTCACTCCCAGAATATCTCCACCTTTTGCCTAATTCTCTCCACCTCTTCTCTTTTCCCTGATTATCTCCCAGAATAACTCCACACTCCTAAATTCCCTCATGCTATCCATTATTCTCTCCCAATAGATTCTTCTAACCTTTTCACAGGTTCTTTCACAATTACATCTTCTCTTTTACAGCCTCTATCCAAGAGCTTGTTCCCACACACACCCTATTCACTTGTATATTTCAACACTCACAAGCCCTAGCTAGGAGGAGCAAGGGGGGTTGACAAAACATAACCTTGCTACTCTACCTAGCAGATCTTTTCAGACCCCTCCTCACGGGTGGTGGACACACGTGAGAGGGTCTGGCAGCACATGAGACAGGTGGTTCGCTCACTCTCCGGGCTTTCTTATTGACTCCCTTCATTAGCGGAGGAGCTGGCGCGGAGGCATTGACAGCTCTCCCTAGGGAAAATGCCCGAAGACGGACGGACTTCCAGTTCTCTTCTTTCTTCGCCCCTAGGATCTCATGGAAGGCAACCTTCGAGTAGCCTTCAATGAGATTAGGTGCCATTCCAGAGAGGCTTTTAGAGGGTTTGATTCACTTGATTCCTAGGGAGGGTGGTGACAGATTGGAGATCCGGCAATAGAGACCCATCTTCCAGTTTTCTTCACCCTTGGGATCTGATGGAAGGAGGCCTTTGAGCAACATTCAAAGAGATTAGATGCCATGCTAGAGAGACTTTTAGAGGGTTTGATTCACTTGATTCCTAAGGGAGAGTGGTGACAGATTGGAGATCTGACAGTGGAGACCCATCACTCTTCGCTACAAGATTTTGGCCATGGCCATCAACCGGAGACTTCAACCTTTCCTCCCTGACACTCAGACAGGTTTTTTTCAGGATCAGAGCATTCTAGACAACATCTTCACTTTCTGGGAGGAGACGGCTTCGGCCAGGATGTGGCAGTAGGACCTCATTGTGCTTCTCTTAGACTTTGAGAATAGAGTTGCCTACAGCTTCTTGGAAGGCACGAAGTACCAGATGGGATTCCTGGTAGGGTGAATATGTGGTGTTTCAGGCCTCTACTCAGCCTATCACAATCAGGTTCTCATTCGAGGAGCTCGAGGTGACTAATTTTCCCTTTCTCACTTGGTCCCACAAGACTGTCCACCACTGGTACCTATTGAGAAGTGTATGCCATAGAGCACATGTAGAGGCAAGGAGTGAGTAGGTGCTAATCTATCTTGGAACCTAATTGATTTGAGTCTATTGCACATACAAATCATCATGGGTGTAATTAGACACCAGCCACCTTAACTTAGTGTAATCACTCATCATTAGTATGTTATTAGCTTAATCCACTTACATTAGTGAAGGTACCATGGGTTTTAACATCGTATCAAAGCTTCCCCTCACCCCATGAGCTTCTCTAACCTTCCATTGCACTAATATTAGCACTAATATTTCATTAGCTCCACTAATCCTATCTTATCTCTTCTCCCCTCTTTATGGGTAAATTTTGAGCGCTCCATTCTCCCAATTCTCTTCACCATTGCCCAAGCCACTTTCGGGACCTCTTCCTTATGCTTTTGCTAAGCTCTAACCTAAAGGAATTGCTTAGTTTCACCACCACCAGCCCACAAATCACGAAAACGCACCAACTGGTCTTTTGTGTTGTTCGTCGTCCGTGCTCATAATTAGAGCAAGCCTAAGACTTAGAGCATTGTATAAGGACCCTACATATCTAATCTCATGGCAAATGGTCCATTGGTTGAGTCATAGTAAGCCAAAAGAAGTCAACTGATTTCTATCAAATTTGGGGTTTTGAGCTGGTTTTTATACTTGGGTCACTCAATCTCATCATGAGCAAGAGTTCTATGCAAAAAGCCCATGGGAAAGGATTCCACACCTAGGCTACACAAATGAAGTGTCTTCTAATGCATAAGAAATTGGGGAAAACCATTAAGGAAAATGTGCCGAATGAACCAAGTGAAAGGTGGGTTAAAAAAGATGAGCAATCATTGTCACTTATGGGCTTACACCTGGACACTAGTCTTATTCATCACATTGACTCTAAGGAACACGCAAAGGATGCATGAGATACATTGAATCTCCTGGTTGGAGCTAAGGCAAAGAACCAAAAAAATCACTTAAAGATTGAATTCTATGGTCTACAAATAAACTTTAATTCGCTCAGTTTGTCAGTAAAATGAACAGCATCATGACCTAGTTAGATGGCATAGATGCTAAGATTGGAGATAAAGATGCAGTTACAATAATCTTAAAAAGCATGCCAAAGGAATATAATGCACTTGTCACAACCTTGAAGAATCTGTTAGAGCCAACATCTGATGGATGTATCTCCTCCCTCTTGGAGAAGGAGAGAGAATTAAAAGGAAGCAATCCCAATATTGTTGAGCATGCATTGTTTAACAAAAGCAATGTGAAGTGTCACAATTGTGGCCGAAAAGGACACTTTCAAAATGAATGCAGGTTCAAAGACAAGCCAAACTGTAATCACTGCAACAAGTTCATGCACAAAGAAGAAGATTGCAAAGGCAACTTTATGGAGACTACTTCGATCACCCAGTACGAAGAGATCCCTAGTGATCAGCTCTTCTAAAGAGCAAGGAGACAAACACCACCACTACCCTGGTCATCTGTTGTAAAAGAGGGATCACCATATGAGTAGACACCCATCTTATCATTTCATCTTATTTGTTGTGTGTATCCACCCGACCACCTGAGAGTAGCCAATTGAGCACCCAGGAGGGAATGATGTTTATTCATCTACCACCGACATTAAGGGGAGGAGCACCCAGGAGGGAATGATGTTTATTCATCTACCACCGACATTAAGGGGAGGTGAGTATTGTATTAAGATGGATGAAGTATTGTAAAAACCTCACATCCAACCACCTTGCAATAGCGTAAGAATAAAGCACCAAGGAGAGGTGAATGTAACTATTTGGACCTCCGAGCTCTGTTCACATGATGTAACGCATGCCCGGACACTTGGACAGGTTGATGGTGGATACACGAGAATAGGGTTCCTAAAGCTGGCATTGGACAAAGCACTAGTCTTGGTCAAAAAGCAAGCCAAAAAAAAAGCAAAAAGTCAAACTATGTTGACCAAAAGCGGAGAGCACCATTGGAAAGAGGACATCAAAGTGGATCAAAAAGCTAAAAGCCACTTTTTCAAAAAGCAGCTCCAAGGCCAAAAAGCAACGCCTTGAAGCTGTAAAAGCACAAATCAAGAACTTTGAATATTGTTAATAATATTTAAATGAGAAAAAGCAAAAGTAAAAAAGCAAGGCAAAAGTAGGGACCTCGTTTTCAAGTATATAAGGAAGTTTATACCCTCTTGGAGATTCATAGAAGAACTCTTGGAGAACCATCTTTGGGAGAGCAAGAACTTTGTCATCATCAAAATCTTCTTCTCCACCCTCAACCTTTGCCTTGTCTACAGCGCCGCCTTTGCCGTCGTTGTAGAACCACCGCCACCACCCTCGTCGACGCCTCCACCGCACAGAGCTCATTTCTGTCGCCTTTGTCGCCCAGAGCCCAGCTCCACCACCTGTTCGCCAGGCGGCTTGCACTGCCGCCACCTTCAAGCACCTATTTCGCCAGGCTGTGCCGTTGTTATACCCCCCTCTCCTCCGCCTGCTGCTCCTATGTAAACCTCAACCTCTTACTACCCTCTCTGCATTTCTCTGTGTGAGAAGCCCCTCTACCATCAAGCTAAATGCCGCCATTGCTCCGTCTCTTGTTGCCTCTTCCTAACCCGAGAGAAGCACCGCTACCTTGAGCTGATTCATGTCCAACCCTACAGCTTCCATCTTGCAGTGTACCTTTTGGGGATTCTATTTGTCCACTTGTGGGAATCTGAGTGCATCAAACTCGATTCAGATATTGGATATTGGTACTAGCTCGGTGTAAGACTCTTTGAAGTTTACTTCTTAAACCCCCAGTCCATGACTAATGGAAATGCGTAAGTTTGTCAATGGATTGCAACCTAAGCTTATGCAAGCAGTTTACATGGTGGAAACAAAAACATTGGAAGAAGCTAAAGACAGAGCTTTGCAAGCCGAGGCCTTGTAAATGCCTTGGATGGACGGCACGACAAAGAACGACAATCGAGATCCATCTCAAAGGAAGAAGTTTAGAGACCAATCCCCATGAAGAGCCGAGTCTCAAGAGAAGAAGAATGGGAGTGGGAACAAACCAGAACTCTTTCGAAGAAGATTGTCCCTCAAGCAACTCGAGGAACATGCCAAAGAAGGAAAGTGTTTCCAATGTGGAAAGAAGGGACATTTGGCTGCGAATTGTCCCAACCTGGCAGAGCAAGAAGCTAAAGAGACCAAAAGATCATCAAATTGACATCCTGCCAGGAAGTTTGTCAAAAGAAGACTGCATAGGAGAAGTCTTGTACCATGAGGGCCATGTTGTGGCTTATGAGAGTCTTAGATGAGGATCTCTAGGACTGTATTGGAACATATTTTTGTGACTTTTTTTGGTCATCAAGAAAGATTTAAGAGGGAGAGATTGTACCTCTAGCCCTCTTCATTGTATATATATATATTATATTGAACTAGAATTGATCATTATCCTGCTTATAATGGTTATTTGGACATGCTCTACTTTGGGTGGCAACGATGCCCAAAAGCCCAAGGAGCAAGATTTGTGTATGTGAGGCAATGATGCCCGAACAAGATTTGTATATGGGAGGCAACGATGCTAGACGACAACGATGCTAGATATCTTGGACTTCGCAATCGGGCAGTCATTGCGACCAGATGGCCCACATGACTGTATTAGATATCACAATCGGGTGGTCATTGCGACTAGATGGCCCACATGATTGTATTGGGTTTTGCAATTGGGTGGTTATTGCGACCAGATGGCCCATATGATTGTATTGGATCTCACAGTTGGGCAATCAACACGGCCAAATGGCCCAGATAACTATGGAAGACTTCTCGAGCGGTCCTAGTGACTAGATGGCCTTGAGGATAGTCTAAGCGAAACCAGATGGCTTAGTATTCAATTCGACTCACTTTAAATGGAAGAACATCATTTTGGAAACACATCAAGGTCGTAGGCCGATGTGTTGAACTGAGTGTCATTGGATTGATTAGACTCCAAGGTCTCTCTCTACCTATAAAGCAGCGTGCCTTAAGGAGAGCCAGCTAGATGAGGATGGATGGGTGATGACAAGGAAGCTCGAGAGACGTGGGTGTTTCTTAAGTATGAAAGCGACAAAGGAAACAGGAAATCCCTTCCCAAAATAGATGTTTTGACTAAATGGGTTGCAAATAGCTACCTATTATGAAGGTTGACTTTGATGTAGATTGGTTATATTCTTCAGATAGTTCGAGACCTTCAGGAAGTCAGAAATCTTGGATACTTTGGAATTTATCGCCTCTTTTCGAGAGTCAGCAAGGGATTGTACTTGACTGTTCCTTTTGCATTCCTACCTGTAAGGAAACCGCGGCATGAGGGGAGGTATAGTCGAATCAAGACAGGGATTGGGAAAGGATTGATCACCCTAACCCAGTCTTGTGGTCTAAAGGAGATTTGATGTGGAGTGTATCTTAGTGGTATGGGACGCTAGGGTATACAATATGTAGAATTTCCCTGATGAGACTATATTGTCCACGGAAACCCAAGTGCAGGTAAGAGTGGAAGGTACGAAAGAAAGGGTTAGAAATGTAAGGCCTTAAATAGAATTGGGGACGGTGAACTAGTTGTGTTCATCAAGATTGAGGACTGACTTTTATAGATTCATGAGAGAGCTATGTGAGACCAACAGTCCCCTTTGGTCGATTTCAGCATTAGGTCCAAGCAAGGACCTCCACTCTTAGGAATCATACCATCTCTTAGAGTGGTTATTGTTTAGCACCTCAACAGGAACAAGATGTTCCAGATTGATAGGTCTAAGTTTCGGATAATGCTGAGTTTAGGAGAGGATCCTTTAGTGCACTTAACTCCTACAGAGCAGGTTATCCAGGCATACATTGGATCTATTTTACAGAAGGTGGATGTAGTTCCTCCAAAGATCCCAAGTTGGATTGGGAGAATTCCCACGACTATTGGACTATCACGGACTTGCAGAGCGTATAATACTTTCTGTACGGACCAGGAAATTGGTCAAGGTTACTAAGTGTGACAGTAGGTTTTCTGCCAAGATTCCTGACATTAAAGGACAACTTATGCTAGGGATGTTCTATTAGGGTGTTCAAGATTGTGCACAGTGGCCACCTGATAGGGTGAGTATCTTTTTGGGAGTCATGACCCAGATACTCAAATACATATGTTTACTTGATAGTTCAAAGATTATTGGAAGGGAAGTATGTTATGTTTATCCCCTAGGTACATGATCCTGGTATGGATAGGTAATTAAAATTGGACTCTGTGGATTCAAGGATTATCGGATTTTCCGAAGGAGCGACTTGAGGGAAATGGTAAGATTTGTTGAGATTGAGAGATCTGTTCTTTATTCAATGAGATTTGGAGTCCACTTTTAATTTTCCGGGACATAGAACTCTTTTCAGATGTCTCTAAAGGTTGATTGTGAGCAAGATTCAAAGACAGAGAGCTGTGTTGGAGCTTCTCTTTGATTAATACATCATGGGAAAATTTGACAGTTGAGTCTCGGGGAAGAGTTCTAGTTGACACTTTTTTGAATCCATTTACACGAGAGTAAATGCTTGAAGTATGTCATGTACATGGACACTAGTCCAGAAGGATTAGGGACTAATCTTGTCACGTGCACACCCATCAGGTGTATAAGTGGCATGGCATCATCAAGCATTAATCAGGACATTTAAGCAATAGTCAAGCATTTTTAGCATTTAGAGCATTTATGGCATGTAGAAAAGAATTTTGAATTATTAGCGCCTTTCTAATAGTAACTACCCAATAAACTCAATAAAGTTAGGGTAGAAAAATAACAATTCACCTAGATATATAAGTAACTAGGTATTTAAGTTGGAATATGTACAAAAGTACAAGGAACATAGTCCAAAATTATGTGCAAAAAACGAAGCCAAATGCTACCTTCAAAGCACATGATATTGTCCAAAAGATCAAAAGATCCTTTAAATATAAAACCATGGATAAAAGCATAAAAGCTCCTCGAATCCATAAAAACCATAGTTGATCATAAAAGTCAATGCATGCCATCTGTGAGATCCCTGTTCCCACCGAGCAACGGATTCAGGTACTAGCAGCGGAAGTAGCACTTCTCGCGTGGGACAGGGGTCCCACACTCGGGGCCTCACCCACTGAAATCCGGATAAGAGACTAATCCGTCGGTTGTTCCAAAACCGAACCCGGAAAAAACTTCCTTTACCGGAAAGCACGGGCGATTCCACCAGGATAACTTTTTACTCTAACGTAGTCAAGATCATTTCTGATCAAACTGATCCAATTGCATCTCTAAGATATTTGGTCGGATCAAGGAAGAAACTTGCACTTGGATCATTGGGATCAACGCTTTTTTCCCCATTCAAGAGGCACAGCTGTTGATTCCTATCCATAGAACAATTACTGTCCGAGATTTACTTTATCTATCGTAATAACAAAAGTTGAGTCTCGATTTATGGATCCATCAGTCCAGCCTAACCCCATCCGATCCCATGGGTTAGCCAACCGCCCAACCACTGTAGTGATGGGATCCAATTTGGAATTTGGTTAGGTTTTGTCCCGGGTACCAAGGAAAAGAGTTCAAAGGCCCCCTAGCCGGAAGTTCATGCAAACATAAAACTAGCCACACCACTTACACACCCAATATGAAATTTCCTTTTTCTTAGCATCAGCTAACTTTAAAACAATCCTTTAATGAAACCATAGTACCACTGATCACAATCTTCCAATTTATCCGGTTGATTCATAATTTCCCATCATTCCTTCATCAGAGTATCTATGGCATCATTGGCTACTAGAACGCTCACCACCTGTCCACACAGGGGCCTTTTCAATAGTTCCTAGCCCATAGTACTCGGCAACATAATCACTTATAAAAATCAAGATGGACTCTCGTTGAAGATCAGCAAGATCAACCAACAGATCCATAAAAAGAGCCATGGACTCATCCATTGAAGACCAGCAAGGTCAATCAACCACATCCATGCCCGGTTTCAGAAAACAACTCTTACTCCTTGTTCCAATATCTTCCTCGACACACGCGTGGGTATACTAGGCGACCCAGAGCCCGAGCACCGTATGCTCAGCACCCTCTAGGATCCTTCGCAGGTGACCTAGCGCTTCACTCATAGGCCGCTTCCTTGGTCCCTCATCCACCGTACACCGGAAGCTCACCATTTTAATCGAACCGAGGCTGGTCAAGACCTCGCTCGACCTTGCTACACGAGACGTCCTCCATTGACTCTCCGTCAGCAGTTGCAACTTTAACAGTTAGGTCTTCATGACCTTAATCCACAAGACGGTCAAAATGCTTCCCCAGCATTCTTGACATAAAACAGTCATCCACATTCATATTCACATCCATATATCCACATCTACATGCATACATCCATTATCATGTCCTCATTCATACATCCACATCCATATACATATATACATCCACATCCACATTCACATTCCCATTCACATCTATACATCCACATCTACATCCACATACATACATACATCCACATCCACATTCCCATTCACATCTATACATCCACATCTACATCCACATTCATATACATCTACATCCACATTCACATACATCCACATCCACATCCACATCCACATTTCCATTCACATCTATACATCCACATCTGCATCCACATACATACATACATCCACATCCACATTTCCATTCACATCTATACATCCACATACATACATACATCCACATCCACATTCCACATTCACATCTATACATCCACATCTACATCCACATACATACATACATCCACATCCACATTCCACATTCACATCTATACAGCCACATCTACATCCACATTCACATCTATGCATATACATCTTCATGCATACATCCCTTTCCACATTCATACATCCACACTCCCATTTCCACATCCACACATCCACATACATACATCCACACTCCCATCTCCACATCCACACATCCACATATATACATCCACACATCCACATACATACATCCATTTCCACATTCCCATTCATATAACCCCATATGCCTTCACATCTAATCTTTTACATCACATCCATTCTCGCCCTATCACAACCCATATACATCTTATCCTATCACATACACTTCTTACCTCTCATCCCATACACATCTTATCAAATCTTAATTCATCTTATCACCTCATAACTTATTTCATAAGCATCTTATCACCTCTTGTCACATCTTATACACCTCTTATCACATCCTATCACATCTCATATCTATTTATAGAATACAAGAGAATTCTTATATTTGATATAAGATTTCTTTACACATTTATTTATGCATAAATTCTATTTAAGGAGATTAATACTTTCGAAGTAAAAATCAATCTTTTATGCATCTTCTTATGCATAAATTCAATTTGGTAGGAATCACACTTTTAGAATAAAAGAATTTCTCTTATGCATCTAAGTTATGCATAAAATCCATTTATGATGAAAATCACACTTTTAGTATAAAAGAATATCTTTTATGCATACCTCTATGCATGAAATCCAATTATAATAAAAGTCACACTTTTAAAATAAAATAATCAACTTTTATGCATACCTTTATGCATGAAATTCAAATATAATAAAAGTCACACTTTTATAATAAAATAATCAACTTTTATGCATACCTTTATGCATGAAATTCAATTATGATAAAAGTCACACTTTTATAATAAAATAATCAACTTTTATGCATACCTTTATGCATGAAATTCAAATATAATAAAAGTAACACTTTTGATATAAAAATTTATCCATTATGCATACTTCTATGCATGAAATAAAAATGATAAAAGTAACACTTTTGATATAAAAATTTATCCTTTATGCATACTTCTATGCATGAAAATAAAAATGATAAAAGTAACACTTTTGATATAAAAATTTATCCTTTATGCATACTTCTATGCATGAAAATAAAAATGAAAAAATAACACTTTTGATATAAAAATTTATCCATTATGCATACTTCTATGCATGAAAGTAAAAATGATAAAAGTAACACTTTTGATATAAAAATTTATCCATTATGCATACTTTTATACATGAAAATAAAAATGGTAAAAATAACACTTTTGATATAAAAATTTATCCATTATGCATACTTCTATGCATGAAATAAAAATGGTAAAAATAACACTTTTGATATAAAAACTTATCCTTTATGCATAATATTAAAATTCAATTTCTCCATGATTATAATGAGATTCTTTCAATTAATCTAGGATGATAATTCCTAGAATATGGTAGGAAGTCCTCTTTTTATGCTTTGAATGAAATTATTTTATGCATAATTTTTATAAAAATTTTACCATAGCTCCGCTGCTATGATGACTGATAAATCTCAATTTTTCTAAGGGATAAAGCTTATCATTAAGGAAATAATTAAAATGATTCTCTAATTGGATAATTAATCCATAATGGATTGAATCATCAATATACATAAACTAAAAGCATAGAAAAAAGCCATTAATTTGGCCTCAAGTTATCTAATATGGTGTTAATTGCATCTTTATCTCTAATCTTAGCATCTATGCCATCTAACTAGTAGATTCTTCAGCTTAATCTTGGATTAAGGAAAAGCTTTATGAAAAGCTTCATTTGGATTGAGAATGGGTTATGAGTATGACCATTTACTTTATCTATCGTAATAACAAAAGTTGAGTCTCGATTTATGGATCCATCAGTCCAGCCTAACCCCATCCGATCCCATGGGTTAGGCAACCGCCCAACCACTGTAGTGATGGGATCCAATTTGGAATTTGGTTAGGTTTTGTCCCGGGTACCAAGGAAAAGAGTTCCAAGGCCCCCTAGCCGGAAGTTCATGCAAACATAAAACTAGCCACACCACTTACACACCCAATATGAAATTTCCTTTTTCTTAGCATCAGCTAACTTTAAAACAATCCTTTACTGAAACCATAGTACCACTGATCACAATCTTCCAATTTATCCGGTTGATTCATAATTTCCCATCAGTCCTTCATCAGAGTATCTATGGCATCATTGGCAACTAGAACGCTCACCACCTGTCCACACAGGGGCCTTTTCAATAGTTCCTAGCCCATAATACTCGGCAACATAATCACTTATAAAAATCAAGATGGACTCTCGTTGAAGATCAGCAAGATCAACCAACAGATCCATAAAAAGAGCCATGGACTCATCCATTGAAGACCAGCAAGGTCAATCAACCAGATCCATGCCCGGTTTCAGAAAACAACTCTTACTCCTTGTTCCAATATCTTCCTCGACGCACGCGTGGGTATCCTAGGCGACCCAGAGCCCGAGCACCGTATGGTCAGCACCCTCTAGGATCCTTCGCAGGTGACCTAGCGCTTCACTCATAGGCCGCTTCCTTGGTCCCTCATCCACCGTACCGGAAGCTCACCATTTTAATCGAACCGAGGCTGGTCAAGACCTCGGTCGACCTTGCTACGCGAGACGTCCTCCATTGACTCTCCGTCTCAGCAGTTGCAACTTTAACAGTTAGGTCTTCATGACCTTAATCCACAAGACGGTCAAAATGCTTCCCCAGCATTCTTGACATAAAACAGTCATTTACAACAGTCACAAAATACAGTTTCTAAATCAAACTCTCGTCTTTCCACATTATCCCTCCTTAGTCCACATTACTTATTCCACATTCCATTCAATGTGTACTCATTCTCATCCATTTCCTCATATCGACGACACATTAATTCACATACACATTCACATTCACATCCATACATCCACATTTACATGCATACATCCATTTTCACATCCTCATTTATACATCCACATCCCATATCCACATTCATACATACACATCCATATCCACATCCACATCCACATTCACATCCATACATCCACATCTACATGCATACCTCCATTTTCACATCCTCATTTATACATCCACCTCCCATATCTACGTTCATACATACACATCCATATTCACATCCATACATCCACATCCACATCCACATTCATATTCATATCCATATATCCACATCTACATGCATACATCCATTATCACGTCCTCATTCATACATCCACATCCATATACATACATACATCCACATCCACATTCACATTCCCATTCACATCTATACATCCACATCTACATCCACATCCACATTCCCATTCACATCTATACATCCACATCTACATCCACATTCATATACATCTACATCCACATTCACATACATCCACATCCACATTTCCATTCACATCTATACATCCATATCTACATCCACATACATACATACATCCACATCCACATTTCCATTCACATCTATACATCCGCATACATACATACATCCACATCCACATTCCACATTCACATCTATACATCCACATCTACATCCACATACATACATACATCCACATCCACATTCCACATTCACATCTATACAGCCACATCTACATCCACATTCACATCTATGCATATACATCTTCATGCATACATCCCTTTCCACATTCATACATCCACACTCCCATCTCCACATCCACACATCCACATACATACATCCACACTCCCATCTCCACATCCACACATCCACATATATACATCCACACATCCACATACATACATCCATTTCCACATTCCCATTCATATAACCCCATATGCCTTCACATCTAATCTTTTACATCACATCCATTCTCGCCCTATCACAACCCATATACATCTTATCCTATCACATACACTTCTTACCTCATCCCATACACATCTTATCAAATCTTAATTCATCTTATCACCTCATAACTTATTTCATAAGCATCTTATCACCTCTTGTCACATCTTATACACCTCTTATCACATCCTATCACATCTCATATCTATTTATAGAATACAAGAGAATTCTTATATTTGATATAAGATTTCTTTACACATTTATTTATGCATAAATTCTATTTAAGGAGATTAATACTTTCGAAGTAAAAATCAATCTTTTATGCATCTTCTTATGCATAAATTCAATTTGGTAGGAATTATACTTTTAGAATAAAAGAATTTCTCTTATGCATCTAAGTTATGCTTAAAATCCATTTATGATGAAAATCACACTTTTAGTATAAAAGAATATCTTTTATGCATACCTCTATGCATGAAATCCAATTATAATAAAAGTCACACTTTTAAAATAAAATAATCAACTTTTATGCATACCTTTATGCATGAAATTCAAATATAATAAAAGTCACACTTTTATAATAAAATAATCAACTTTTATGCATACCTTTATGCATGAAATTCAATTATGATAAAAGTCACACTTTTATAATAAAATAATCAACTTTTATGCATACCTTTATGCATGAAATTCAAATATAATAAAAGTAACACTTTTGATATAAAAATTTATCCATTATGCATACTTCTATGCATGAAATAAAAATGATAAAAGTAACACTTTTGATATAAAAATTTATCCTTTATGCATACTTCTATGCATGAAAATAAAAATGATAAAAGTAACACTTTTGATATAAAAATTTATCCTTTATGCATACTTCTATGCATGAAAATAAAAATGAAAAAATAACACTTTTGATATAAAAATTTATCCATTATGCATACTTCTATGCATGAAAGTAAAAATGATAAAAGTAACACTTTTGATATAAAAATTTATCCATTATGCATACTTTTATACATGAAAATAAAAATGGTAAAAATAACACTTTTGATATAAAAATTTATCCATTATGCATACTTCTATGCATGAAATAAAAATGGTAAAAATAACACTTTTGATATAAAAACTTATCCTTTATGCATAATATTAAAATTCAATTTCTCCATGATTATAATGAAATTCTTTCAATTAATCTAGGATGATAATTCCTAGAATATGGTAGGAAGTCCTCTTTTTATGCTTTGAATGAAATTATTTTATGCATAATTTTTATAAAAATTTTGCCATAGCTCCGCTGCTATGATGACTGATAAATCTCAATTTTTCTAAGGGATAAAGCTTATCATTAAGGAAATAATTAAAATGATTCTCTAATTGGATAATTAATCCATAATGGATTGAATCATCAATATACATAAACTAAAAGCATAGAAAAAAGCCATTAATTTGGCCTCAAGTTATCTAATATGGTGTTAATTGCATCTTTATCTCTAATCTTAGCATCTATGCCATCTAACTAGTAGATTCTTCAGCTTAATCTTGGGTTAAGGAAAAGCTTCATTTGGATTGAGAATGGGTTATGAGTATGACCATTTCTTGAGTGAGAGAGAGAAATTACATAAAACCATTAGAATTTAAACATAAATAGAAATTTATGTAATTCTTTACTATCATTAATTAATTAACTTCAATAGCATTCATCAAAATGTAACTCTTCACTACTATTCACCAATTAACTTCAATAGCATTTAAAAAACCATACCAATTAAGCTTCTCAAGCTTGAGAGGGGTTGAGAAGAGAGAAACATTGAGAAATTATAGAAAAGATCAATATTCACTAATTACCTTACAAATTGCTCGATTCTTTGTTCACGGTAGAGGCCCCCAACCAATCAATTGGTTAAGTATGTTGATGGAGCCACCAATGGGGATTGAAGAAAGAGGGAAGCTCCAAAAACTAGTGAATTATTAATGAATTCACAGTTCTTGGCTTAGGTGGAGTAGAGTAACGATGCATAAACACTATATATCTTTTTTTCAACAAGGGGAGGCTTCTATTTATACGAAAAATTGAGCTCCTAACCAAACAAACTGATTCTAGAATTTTCCAACTCAGTTTGGTCAATTTTTGACCATTTTTAGGTCAGTTAAGCTAACTTTTTGGAACTAGACTTGAATGAGGAGAGAGGAGAGATGAAATATCTCAATTTTTATGAGTTTAAAACTCATTCAAGCATGTGAAATATGCACCTCCTTTAAAGAACTCTCCTTCCTTACATATGTGTCAAAATGGAATCATTATACCCAAATATCTCATATTTTTAATATTGCTCATAGTTTTTTACTAATAAACCTTGTACATTTTCAACTCTTCATCTTATGTGAAATATGCACCTCCTTTAAAGAACTCCTCTTCCTTACATATGTGTCATAGTTTTTTTACTAATAAACCTTGTACATTTTCAACTCTTCATCTTATGTGAAATATGCACCTCCTTTAAAGAACTCCTCTTCCTTACATATGTGTCATAGTTTTTTTACTAATAAACCTTGTACATTTTCAACTCTTCATCTTATGTGAAATATGCACCTCCTTTTAAAGAACTCCCCTTCCGTACATATGTGTCAAAATGGAATCATTATACCCAAAATATCTCATATTTTTTAATATTGCTCATAGTTTTTTACTAATAAACCTTGTACATTTTCAACTCTTCATCTTATGTGAGCATTTACTCATTTTTGGATACCCAAAATACCTCATATTTTTAATATTGCTCATAGTTTTTTACTAATAAACCTTGTACATTTTCAACTCTTCATCTTATGTGAGCATTTACTCATTTTTGGATGGGTATATTCTTTTACAAATTGGATTTATCTCCTCCCTACACATGGATTGATGCTATTGGTCCATAGGAACCTTAATTGGACCATAATCCAAAAATTTCTGAAAATCTAGACCCTTAGGCTAAGGTCCTTTATACACATTTCCAATTAATTCCAATTGCATATTGGAAAATTCTTTTTGAATTTCTATTTCAGGGGAATTCATCTTAATTATAAGAGATATTTTTCTATCCAAAAATATTCAAAATCTGAATATTCTCTCTCTAGAATATTTTCTCTCTCTAGGTTAAAATAGTTAGAAACAAGGTCTTTATATTTCTGAAGAGGGATTGATTACAGGGGAAGATACTAGACATCAAAAAGGGGGTGGGGAAGGAATCTTACATTGCCATCTAATGGACATTAATCATGCCAAAAGAAGCATTAAAATTGGTGGCCAACTCATCAATCCGGAGTATATGAACGTGGTGTCGTTAAAGTAAAACTCCAAAGTAAGCCAGTGAAACACACGTGTGTAGCACTCATTAAAAAGCCCCTAGACACTAGTGATCTAGGCAGAACCTAATGAGTCCAAATAAAAGTTGGAAAACATCCAATAAAATCCACCAAAATAAACAGATCAACTAATCCATGATAGAATTTATCTTAGGCTTAGGAAATTAAGCATAGATCACACTTAAAAAAGTGTAAAATAAATTATCATGGAAAAGTGTCAAAGGTGAGACACACTTTGAACAGAGATTATAGAAATTCAGGGAATCCATTCTACCAAAAATATCCATAATAAAATATGTGGTATTTTGGTAAAACTTTCCATTAATGCTTATTTTAAACCACAAAAAATAGGAAAAAATAGCATTAAACTCACGGAATCACCTCGCAACATTGATTCCTCCATTGAATAGTAGTAACACGTGTTCCAACTGCCATATCCACGATCCACGTGCAAATCATCAACATAAATCAATAAAATAACATTTTTATTTAGTAAATATTAAAATTTACTTTAAAAAAATACCAAAAATTATAAAAAGAAATAAAAATCAACAACAATTAACTAGAGATTGCTTTGATACCACTGTTAAAACCCTAAGATCTCTCTAGATAATTGTTATGCATAAACATGCATAAATCAGGCATAAACTCATCCACCTGACCACCCCCGAGCCCAAGGGATGCACATATGATCTATAATGAAGTACATTATACCTTTACTTTGATGTACCATACCATCAAGAGGTATAACTCCAATCCAATAGCATGAAGCTATAGTGTGAAATGATAGGTGAGTAGTTATGATCCTCTACACAAGAGGACATAACATAACCTAGCCTCAAGATAACATCAAGAGACCATAGCCTAAGCCTCAAGATAACATAGCCTTGGCCTTCTTTGAGTGTGCCCCATGCCCCTATTATATAGGAGGGCCCTCAAGTGATCTTGACTCTCCATTTTCCCTGTGTGACCCTTGGATGCTTGACCCTAACCTTAACCCTTAAGGTTAGTCCTAACCCATGCTCCACTAGCACGTGTGTAACAACTGGCATCAACTCAAGATGATGTGATATATCCATGGTGGATATTTTGAATGACATAAACTAATGATGTGGTAATTTGAGTAAGGTGGTAGCTATCCTATAATGCATGTGACATGGCATCTAATGAGGTGGCATACCATGTCATCAATGATGTGGCATATTGAGATGGCACATTGAGGTGGAATGCATGGTTGTGTAAGTGATGTGTTAGACACGTGGGCACATGCATGGCCACCTTAGGGGTCTCCACCTAGGTTTGGTACATTACGTAACCTAAGGTTACCAAGCCTAGTTAGACTTGGGTTTAGGCTTGGAAGGAAAGAAACTACTCAAGTAGAGCTATTTTCATAAAATGGATGAAAATAGACCTTTTCTTACTCAAAATAAACCATTTTTTTTTTCATAGATTCACCATGATTAGCACTACTTTCTCATATAAAATTATTGTATAATCACATTAAAACAAATTTCTATAATTAATTTACATATTATGTTCAGCTACTCCAAGACTTCGAAGTAAATTTTCAATAGAGATCTCAAAAAATCTAACCGAAATGAAATATGACCATATGGTCACATTATACTCATAATTATCTATTGTAAGATCATTAAATCAAGTAAAAATATATATTTTTTGTTATAAAGATGTGCTGTATAAAAAAAAACTCTTTTTATATACTTTCAAAACATATAATAATTACTATAAAATAAAAATTATATGTAAAAATTACTTAATAAATCAAGTTAAGATCTCTATTACATATGTTCCTTGCATTCAAAGTGGGGATGGAATTGGAGTTAAAGCAAGGAAGTTATTAACACTTTATGATCATATTATCTACCTGTTTAAGTTTGGGATATGCTATCATATACACTCTATTTGTGATGTAGGAAATTTAACGTTTGAAATTTTTGATTTTCGATTGGACCATATGTTTAAGTGCACAAATAACGGTGTGATGTTTCATTAGAAGAGCTCAATGTCAAATTCCTTTACCAAGTGGGTGAGATTAGCCAATTTTCGTGGAAAAATCACTGTTTTGCTACAAATATCTTTGAAGGTGATCCAAAGTGAGGACCCTTATTGTACAACCACCCCTTATGAAGCATCATTTCTTTGACAATCCTCAGTCCCATCTTCCCCCTTGAAGAGATAAAATTTCGAAACAACCTACTCCCATGGACTATCATTTGAATATCACATGATCATTTAAATGTCCTATGATCCTGTCCTGTGAGCCCATGAGCCTCTTGCCCAAGAGTAACCACAGAAACTCACTCAAAGAGCTACAATCCCAATTTCCCAATCCACTTAAAAAGAAGATCCTCTCAGCTTAGGAAGTTTTTGAGCCACAAGACTTCTTCACATGATACAACTAGAGGGATGTGCATGAAGCCCAAAACAAAGCTTGCCACCAAGAAAGTCAACAAGTTACACATTAGAAGGGTCCACAAATCCCTCACCAAGAAAGACAACAAGTGACACATGAAAATGATCCACCCTCCTACCATAAATGCCTCATCCCATGCACATCATGCTAATTTCCATGTTGTCTGTGTCTCCCACCACTAGGAGCATTCCTTGCCCTTATCGAACAAACACTTAAGGAGCTATAGATTTGTGTCTCATGGACCATATTATCCCACAAGTTGCATGCAACCATTAATCTTATAGCTCCCCTAAAAAGAACCTTAAAAATTGACACTCATCTTGATAGGTTGAGATTTGTCCATGTAGTTGATCCAAGAGAGACACATATTCTAGCAACAACTTTAACTCAAGTGTCAGGATGAGTTTATCCAAAAGGAACACCAAAAGTTCAACCACTCCCAATAACAACTTCAAGAGGTAAATGAGAAGGTTTTCCAAGCTAGAAATTGAGCTCAAAAAGAAAAAGGAGAAGCCCACAAGCTTTAGAATGAGCTCATAGAGCTACTAAGGCCACCACCTAGGAGGAGCTCACTAACTCTCACCAAGTAGGACATGGATGCCCTCTAGCTACAATACCAAGAAGTGAAAGGGAGCCAAGAATTCCATAGCTTGGGCATATATAGAGCCCACACGAGCAAATGTTAGAAAAGGTCAAGAGAAAGCTAAAGTAGAAGAAGCCGAGACTGTCCCCATGTTGCTAACTAGTTTTTGTAAAGAAAAGAGTGTGAAGACACCCTTGCATAACCAGAGAGGTAAAAAATTCATGACCAAATTCCACAAGGATTATAATTCAGCCATAGCCAAGTGGTGGATGGCTAGAGAAAATCCCTAGAGCTCCTCCAAGATAACAAATCCTCGTCCCATCAAGGCACACACGAAAATTCATAAGCTAGAAATCATCAAATGATACATCCTTAAACATTCATAAACTAGAAACAATCAGATGATATGCCTTTAAAAGGGGATCCCCAAAGGAAGTTGGATATGCTTCTCTTTTGGGGACAAGTGACCTAGGTAGGTTTGAAGAGGTATGGTTTGATGCACTATATTTTGATTGGATTGTCAATTCTAATAATTAGTCCGAATGGAGTCTGTAGCATCAAAGGGTTTCTCTATGGAGGTCTCTACTATGGAGGTATGAATGGATTCAGACATGTATACTCTTCCCAAGTTGTAAAACTTGTGTGTGTGTGTGTATATATACACACACAAGTTGGAGGTATGAATGGATTCAGACATGTATACTCTTCCCAAGTTGTAAAAAGTGTGTGTGTGTGTGTGTGTGTGTGTGTGTGTGTGTATATATATATAGAGAGAGAGAGAGTTTGTTTCTTGTATTTAGGTTCACATCAACACATCTATGTGCTTACACCTACATTAGCTCATGCCTCATGCTTTTTAGGCTCACACTTGTGTGTAGGCTTCTTACATATGGTGTGGAATCATGCCTTTTTTATATAAAATAGGCTCACATAGATCTAGTGAGCTAGACATATCATTATGCTTAGTAGGTTATGCTCACATGTGGTGGACTCACGCCTATTAACGGTTCATATGTAGTAGGCTTATGCCTTGTGGGATCATGAGTCGTGCCTAGCTCGGGTGGCTCACGAATGTTTTTATGAAAATTAGCTCACAAATTTTGATTCTTATATGAAATAGCCCTACTTGGGCATAGATTCCAAGTAGTGCATGGGGCCCCAAGCGATAATTATGCTTAATACTCCAATCATCACAAAGGATAAGAATGTTTCTTAGAATTTGTGCTAGTACATATTGTATGATAGAAAAATCTTAGTAGGACTTGAGTAAGTGTATCCATATATAAGTCTTCATCAAGGCATTTGATTGGCTTGTATAATATTATGTTCACTTACCTCTAGACTCATCGCTCATGTCTCTAGACTCACGGCTCATGTCCCTAGACTCAATATTATGTTCACCTACCTCTAGACTCATCGCCTATGTCCCTAGACTCATGGCTCATGTCTGTTAGACTCATGGCTCACATCTCTAGGATCCTCACATCTGTAGGCTCCTCACATCTCTAGGCTCATGCTTGTTTTTTCATGGGAGTACGGGCTCGTTTCTCCCAACCCATTGAGAGGGGGTTTGGATTGGTATTTGGAGATTTTAGTGGTTTCTTAAACTTGAATAGGTATGATTAATATTATTAATCCTAATTAATGGTATTCGTACTAGTGATTGTGTGTTTTATGAATTTTTTTTAAATGTTACATGCTCAAGCTACTATTTTCCAAGGATGCATAAGAATTAATGAATTACATGAACAAAAATTCAAGTTTCTCACACCCTACTCCACACCAAATGGATGTGAGACCCCTACCCCTCTATCTATAATAGATGACATCACACACTAAGGATAGAGCGACTCATTTGGGGCCTCATATCACAATATCCTAACACTTGGCTATTGTATCAGCAACTCTTTTCAATTTGACTAGAATAATCCTTACATAAGAAAGGTGAATGATTGCTCCAAGTGTTCCTCCCTTCATAATTCTCACAAGCAAATCACATTGCCAATGCAAGAATAGCACGGATTGTGGTTAACTTGGCTATAGGAGAACATTTCCTAAAAGTCAAAACCTTCAACTTGTGCAAAACCTTTAGTGACATGCCATGCCTTTGACTTTTGGAAAGTACCATCAGCAGATAGACTACTTTTCAAGATGGAGTCACATTTTGCTTGCATGGCTATCACCCACTTTGGATCCTCTTGTGCTTCAACAAAGGTGGTAGGCTCTTGAATCTTGAGGACATATATCATAAGTGTAAAATTATAAGATTCTCCTGAGCCCTATTTTTCTCCTATAACCTCCTAGATCTACAAGCATCTTGAGGTGCATTCTTAATGGCCAGAGGTTTTGCTAATAGTTTTCCCTTACACTTTTTCTCATCTCCTTTTTGGAGGTAAAAGTGGAAGGATGGTACCTTGGAAAGTTAAAAACATAATGCAGATTCCTTTTCCTCTTTTTGTTGATTTCATAATGAGGCCACGTCCTTGGGTATGACATAAATCAAGGACTAATTCTTAAACTCCTAGGAGAAACTATATATGTCATGGAAAGTTGCTCCCTTTTTAAGCATACTTGTCTCTATTCAAATTGAATTCTTTGCTAATCTTCAAGTAGCTTGTCATAATAACACTTTGGCACAACACCTAGGCATGTTGGGGCCATATTGTATCCTCCTATGCTTGCTCTAGGATGCTCATTCTTCCATTTCTCAAAGGAATTCTCTATCATGAAAGACACTACTTGCACATTCAACAAATTGAATAAGGTGAGGATTATGTAACTAGGTTTTCTTGAACAAAGGTAGCCACAAATCTTTGGATTTTCCACTTGCTTTACTCCACATATTCTTTTACACTTCCTATAGGTTGGTAAGTTAGATATGGCTTCTTCTAAGCGACTTCCTCTATGGGTATACATGATTGCTTGTAGTGTATGACCATAAGGGCTCGTAGGGCTCAAAGGTATAGATTTACATGAGGGCTAGTAGGGCCAAAGTTGCAGATTTACACTAGGGCTAGAAAGGTTAGAGGTGGAGATTTTCAGTAGAGCATTATATAATAATTGGGGTTTCCTTTCTTAATGACATGTCAAGTTAAGTCATGTATGGTATTGATGCTTATGGAAGATATTATACCTAATTGTATACCTCGTTGAATATTTTTCTACATTCTAAGCTAAAAAAATGTGGCTTTGCTAGATGTGCCTCTACTTGAATATCATCTTTCATCCACAACTCCGGTTCTAGAAAGCCATAGTCTAACCCCACTTCCTTGTCTCTAGAACATAAGGAATTATATGTAAATTAAATGCATCTATTGGTTGGTAAGATAGCAATATCATGCGATGTTTTTCTTGATCTGGATAGGTTTGCATGATGCACCTCATGAGCTCTTCATCCTTTATGTTCTCTTGAGAGTTCTGCTTTGTGAGATTCATGTAAACATCTTGAAGTCCTCCCACATATATTGCATCAGTATATACATCACTCTAGGTGTCATGAATCATCTGTTTTAAGAACCTTAAAACCTAAGAATAAAGCTTAACTATGCATAAAGTTATGAAAGTTATGCAGCCTCCTCTGGTCTCCTAGGAATGTGGCAAACACAAGGGTTAGCACTACATAATGTCAAAGACTAAAGAAGCTCCAAATGGTGCTTGGTCATATTATAGAGATAGACTTGGACAGTGGACACTGAGCAAGATAAGTAGCTTGTTAGCATCCTGATTGTGATAAAAACATTCCATGAGACTAGTGTAGCTTCACTCAAAAAATGCATGTCATATAAGCCCCCATTTCATATATTGCAAGGTCTTTTTGTTCATCTTGAGTCTTTCTAAAGAGATTGCTCTATGAATCAAAATTCTCCTTCATTGCCACTACACTCTTATATTGCCAATCCTCATTGAAAACCTTCATTGCCAAAAATGAGTTGCCAATACACTCATGCATTGCCACCATTGCCAATCCTAATTGAAAACCTCTTCCACTTCGAGTAGTTTTGTTCCATCTTCTATGCTAAGTTATTGCCACTTCTACACCCTGCACTTTGATGTATAGCCTTCATTTATTATATTTAGAGCTTCATGTAGTTGAGTGTCATTATTTTACTTCCTTGAGTTGGGTAAGGATCCACCCATCTCATAGAATCCCCTTTGAGTAGTAAGTACCATGGCCATTTGTGCCATCTATGTGGCACAATGTGGCTTGCATGAAACTTGATCAAGTTACCTTGCCACCATGGATGATGACATATGAGTTACAAGCTTTGACCTAGACTTCTACATTGTTGAGTTTTATGAACTACATTATGTTAGCATCTTGAATCTTTATTGAGTTAATTTTGAGCCTACACGTGATGCCATTTGGAACTAGGCCATTGGATGACATACCTTTATTGAGTTACCTTTGCCCGCTTTTTTGGCCACTTTGGACTATCCCATTTTGGGTTGAGTGGAAAAAACCTAGGAACCCTGATTTTGCAACCACCCAATAATAGTTTGGGATGCCATGGAAATTCCCTTCGCCCTTCATAATTCTTGACTTATTTCAAGGGCTATCTACACTTTCTTGAGCTCAATCAAGTGTTTCTCTATATTGTTCATGATTTGATTAACATCTTTGATATGAGATAGATTATAAGTAGAAATCTTGACATCATTATTGAATTATCTTTTTATTCAAAGGTGAGGCATCTAAAGTTGAACATTTATTATTGTTGTTGTTGCTACACTACCATCCTTTCTTCTGTCTCCATGATTTTTAACTTTGGCTATGACACTTGCACCAAACTGTTTTTAATCCACACTAAACCTAGACTTATCAAGTGCACTTTATGAGAGCACGTGTCTCTTTGATGCAAATGCCTTTGCAAGTTCATGAAACACCTCTTGGTTGCACAACATGATATATTTCATAATGTTCTAGGAGGATAATCTTCTTTTAAAACTCCTTGAGGATATGATAGGCCTTAATTTTAGGAGGATAATCTCCTTGTAGATATGATAGCTTTGAATTTTATACCCTTAGCATGGTTTGGAGAAATCATCTCCCTAATGTTTTGGATTGATTATGAACACCTCCAATATGTTAGTGATTTGAATTTGGGGCTACTGAACCTATACTTATGTGAAAAATTGCTTGCTTATTGCAAGACTTGATCTAGATAGGCAGCTAAATGTTGTCGCAATAGGACATGCAAGAAAACCTATTGATGGTATGTTTCCTTGGCATCTTTCAGTATCGATGGACAGGGGAATAAGAAAAGGGGTAAAGGGGATAAGGCTACAAGGAAGAGAGAGAAATAAGTGGGGAGTAAGGGGGAAAGGTTGCAAGAGAAAGATAAAAATGTTTTTACACTCAAGGTAGGAGAACCACGAGAAGTTTACACACTACAAGAGTACCAATCCTACAAAGAAATACAATAGGAGAATCACTAGGACCTATGTACACAGTGAAAAAGTATTAAAAGCACCAGTGTAAATAAATGGATTAGGTGAACCATGAGAAACTGTGTACACACTACAAGAGTAGAATCAATAGTACACGTGGAAAGAAATGGAGTAGGAGAACCACGAGAAATCATATACACGCTACAAGAGTATTAATAGTGCACATGCAAAGAAATGGAGTAGGAGAACCACGAGAAATCATATACATGCTACAAGAGTATTAATAGTGCACATGCAAAGAAATGGAGCTAGATAACCATGAGAAATCGTATACACATTGCAAGAGCATCAATAGCAAACTGTAAAGAAATGGAATAGAAGAACGAGAGAAGAACCACAAGAACCCGTGTACACACTACAAGAGTATTAATGGTACATGTGTGAAGAAATGGATTAGGAGAACCACAAGAACCTACTACTACAGGGTGGTTGCAAGATGAGGTTATCTAGTTTCATGTCGTGGGCGCCCTTGGCTTTAGCTGAAAAGCAGGCATTTTTTCAAGAAGAATAACCAATCTCTCATAGTTAGCCAAGGAGTTTCACTTCAAGGTCTTCTAATGAAACATCATATGCAAAGTTGGGCACCTAAAACTATAATCTGATCGAATATCCAATAATTGCAAATCCCCTTTTCTTTGGGAACCAAGTTTGTATACAGGCCCTGTCCTAGGTTTAGACAGGTATAGTGAATGTGAGTAAATTGCCTATAACTTTTACATTATTACTCATACGATGTTCCCACTTTGCATATCACAAATACAAATAACATAGAGCTTAACTTGATTTATCGAGTAATTTTTGATGTGTTCTACTATTTTCTATATTATTTAAAAGATATTAGAATTGTTAAAAAACATACTATTTTATCCTCCCACCACATCTACCATTTAAAATGCTCAAATTGTATGGATCTAGTGATGATTAGATTGGGAAAGATTAGTATAATGTGGGTATAAGATAAAATTACAAATCTAACGGTTTGATTTTTATAGATTTACTTTGAAAAATTTATTATGACTGTCAGAGGCCCATTAAATCAATAGTAATTTAATTCTAGAAAATTAAATATTGAATCTTTCAATCTAAAAACTCAAGGGATCAATACTCTTGTTGCCATGAATTTATTAAAAAAAAATTGGCTTGATTTGAGTATGGGAAGGTCCATTTTCAATCCTCCCAAGTGAAAATTCCCATATTGTGTCCACTCTCCCCTTTTCAAGTCTAAAACCAATCCTAGTTAGGTTTGGAAATCTAGGCTTGGTAAACTTCACAGCTTAGGTTTCATTCCATGTGTGAGGCTTGGGTAGGCCCAAACCTTATATATGCATGCCACTTTATGTCCACGTGAGCATCGAGAGGATCCACATAAGCAGCTTGCCACCTCAGCTTGCCACCTCCACCCTCCATGTCAACATGGTCAACCTAGTTGACTCCCCACCTCATCATCCTAGTCATCATTAATGCCACATCATCTTGCCACCTTTGCATGCCACCTCGCACATGGTGACATGGCATGCCACATCATGGAATTGCCACATCAACCATAATAGTGCCACATGTCAAGAGAATGCCACGTGTCATGCACGCTTGTGACACGTGGCATCTCCTTCCCACCTCCCCTCTTTTTTCAAAAATATATTTTTGGAAAAGTTAATTTAGTAATTTAGAGAAATAGAATATAGAAATTTAAATAATAAAATATATGTAACTTATTAAATAAAAGAATTTAAAATCACTAATTTTAAAGGATTATATTTTGGGATTAGATCAAAAAAAATATTATTAAAGATCATATTATTAATTTTTAAAAAAATAAATTTTTTATTTTTATATTTCTTGAAATTTTTTTATGTAGAATAAACCTTTGAATAAAATTTGAAAAAAATACTTTATTTAAAAAAAGCAGTTATATAATTATAAAATAAAAGATTTCTTTAAAGATATATTTATATATCTGGTAATGATAAATATTTAGACTTGTTAATAAATATTATAAATAATATTAATTTTTAAGTGGATAATAGTTTATCTTTAATTATCTTTATGTTTATCTTAGTTATCCAATCAATCTTAGATAGGAAATCCAATGAGATTTGAAGTGGATAACCTATTTTTCCTATATAATCACACATCTCTAGTACTATCCCACACTTATCTGTAGTACTATCCCATCATTGAGCCTTTATAATATTTTCTCTCTTAGCTTCCTTGAGAATGGGTTCTCAAAGTCGTAGGAGTCGGAAACGTGATAGGACTAGACTCCCCCCCATCCACCAAGTTCAAGAGGAGGAGAGGAGAAGGGTAGCTCGTGAGAGAAAGAGAGAGTGGAGAGCACGTCAACGAGCAACACCTTCCGTTTGGCGATGATCCAAGCCTTGCTCCTCCTCTTCCACTTCCTCTCCCTTCGCCCTCTTCCCCCCCACTACCCCTTAGTTTAGATAATCAACATGAACCCGCCCTTCTTGAGTCCTCTCTTCTACAAGAACCCACCCCCCCTCCTTTGGGCGCCCTTCGTGTGGATAGGAAAGAACTATCAAAGTCAGGGGCACATCGTCGTGCCCATGCAATCTTCCAATCCTATTTCAAAGACCTCACGTCTTTATCACAGGCATGTGTGCTTGATGCTTTGATTGATCTGCCCAACATGGCCAACTGCAGGGCGCTTTCCGACATTGGAGGTCGAAGAGAGAGGAGAGCTGGCATGGCGGTGCTACAAAGTGTTCGTCATTCCTATATAGTTAACAAGAAGAGGAACTCTGCGGACGCTTTGGCTGCTCGACGGGCTATTGTGGCAGCCATAAGTAGCTCCCAAATGAAGGGTAAGGTTAGTGCCACATCTCGCATCCTTTCCATAGCACCACACGCACTTAGAGTTGGGTCTATTAGGTGACACAGTTTAGATGCCAATGAGGTTGGTGCTATGTGGGCGAGTAGTGGTCGTGTAGCTAGGCATGATCGCCTACTAGATGAAACCACTAGAACCTTGATAGAAAGTTTTTGGGAGGAGAATTGTCGTGCATCGCCAGTTTTCAAGAAAGCTTTGCGTAAGAGAGTGACAAGAGGAGTGTTCATTGAGCACGGTGCTTGCTTTCTTGCAATGTCCCAAACTGAGTTGTATTCTCAGTTTGTGGCTTCGTATCCAGAGCTTAAAATTGGGCAAAGGTCATTTGAGGGGTGTAAGCCTTGGTTTGTGAGATACTCACGTCAGCGTGACACATGTTATTGTCGCTACCATGTTGAGTTCAAACTTTTTTATGATGTGTTCCGTTCTCTTAGTGGGCATAGAGAGTTGCCTCGTAGTCCACGTGATTTCATCCACTCTCTTTTGTGTGCACGCACGGAGGATGCCCAGTTCCATAGGATGCCTTGTGTGGAGAGCAATTGCACATCATGTGGTTCACTTGCACATCTACAGATGGTAGATCTTGATGCAAGTGACCAAGAGATAGTGGCATGGCAACGTTATGAGTATGTGACACACCAGCTCCAGAGTGGTGGACAGTCCAGGAAGTTGCAGCTCGTGGACAAACATACACCACGTTCTCACTTCACACCCACATTTAGGGAGCAGATCTACCCCTACATACGGCACAGTCATTGTGCCAAGTGGCAGGATCGTCAGTTCCGAGCATGCCTAGCAGAGTTTCCTATTGGTGTGGTCGTCTCTGTGATTGATTTTGCAGAGAACTACACTTTCACACCTTTTCAGGAGATACAATCTGAGTATTACTTCTCAGAGCAGGTAATGGTTATATTTTGTAATATTTGTTTTATGTTTGAGCTACATTACTTAATTGATTTTTTGTGTCCTAAACGTATGTATTGCTTACCTCACCAGGTTGCTATTTTGGTCCACATTAGCTATAGGGACCAAACTTTGCAAGCATGTGGGGGGGACCCACCCCCACATGCTTGCAAAGTTTGGTCCCCATCGAAGCATGTTTGGGTACAATGGTATGGGGAAGGCCCGGATTTTCCATGGCCTCTTAAGCACCAAGAGACTTGAAAAACCCGCACTGGGCGCCAATTGCCAATCCAAACATGCTCCGATGGGGACCAAACTTTGCAAGCATGTGGGGGGGACCCACCCCCACATGCTTGCAAAGTTTGGTCCCCATCGCATGTTTGGGTACGATGGTATGGGGAAGGCCCGGATTTTCCATGGCCTCTTAAGCACCAAGAGACTTGAAAAACCCGCACTGGGCGCCAATTGCCAATCCAAACATGCTCTGATTGTGACCAAACTTTGCAAGCATGTGGGGGGGACCCACCCCCACATGCTTGCAAAGTTTGGTCCCCATCGGAGCATGTTTGGGTATGATGGTATGGGGAAGGCCCGGATTTTCCATGGCCTCTTAAGCACCAAGAGACTTGAAAAACCCGCACTGGGCGCCAATTGCCAATCCAAACATGCTCCGATGGGGACCAAACTTTGCAAGCATGTGGGGGGGACCCACCCCCCACATGCTTGCAAAGTTTGGTCCCCATCGCATGTTTGGGTACGATGGTATGGGGAAGGCCCGGATTTTCCATGGCCTCTTAAGCACCAAGAGACTTGAAAAACCCGCACTGGGCGCCAATTGCCAATCCAAACATGCTCTGATTGTGACCAAACTTTGCAAGCATGTGGGGGGGACCCACCCCCACATGCTTGCAAAGTTTGGTCCCCATCGGAGCATGTTTGGGTACGATGGTATGGGGAAGGCCCGGATTTTCCATGGCCTCTTAAGCACCAAGAGACTTGAAAAACCCGCACTGGGCGCCAATTGCCAATCCAAACATGCTCCGATGGGGACCAAACTTTGCAAGCATGTGGGGGGTGGGTCCCCCCCACATGCTTGCAAAGTTTGGTTCCCATCGGAGCATGTTTGGATTGGCAATTGGCGCCCAGTGCGGGTTTTTCAAGTCTCTTGGTGCTTAAGAGGCCACCCCCACATGCTTGCAAAGTTTGGTCCCCATCGGAGCATGTTTGGGTAGTACGATGGTATGAGGAAGGCCCGGATTTTCCATGGCCTCTTAAGAACCAAGAGACTTGAAAAACCCGCACTGGGCGCTAATTGCCAATCCAAACATGCTCTCATTGTGACCAAACTTTGCAAGCATGTGGGGGTGGTTCCCCTCCCCATGCTTGCAAAGTTTGGTCCCCATCGTAGCATGTTTGGGTACGATGGTATGGGGAAGGCCCGGATTTTCCATGGCCTCTTAAGCACCAAGAGACTTGAAAAACCCGCACTGGGCGCCAATTGCCAATCCAAACATGCTCTGATGGGGACCAAACTTTGCAAGCATGTGGGGGGGACCCACCCCCACATGCTTGCAAAGTTTGGTCCCCATCGGAGCATGTTTGGGTACGATGGTATGGGGAAGGCCCGGATTTTCCATGGCCTCTTAAGCACCAAGAGACTTGAAAAACCCACACTGGGCGCCAATTGCCAATCCAAACATGCTCTGATTATGACCAAACTTTGCAAGCATGTGGGGGGGACCCACCCCCACATGCTTGCAAAGTTTGGTCCCCAACGGAGCATGTTTGGGTACGATGGTATGGGGAAGGCCCGGATTTTCCATGGCCTCTTAAGCACCAAGAGACTTGAAAAACCCGCATTGGGCGCCAATTGCCAATCCAAACATGCTCTGATGGGGACCAAACTTTGCAAGCATGTGGGGGGGACCCACCCCCACATGCTTGCAAAGTTTGGTCCCCATCGGAGCTTGTTTGGGTACGATGGTATGGGGAAGGCCCGGATTTTCCTTGGCCTCTTAAGCACCAAGAGACTTGAAAAACCCGCACTGGGCGCCAATTGCCAATCCAAACATGCTCTGATTGTGACCAAACTTTGCAAGCATGTGGGGGTGGTCCCCTCGCCATGCTTGCAAAGTTTGGTCCCCATCAGAGCATGTTTGGGTACGATGGCATGGAGATTTTCAACAAACAATATGATAGCCAAAGTGTTAAAAAATATAATAAAATCAAGAACATCAACTAAAATGTAATGATACTCAATAATGAGAAAACTCATAATGATATAAACATCAAATAAGTACATCAGAATGAAAATGAGCTACCCCAGCTAGTCTGAGTTTAGTCACTATCAACAGCAACCCAATCAAAATCGTCATCTCTAACTGCCGGTCGACGTGCGCGTCAAGGCTGCTGTGCACGTCGAGGAGGCTGTGCCGGCTGCGGGGGTCGTCGAATGTCTGCGGGGAGGTCTGCCTCAAAGGCAGGATCGTGAGCTGGTGCCAGTGTACTCGGGAGCTCACGAGTCCCAAAAGCTGCTATGGCCCTCTCTCTCTCTCTACGTCGTGCTAATGCAAGACGCCTCTGTCTGTAAACCCAAAATCTATAATCTGCAATGGTGCGTGTCTGCCACTCTGCTCGTGTAAGCTCCTCTGCTGTAAGGACACGCTGCTCATGAGAAGCAGCACTACTGCTAGCACCATCACCCGCTGTGCCACTAGGGCCAGCACCACCCACGTGCTCATATGCTGTCACCTGGCTCTCATGTAGGACTCTCTGGTAAGCGTCGAACTCATGTGAGCTCCACTCTATCTCAGGTGGCACCTCAGGCTCCTGGGCTCTATCGTCGAAAGGCGTCGAGTCCCAAGTCCATAGCTGATGTAAAGTCCACAGGCCTGCCAGTCCTGGCATCTACTCGTACAAGGCCTGGGTGAAGATCATCGATGCCCAATACCCTGTACGTCGCTAGGTCGACGCGTGCACGGCAGGATGGGCATGCTGAGAACCGGACGAGCTCCTGGGTGATGCAAGACAAGTGGAAAATATGTCCACATCCTAGGGCATATCCTCCTGTACTATCAATGTCCTCGATACATAAACAGCAGCACGCATCACGTAGGAAGGGTGGTGCATCCTGCGGGAGAGGTCGTCGAAAAACCTCTGTGTGACAGGCCGTGGATATAACGGTAGGTAAGGCACTGTCACGTCCGATGATCTACGATACTCTCGAACATGCAGCATCAGCTGCTCTGCCCTGTGCTGGGCAATCTGCTCCATAATCTCATGATGCTGTGCCTCAGCTCTGGAGCTCTCTACCTCGGTCCGAGCCTACGCAAAAAAGTAAAGCATTAAAATATTTGATTAGTCTCTCATTAGGTATTACTTAAAGAAATTTGTAACTTAGGACCTTAATTATAACTCTTTTACGTGCAAGAGAAACCTACCTACTGGATGTCGGACTCTCTGAGATGCTGTGCCTCTGCAGTAGCTGCCTCTGCCATCTGTAATGCAGCTCGGAGGCGGTCAATCTCTGCTCTCGCCTCTACCAACTCTCCTGAGTGAGCCTCTGAATGGTAGGTGTGGGAACCTGCGTGACACAATCAACCATGCTGCTCATGTAAAAATATAGAAAAGTACATATAAACATGAAGATAAATGACCAAAAAAACTTAAGACGTAATATATATGTAAATACCTCCACATCTGTCGTCGGTATAGATCGTGAGAATAGGCGCACCACGTGCTGGATGGTCTCCGTTGGTACTCCGTACATCAATGCCGACCTGCGTGCCAAGAGCCTCTACTGTCGACAATGGCACAAATGAAGGATCTGTGGTAGGTGCTACACGAAGGGCTGGTGGAGGCCGCCTACCCTGGTGCTGGAGACGGCCTCGGCCAGCACCACCACCCGGACGATGGCTGGTGTAATCGACCTCCTCCCCTAAGACAAACTCCGCATATAACTGCTTTGCGAAGTATATGGGAATCTGGCGGTTGTTCGGCATCCTCCCATATGCGGCAACATATCGACTATAGATATGTGCCGCCATACGAGGATGCGAACACCGCGAAATAGTGAGGGGCTTGCCCGCCCCGGGCCTCATCCCACGACTATCGAGGAAAAGATCTAGGAAAGCCCCATTCCCTAATAGGAGCAAGATCACAGACCTGACGATATGTCAGGCCATGTGACACAGGAGCAGCGCGATGGTGGGCTATCCACTCATCTACATAAACAATATCGTGAAGGCTACGAAGGGACGCAAGCATCGCCTCCAAGTCTGCCACGATTTGTAATGTAGACGGAGTGTCTCTAGCACTCCTACGGATAGCCGCTAACTCGCGGTCTATCTCCGCGATGAGGTCCGCAATAGATGAGCGGCCCTCCTCGTGGCCCTCCTCGTGGCCCTCCATGCTAAAACCTAAGCCAAATGTAAAGGGTCCAATGTGAAGGGTCTAATGTGAAGGGTCTAATGCTTAGTGCTAAGTAGCACTAATGAAGCTAAAAACAAAGCTAATGGGCTCACTAATACTAATCCAAATCAAGAGAGCAAGAGAGTGAAAACGACTTGTGAGAATGAGGCAAAAAAAAAAGTTTTTCGGTTTTATAACCTCGATCGAGGTTCGGTAAAATCATGCAATTTAGGGTTTGCAAGATTAACGCTCTGGATATTAGGGTTAGTGCAACATACGGCCAAGATACACACCTAATTCTAGGGTTGGGGAAGGATCGACGACTGAGATTTGATATTACTATCTCGTTCGAGGTAAATGGACGGCCATGATTTAAAGGCATTACCACGACAAGGTATCTCGACGGTCAAGATTCATTATATACCTCGATCGAGATATTTAAACGGCCGAGATCGCATCTTCCAGCGTACGTGATTGGACGGTATAGATTGCGTTTCAGTATCTCGATCGAGATAATTGGACGGTGGATATTGCATCTACGTATCTCGATCGAGATATTCGGACGGTGCAGATTGAATCTCTGTATCTCGATCGAGATATTTGGACGGCTGAGATTTGAACTCAGTATCTCGATCGAGATATGGGGACGGTGGAGATTGTATCCGATTACCTCGAACAATGAATGGTCGCGATTGGATGTACATTTCTCGTTCGAGATACGTGGACATTGGAGATGTGCTAGTCAAATATGCCTACGGGGATACAGCGTGGCCCTGATGTGGATCCGAGTGGCATAGATATCTCGATCGAGATATTGTGGTGGCGGTGACATGTATTGGTGACATGGATGACGCCTGGAAACCCGGACCTGCTAGCGTGGCATTAGTTGGCATCTCGATCGAGATATGTCAATTTAGGCTCGGGAGGCACGTGTCGTCTTTTGATTCGCGGCACTATCACGATCGAGGTACTCGGCCCAAGATGCATGGATGTCCCAATTTTAGAGAGAGTGAACGAAAGTGAGTACCCTCATCTTGCAACCACCCTACAAGAGTATTAATAGTACACGTGTGAAGAAATGGAGTAGATGGGTAATGCATTTTTAAAATTTGCACACATTTAGGAGAGGCGTCATTCTACATTTAGTGTATTGATTATTGACAAATGGAGTAGATGGGTAATGCATTTTAAATTTGCACACATTTAGGAGAGTCGTCATTCTACATGTAGTGTATTGATTATTGACAAATGCAATATTTTTTAATTTTATGTAAGACGTATGATTGCTTTATAAGTACTATTTAAAATGTGCAAAAAAGAAAGCCACCTTATCGTGCTTTCATCTATATATGAGGGAAGAAAAATGAAAGGAAAATCAGTAAATGCCTTTAGGATGACTGGGGCTAGCAAAGTACTCCATGGACGCCTTTAGAATAACTAGGGTTAGCAAAGTACTCATGGATGCTCAAAGATGGGTCTTAAGTACCCAAGATTGAGTCAAAGAGGTATTGGAGGGTGAGGAATAACTTCTTAAGAGTGCTCCTTGGGGTGGGGAAAGTACTAGTACTCTCTTACGTGGACATATCTTAGCCAAAGTGGTCAAAATTAGAATTGGATGGTGAGAGATTGCTTTATAAGGGACTCTAGTTATTGTTTTTCCACTAACTATTATGGAAACCTTTTCACATTCATCTTTGAATTAATTATGCCCACTATAGTGGTTTTTTTTTACGTTTTCATTATGTGCTATGTCCATCAAGGAGGGCCTACCTTTTGATATGCCCACTATGAACCCAACATGTACACATAATAAAACTTTTTAATTATTCTTGATAACAAGGATAACAATATAAAGAACATGAGGAATAAGAAGTATCATAATTTAAACGTATGAGGTTGTAAAAAACATAAGGAATGAAGAGCGACTTGAGAGTTTCTATGGGTACACCCATTCAATCTATAGATTTTTCTAAGGGATTACAACATCTATAGGATTTGAGAGACACTTGATAATGGAAAAAAGAGGAGAGAAGTGGTCATAAGAGAAGAGTGGAAAACCAAGCTGGAAGTTGGATTGGGGTGTGTATAAATGCATTATACCCATGGCTTTAGCATAATCTAGGTGTTAATTAAGATTAAGAAAATGACTAGCAATAATGAGAAGAAGAGGCAAGAGTAATGTGAACACACTAATTTTCATTAGATGGATGATTTTAAATAGATTGAGATACAACATCATCAACACCGTCATTAGTGCCTAATCATGCATCTAATCAAGCTCCCACTAATCAAGGGCCACCTTCCTCCATTTTTAGGTGCATTAAATGTTGATTGTTTGAGTATAACTAGCCCACTTGAAGGAGGCACCTACTTCTGAGCTAGTTCGGGGTTGATTCTTGTTCACATTGCACTCCTACTTATGAGCTAGTTTGGGGTTTATTTGTGTTAACTTTGCACTCCCTTTTTTATGAATATAAGCTATATCACATCTACCACACACGGATCCCAAGGTACATGCCATGGTGAATGGAACATGAATGCATTTATACAATAGGCACACCATGTACATGAATTTTACACAAGGTTAGGGATTAGAGTAGCATTTATACATGAATGCATTTATACAATAGACACACCATGTACATGACTTTTACACAATGTTAGGGATTAAGGTAGCATTAAAAGGGGTGAGATATGTGAATTGTTACAATTGCATTTAGAGGAGGTGTTCATGTGGACTTCCTTCCTAGGAAGCCTTGTATTTCTCTTCTTCTTCCAGCATTATATTGGCCTCTAATTCTTTGTTTTCTTCTTTGTTGTGATAGCTTCATTAATCTTCTTGTTAATTGTGGTTAGCTTGAACTCCACTTTGGACTTAGAGGCCTTGTTTCTCAACTTGGAAAGACTCAATGACTTCTCAGTCCTTGGCTTACTTCTTGTTTGCTCTGATGAGGTCTCAAGTATTTCTTCTTTGGTGTAATGAGATGAATGTATGCATATCTCAATACTAATGTGCAATTAAGGCTAAAGCTTTCTCATCCTAATGTATGGTGATGAATGTATACATCTCTCAACACTAATGAAATTAGGGCTAAAGCATTCTCATCTTTAATCGTCCAAACATTATCTCCCCCTCCTCTTGGACACTTGTATTTACCAGATACATTTCCCCATAGGCCCCTTTCTCATTTAACCTTGACTTCTCATGTATGGGAAACCCTTCATCAATGAGGTTGTCTACTATAAGAGTGAATGTCATTATGCAATAACACTTCATTGTTTATCCAAGTTCAATGTATATTACTTGTACAACTTCAAATATATGTAATAAATCTCTAAGTATATTTAATTTTCACTAATCCCAAGTTTAAGCTTTATGCATAAAATATATATCGTTTTGGATTAGAAATTTTGGAAATCAATGGGGTTTTGTAAAATGTGCAAAACAGAGCTTTCTAACTATTGCCCAATACATGTGTTTTCAACCACTAATTAATTAATTAATTAATATAATTAGCACTAATTGACATGATTATTCTAATATACCAACTAATTATCCTACTAATTAGAATGCTTAGGAAACTAATGGGCTAGAGTGGAGGGAGTTTGCTCTGATATTACCAACTCGAAAATCAGGTTAGAAGTGGATTAGGGTGTGTAGGAATGCATTACACCTATGTCTTTAGCATAATATTCTAGGTATAATTAGGATTTAAAAAATGATTTTGCAATAATTACTAGAGGAAAGAGTAGACGCTACACACTATTTTTGCATTAGATAGATGCCTTTAAATAGGTTGAGATATAACATCATTAGCACCTTCATTAGTTCCTAATCCATCATGCTCCTAATCAAGCTCCCAGTAATTAAAAGTGATCTCCCTCCACTTTAGGTGCATTAAATGTTGATTGTTAACAACACATCCACTAGTCCACTTCTTGAAGGAGGCACATACTTTTGAGCTAGTTTGGGACTGTTAAATTTACATTTGAGAGTTGAAAGGTTACTTACCATTATATGTTCCCTAACTCCACAACAAGGATGAGGCTTAATTTACCACTTAAAGTGTCTAAAACTCATGGTACATTGAAATGGTGTTTTTGTGTATGTTTTAATATAAGAAATAAGTTTTATCTTTAAACACATGATCAAAATATTCTAATAAATCACATTAAAACCTCTTCAATAAGGGCTACCCATTTTATAAATTGTAGTCCATTTATAAACAATGGAAGTGTACCCATATAAACTGTCAATACACTATATACCTATTTATTTTAAGGGACACACCATATTGCCATCAATGTACCACACATATTTCATAATAAACAATTCTTATTGAGCTATATATTACGATTGCCAATAACACTTGCAATGTTTCACTAAAAGACCTCAAAGTCAAATTCTTAATGAAATTAGGTCAAATCTACCATACTTTATAAAAAAGCCTTATTTTTTATTCTAAAAGCAGTTGTGGAGGGAACTAGAAATGGACATCCTTAGCTTTCAACTACCATCGAATACACAAGATGACAGTGATGAGAGATTATGTACATGCAGTTTGTGAGATAGAAAAGACTACATGATGAGATGTGGCCACACATGATAGAAAATCCTACATGATGAGACGTGGGAGTGATAGAAGAAGGAGAAGAATATGATAAAGAAAGATCAAGAAAAAGAGAATGAGAAGAGAAAGAAGAAGACTATGCTAAACAAAGATCAAGAAAAATAGAATGAGAGGAGAGCTAGAATCTTGTTCTTTTTTAAACTCAACCCAACCCAATGTTGAAGTGATAAGGTATTATATGGTGACTAAGATTGTGATAAACATGGCTTAACACATTATGCCATGGCCACATTACAAGTGGCAATAGATTTTATCTCAAGGGACCTAATAAAAAGGGTTTTATTTTGTTGTGAAGTGATCTAAATTTTATATGTAGAAATGTTTAATCACCCCTTGAATACACATGCTATGTGGGCGTAGATCATGACCAACCCCCACTCCCCCCAAATACACGGATCTATCTTTCTTTTTCATCACCAATTAGTTCGAGAGTGTTCCTTGTAACTTTTATGATATTACTTTTGCTTGCTCATCGAAAATATTATTAGAAGGATTTGTGATGGCATGGTAAATATGATACATTTATTTCAACTTTGGTCAAGTTAAGGGGCTAATGGAGCTCAATGGAGATGCCTATAGAGCAGCAGAGAAGGAAAAAAGAAGGGGCCTGAGAGAGAGAGAGAGAGAGAGAGAGTTTAAGTTTTGTGAAAATGACTATTCATGCGTGATATGTTAGCATTCCCTTAGTGGTAATGCAAACAACAAAGGTAATATATAGTTAAATCAAGACACTTACTTAAAAAAAAGACTTGATTTACATTAAACTAGGTGAAATTACCTTCACACACACACATACATGTACACCTCTTTGGTCCCCCCCCCCACACACACACACGGTGAGGATACAGATGTTTATCATGGAGGTATTCTGATTTTTCTTCTGTGTTACCTTCTACAAAGTAGTTCCCGAGAAGATCAATGATGACATCTTTAGGTGAGGATATGGATGTTTGTTGTGGAGGTACTTATGTGTTGCCTTCTATAACTAGTTCCCAAGAAGATGAAGGATGACACCTTTCATGTATCCAAATTCAATGGTATATTTATTAATAATAGTATAGCATGTTAATCCTTCAACACAAGATTCATTGATTTTTAGCTTAACAAAAAAAAAACCAACATTTACACTTAAATTTGAATGAAGCCAAACAAGTGTAGAAAAGCAATAATAGTTATCTTTAGACGTTATGCTTTTAATAACAATCTTCAAAGCCACTTGATCCATGTAAGCCTCATTATGGTCAAATGAAATAAACCCTTATTCAATACATGTCCTTGCACTAGCTATATAAGCATGTGGGAAAGTCTTCGAAATCACGTTACCATGTTGATAAAGTGAATCGTGCATTTGTCTCATATCTATGTTCTATATAAGTCAATGATACTGCACTTTGTTGGTGCTTAATGCCAATATGACATAAGAAGAATCTACAACAAAATTTTCTTGTCATAAATTTTTTGTTTTGTCTAAAGGTTAAACAAGATTCTTTTTTACAACAAATAGAAGCCAAGGAGTATGGAAATGCTAATAGCACTTTAGATGAAGTTTTGACTTGACTCATGTGAGCCTTGCCTCATAACTAGTGTGTATGGTTGATTCCGAACATCAAATATCTTTATGGAAGATGTCCCACCCTATATGTCTAAACTCAATTATGATTAGTGTGCTTCTTTGTTCAAGAACATAAGTACATATTCCAAGTTGAATGCCTTGTTAAAGTGGCATAGGTAATCATTACATTGTTTTGCAAGCTAAAGTTACACTTTTGATTAGAAGAGTTCACGAGGGTTAGCTTACTCTCACATATATGATGGTATCTACTACTATCGTCATTCACCAAAAATAAGTGGAGATCAAGAGGCGCTTCTCAAATAAATGATTATCTACTACTATCATCATTCACCCCAAAAATAAGTCGAGATCAAGAGCTTTTCAAAGTTTTTAAGCTGGGGTCAACTAGGCACAGATGTGATTCGTTAAACTCAAAAGGCAAAACAGATGTGCTTCGTTAAACTCGAAAGGCAAAACGCTTTTCAAAGTTTTCAAGCCGGGGTCAACTAGGCACAAATGTGTTTCGTTAAACTCGAAAGGCAAAATAGATGTGTTTCGTTAAACTCGAAAAGCCAAGCGCTTTTGTCACCAGTTTCAGAAAGATGGATATCCACTTATTATTTCCACTCCCTTAAGATGTGTGATAATTCATTCACTTTAAGTGGATATCTCCCTGAAGATAATTCATTCACTTTAAGTATGGAGAGGCACATAATTCATTTACTTTTAAGTATGGAGAGGCACATAATTCATTTACTTTTAAGTATGGAGAGGCACAGGAGGTTCTATGGATATTGTATTGGAAAAGAGAATAGGGGACCACGAAGGGCGGTGGCGATGTTTTGACCCTTACGGACCTCACGTAGTCACGGGTGCCTGCCGTAATCGACACGTTGTATCGTGAAAGCTTCCTGCCATGCAGCAGCCCAAGGAATAACCACGGTACATATTCCGAGTAACAAATGCTAACCCCATTACATCCCATGCTGTACGTCTCCTATCGATCTATATCACCTTTTCCTCCTTTCCTTTTTTAAATCCTATTATTATTGAATCATCCCCTTTCATGTATTCTCATTTACCAATCAATTCACCATTTGGCCAGCTTGATTGTGTGTTTTATTTGATTATTATTGATGCTAGTTACCACCGAATTACCTTAGTATGTAGTTCTTTTTGCACCTTTATATTATTTTGAATTTTATGTAGCCATCCCTCATAGAACAATATATTAATAATCTACAGTTTTTTTTTGTGAAATTGCATATAGAAAAATGTGGGGTTCTAGGTGTTAGTGGTAATATATTGTGAGATTATTGTCTATCAATAACAAATAGACCTTGGTCCATGGTGAATAATTATTGCTGGCTATCCTTGTAGAGCTACTACATGGAGGATTAATGCTTGCCATCCAGCTTATAGATCAAAACAAAGAGACCTTTGGTCGATGGGTATATGGAGGATTAATGCTAGCCATTCTTGTAGGGCTATTACATGGAGGATTGATGGTTGCCATCCAGCTTATAGGGCTTATAGATCAGCAAACAGACGTTGCTCAATGGGTATATGGAGGATTGATGCTAGCCATCTTTACAGGGCCAATGTGATATTATTGTGATGAGGCTTCGGATACATTAATAAGGTTTTGAAGGTAATAAAAGACTTGTACTTGTAAGGGTTTAGAGAAAGGAATTCACAGCAGTGAGCGTCAATGGTGAATAATTATTGTAGAGCTACTACATGGAGGATTAATGCTTGCCATCCAGCTTAGAGGTCAACAAACAGACCTTTGGTCAATGGCTATATGGAGGATTAATGCTTGCCATCCTTGTAGAGCTATTACATGGAGGATTAATGCTTGCCATCCAGCATACAGGGCTTATAGATCAACAAACAGACCTTTGGTCAATGGGGGTTAATGCTAGCCATCTCTATAGGGCTAATGTGATTATTATTAATGGGGCTTTGGATACATTGATAAGGTTTTGAAGGTGATAAGAGACTTGTACTTGTAAGGATAGCTTTTTTATTGGGATTTTTTGTGAGCGTAAACAATATACATGGTAGGCACGTTGAAGAAAGGAATTTACAGTTGGCAGCCGCTTTTTTTTTTGTGGCTTTTGATCAGTACTAGATGTCCAAATTGGCTTTTTTTTTCCCCTTTTTTTCTTTTTCTTTTTTTTGCTTTCTGGCTATGGTCAGTACTGTGTCCACTAGTGGGTGATGTAGTCCAAGGAAGGGGGCTAGGGGAAGAACCTTTTGGCATGATGTTAACAGGGAGTCACGGGGTTAACACACCCAGCTGGAAAATCGAAAAAGAAGAGTAAAATCAGACATACACCTTAGACTACCCCTAACATTGCCTGGACCAAGGCAAGCTGTGGGCTCTAAAACTACCCCCCTATATTGACTGCCTCTTATATAAAGCCCACATGGGGGCTTCTCTCTCTTCATCTTGAGCTTCACTTTCCTGTGTGCCACCCCCTTGTATTGGAAGCTCAACGAGCAGGGTAACTGGCTATGGCTTCCATGAAGCTCACCAATGTGCTCCTGTGTGTGTTTTTTGCAATGTTCGTGATGGTGGCTATGGCTGCTCCGTGTGAGACACCCCCTTCTAAATCCCCCCCTGCTAAACATTATAGCTCCAAACACCATAAACATACTCATCGTTCTAAGTCATCCCCCACTTATAAGCTATCTCCTCCACCAACTCCAAGTGTACCAACGATCCCAAGTTATCCACCCAGTGGTAGGTACCCTCCAACTCCAACAAGAACACCACCTTCACCAAGTGTTCCAACCCCTACAACACCACCACCCACACCAGTTTCACCAAGTGTTCCAAGCCCTTCACCACCGAAGGTTCCAAGCCCTACACCACCACCACCGAAGGTTCCAAGCCCTCCTCCTCCAGCCACTTGCCCAGTTGATATCATCAAGCTTGGCGTTTGTGTGCCCATTCTTGGTGGCATCCTTGGGAACCCCCGTCAAAGCGATTGTTGTGCTCTCCTAGGCCTCATTGGCCTCAATGTGGAGATTTGCTTGTGCGCTGCCATTGATGCCAACATCCTTGGCATCATCAACATCAAAATAAGCAAGCTTGATATCATCGCCAATATCCTCACAACTTGTGGCAAAGAAGTGTCCCCTAACCTCTCCTGCCCTTAGGTAAACACACACACACTCTCTCTCTCTCTCTCTCTCTCTCTCTCTCTCTCTCTCTCACACACACACACACACACACACACACACACACTCTCTCTCTCTCTCACACACACTCTCTCACCTACCTTTACGTTGATTTCATGTTCAATCTTCCTCAATTATAGTTTACTTTGCAAATATCGTGTGATTGTAGTTGCGTAATTATGGCCTTCACGTTATTAGATTAGTGTTTCATGCCTGGACTATATGCATTTGATGTTAGTATTAGCATGGTATGAGTAAAAAATGTCAGAAAGATGCCGAGCGACTGAGGTGCTAGAGTGCATGTTTAGGTTGAAGTTTAATGCAACACGATTGCAGTTAATTAAATTGAGTGCGATGATTAGGATTGATGTATGGGGTGTGTGGGTGTGGGTGGGTGTGTGTGTGTGTGGGGGGGGGGGGGGGGGAGGCGGGGTGGTGTGTTTGGGGGTTTGAGGCTTACCTATGGCTGAATTAATGGTGTCTGGTGTGTTTGGGGTATGTTTAACGTAGCTAATTATGTGTTTGGGGTATGTTTAACGTAGCTAATTATTTATTTGCATGCAGACTCCGCTGGTGGCGCCGCTCTGCTCACTATTAAGAAGATTTCCATGATTTCTTTTCAGCTTGCTCAACATTTGTAGAAGGTTTCGATGGTTTGTCATCATAAAAGGCACATTGTATCCGCCAACTTTCAACATGATTTATTTTTCCTCTGCGTTAGGATTTGTGTACGTTATCATAACATTGAGACATCATTAGATTCTCTGAAGTACTATGATGTTGTTTATAGACGACCGTGCTGCGACGTCCACGAATCAACCTTTAACGTTATGAATTAATCGGCAACATGAATGATTAGTTGATGAACAAAGTGTCACGTTCAGGCTTGCAGAAAAGCAGAACTGAGTACAAATTTTCTAGAGGGAAAGAGACATTAACACGATGAGTGTGATGTACTTATGTATAGAGAGAGAGAGAGAACGCGCGCGCGCGAGAGAACTCACACACCCACACACATTTTGCGCACACTCTTTCTCTCTCTTCCACCGTGTGTGAGAGAGAGAACTCACACACCTACACACATTTTGCACGGAGAGAGAGAGAGACAGAGTGTGTCTCTCTCTCACACACATTTTACGCTTAACAACAGTATACAGCACCACAGTACACATTCTGCATTGACAAGACCCGGCCCCTTGCTCTCTCTCTCTCTCTCACTTACAGCCCTTTCTATGTGTGTGTATATTGCATGAAATTAAAAAGTGGATTGGTTGAAAAAATCAAGAAAAGCTGTTAACATTTTAAAAAGGAGTGGGAGACTTTCATTACGTACAAACTCATTAAACAGCCTTTCAGCCTTATGCTTCAAATGGGTTCGAACCCTGCTGGCTACCCCGATTGATGCCTCACCCTTGTGTACCGATTGAAGCTTGCCCCTGCTTTGTGGGATAAGGGGGGTCCCATGGGTACTAAGCCCGCTTCCTAACGCCCAACTTTAAAAAAAAAAAAAAAGAGTATTTCGTGTTCTCTCTCTCGCATTACCTTTCTACTACCCACAAGTGGGGCAGATTGGCTAGTGCAAGGGCCCTTATAAAGGCCATGATCCACCCGAGTTCAAGTCCCACCGTTGGTCGTATATGCCCTCGTGTTTCATTCTACCGACAATGTTAATACCTCTCTCTCTCTCTCTCTCTCTCTCTCTCTCTCTCATACACACAAGAGACACATACAGAGAGACACACTTTGGACTTAACAAGAGCAAAATACTCTTGGTAAGGTTAAATTGTACTTAACAAGAGTATTTTGTGCTTTGTGTCTCCCTCTCTCTCTTTGTTTTGTGTGTATACACACTGACACACATGTTTTGAGCTTGACACCCCCTCCCTGCCCGCACTCCCTCTTCCTTGTGGCCCTATCTTTCTCACTTACATTAGTAGCACTTTTGATTTTTCCAACCTTCACTATTAGAATCCTTTCATGTTCACATCATGTTGAAAGTCTCTAATGCTTGAGCTTTCTTGTTCACATTATGTTGAAAGTCTCTAATGCTTGAGCTTTCTTGTTTCTTCAAAAGACCACACAAGAAGGTTAGGAAAACATAATTTGATTTGTCTATTTACATGTAAGTCTAAGGAGCACGTTCCCTCACCCACACTCTAGAAGCACTTCATTGATTTGGTCATTGCTACACAAGAAGGTTAGGAAAACACAATTTGATTTGTCTATTTACATGTAAGTCTAAGGAGCACGTTCCCTCACCCACACTCTAGAAGCACTTCATTGATTTGGTCATTGCTACAACTAGGTAACTGTTGGATATCAATGCTCCACCTCCCTCGTATTATATTGTCTAGGCACATGTTTGTACAGATCCATATATGTGCAATGTCTATTGTTGAGTAGCCCAAGCACTTGGTATCCTTGCATTCACATGAGAAGGTGGCCTAGCAAGCCAATTGGTTTAGAGACGGCTTGGATTAGATTTGACACATTGCTAAATAGGCTACACTGTATCATTATCCCATAATGTTCCACACATGCAGTAGTAGACTTTATACTTGGACACTCTATCGACATTGCGAGGTCCATAGTGGGGTCCAAAATGAGCCCGGATGGCCATGGGAGATAGAGCAACATCATAACAATTGCTCGTTTATAAATGGGCTCAGTCTACAACACGAAAGGCGGCACCAATTATGATCATGGACCTATGCTGCCACACCTATATAGTCCTATATAGATATACGACCAACCCTGTTCTCCATATAGTCCATCACAGTCACATCACCTGTGAGTTTACTCCATAGCTTCTACTAGCATACAACCTCCGCCGTCTTAGTAGTTCTAGATTAGCCAATGAGGCTCCCTTCACAAGAGCACAAGGGTCTATTGTATCACTTCATTAATATAATATTTACCGAAAGGAGATGATGTTAAATTTGGTCATCGACCCTTCTTCTAAGAGGGAACCCATGTTCGATGAGAATGGGTTATGGGTGGATACTTTGCCCAAAAAGGTTGAAGAGTTGCAAACCCATCTTGAATCACCTGCTATCTTGGGGCCTCCGCCAATCAATAGGACTGACAAGCCAAAGACAATCAAGGGGATTAACAATCCAAAGTCAATCAAGGGGACTTTACCCACTACCTTAGGTCCACCAATCTTTGGGTCTAACAAGCGGAATTCCTTTTTATTCGGGACTTCAAAATAGCTCGAACCACCAATGCCATGTGCAAGTGCAAAAGGTCGAATGCACCTGGAAGGCGAGATTGGGTTGGCCTTTCGGGAAGCGGTTGACAATATGTGTTTGAACTTTGAGCAAAATCTCAAAAATCTATGTTTGACCTTTAAACAAGAGCGTGTGATCTTCAAGAAAGAGCTCAAAGATCTACGTTCGACGTTTGACCTTCAAGCAAGAACGTTTGGACTTTGATCAAAAGTTCCAGGCTTTAGAGAAGAAGAACGAAGAAGAGCCCTCTCACTTCGTTTCCTCCCCTCTTCGTGGCATTCTCTTTCTCTGTTACTATGCAATTTGAGTTTAAAGTTTTGTGATGTGATCCCACTTCTTGTGAGTGTTCTTTTGTATACACCACACATTGTATCCTCGTACAGTAACCTACCCTCAAACACTTCCTTTATTTTTTTAATACACTTACCTTTGTCAACACACATTATTGTGAGAGCACAATTTGTTATGCATCTTCCTTGGCAACTCTCCTTATGGTGGAGATGGTCCCTTCTTTGCACCTTGATCATGGGTATGCTAGGTTAGACTTCATCACTATAAAGAGCATGGCCAATCTTTTTGGCAAGTTAGCTTAGTGGTTTCACCTAATATAGCATGAAAACATGTAAGCTTTTTGGCAATGACGTAGCTCAATTCAACACGAGGGGTCTTTGTTTTGATGGAGTTGTAGAAAACTTTACATACACAAAGGGTTTTAATTTTAAAAATTCAAAAACTTGTGTGGCCCAAAAAAGGGACAATTTTACTATCTCCAAATTGTTTGGAGCTTGTTTGAAAATGCCAAAATTCATATATGAGGGGGTCTACCTCTCAAGTGTAGGTCTCTAACAATGTCATTCATGTGTGTGTGTGTGTGTGTGTGTGTGTGTGTGTGTGGTTTTTAAGAAGAAGATGCTCAACATAAGTAACAAGGGCTTCTTGTTTTTCATCTCTACTTTGTGCTATGCTATTCTTTTGGTCTAAGAGCTTGACATGATCTTTACTCATAGAAATGTGCTAGTGGTAATAATAATAAGTGCTCAACCTACTATCTAAAGGATGCGACTATGGGTGGTTGCAAGATAAGGTTGATCCACTTTGTGTAATTGGGCACCCTTGATACAACCTAAAAACATGTATTTTTCCACTTTCAAGGCCGAATATCCCCTAGTTGGGGTAGGAATTTCAATTGATTGTCTTCTAATGAAACATCACATATAAAGCATAAGAAACTCACATATAAAGCATAAGAAACTCACATAACATAGAGCTTATTTTTATTTATTGGTATCTTTTTGTCTTGTTATGCTAATTTTTATAATTATCTTATGGACTTACAAGTGTTAAAAAAGATATAGTTTTTTCCATGCAAGATCTTTACAATTACAAAGGTCAATTAGAAGTATCTAATGGTGAGAAGATAGAGAAAGGTTATGTATGGTACTAAATTCAAATTTCAATTATAACGGTTGAATTTTCATGGATCATCAAAAAATTCGTTAGACTATTAGAAGGGCTATCATAGTTTTATGAAATAAATATAAATTAATGCAAATTACTTTGAACTCCTATAGATCAAAGGACTTATGGTAATGAATTTATTTAAAAAAATGGATTTGGATAAAGGATGGCCATTTTCTATTGATCATAAGGAAAAATCCTCATATTGTGTTCATAATGTCCCTCTAAGGTTTAAAAACAAGCCTAGGTATGTTTGGTAATTTAGGGTCGGTGTCCTAGTATATAGTTGGCCTTTTGTGGACCGGCTTTGCCTTTCCCTTGGATCGCTTCTTGGGGTTCTGTCATCTCCTTGCAAGGAAAGTGGTGACCCTAGGTCTTCATATAGTAGGTCAAAAGGGACATCCTTTCTTGCCATGATACTAAAAAAGAGAATATTTTATCAGTCCATTAATAACTAGTAGACGCACCATGTTCCCTTGTTAGAGTTTAAATGTTAGAATAGTGTGTTAGCACATAACCATGAGGGTAGTGGGAACTCTTGTCATGGCCGTGATTCAGAAGACTACAGAATCACGACTTGACAACCTTAATGTTTTTACTTTGTTTTAATAACAAATCATTGGTGGAAAGAATTAAGTGTTAATAATTAGAGTTATGCATGAAGGAGAAATCTTCGTGATTGTGAAGTCATGGGATTGATGTCATGATTATGGAGAGATGATGTGGTAATCAATGTGATTTAACAACCCGTGATTAGTGACATGGCAGCATGATCAATGACATGGCAATCTTTGAATCACGGGGTGTGATTCAAGAGGTGTGGTTGGTGACGTGGTACCATGACAATCACGTGCCATGATTTTGTAGACTATAGAATCACGGTAATGATACAATGTGGTTCTTATGTGGTTCTTCATTGTGTGTAGCGAGTAGAGGCAAGTAAATAAGTGGGTACTATTGAAATTACAGCATTGTGATGAGCTATGGTGGATCAAATACTAGAATCAATATCATTAACAAAGTGATTAGCAAATAATTAAGATGTGATTAGTGAGTAATTAACAAATAGCTTAATGTAGGCATGGATAATCAAAAACTAGCAAATTCTCATTAGGCCAATGCCTCAATTTATAGAGTTTACATCCAAGCATCAAATCCCACTGATTTCTCCTTGATTCACTCCTCTTTTGCTTGATTCTCTCCACCTCTTCACTTTTCCCAGAATATCTCCACACTTTCTAAATCTTCTCATGCTACCCTTTATTCTCTCTTAGTAGATTCTTCTCACCTTTTCACAGGTTCTCTCACATTTATAGATTCTCTTTTATAGCCTCTTGCCAAGGGCTTGTTCCCGCACACACCCTATTCACTTGTATATTTCAACAGGTACCCTCCAATTAGTTATTTGTATTAAGGAAGATAGAGCCGTGATTGGTTAGACATTGATTGATGATGTGTCATTGTGATTGGTGATATAGAAATGAGGCATAATTGAAGAGGCATGATTGGTGTGATTACTTAGGTCTTTCCAGGGTGGTGCCCGAATTTTATATTTTTATCTTTGTATTATTATTTTTTAAAAAATGCAAAGGCAAAACTTGTAATAATCACTGCGCGCAGTTTTATTTATGAAGCTAGATAATAGCTAGAGATGGTTTCACCAAAGTGATAGTGTGTGTAGAGACTAGGGTCATAACCCAAGGCATGCACTCTGCTCTATCTTAGTTTAGATTGAATTTGGACCAACCTTAATATTAAACTTATCTTAACTAGAAACATTTAACAAGTCAAATCAATCTTTCCTCATTGTTTAATTAGGTACTTGCATTACGCTTAAATTTGAATTATTTTCCATAGGAACACCTTACTGGTTATACTATGTTGCCTTGTAGACCTTACAAAGCCTTCGACAATTTGACCAGTCACAACAATCTTCCCTCACAGCTTGATTAGGTGTTTGCATTATGCTTAAATTTTAATTATTTTCCATAGGAACACCTTATTGGTTATACCATACCATGTTGCCTTGCAGACCTTACAACACCTCTGACATTCCCAACATCAACATGCATCTAGCATAGAGCCTCAACGCATCTTCGTCAACATATTTTGACGATCAAATCTACATCAGGAAGGGGGGTGTAAAGCTGTTGAGTGGTGAGATCTGAAATCAATTTGCTTACAACCTCTTGTATGGTTGAGAGATTCCCTACTTTTAGGTCATCATCCAACATGTTTTCATCCAATCGGATAGCCTCTTTGTAACATTGGTCAAAGGTCCATAGATTTGATATATCCAATCGGACGCATCTTCATCGATATATTCTGACGATGGAATTTGCATCGAGAAAAGGAGGGCATGTTAACCCTTGCCGTGACCTCTATGGTGTCACGCCGGCCATCGTATTATTTTAACTTCTTTTGGGCCACAAGCGTCAGAATGGTCAGAATTCACAAGAAAACCATGTATTGTACATTTTACGTGTGTGCTCATCGTTTGTCTATTGAAGGTGCACCACGGGATCTTAGGTTGAGAGTGCTAGCTTTAGAATAGGTGTTTCCACTAGCTAGAGTGGGAAAATGAGCCTGAGGACCAGACTTTTAATTTTGGCTGCCCAAGAGCGTGAAGCCTAGAGGTCACCTACAAAACCTAAAATGTAACTCTCATGACATTATTTTATGTTAATTAAAGAGAGTGCTCTTCTTCTCTATGTACTATCTTATGCTATTGCTATTGCTTGCTTGCTTCTTCCTTGTTTGAGCTATTATGTATGCTTACTTGGTTGCATGTGAGAGAGTGAGTGTGAGAGAGTAAGCTGTGAGGAGGGTCGAGCTTCCTTTGGAGTGCGACGATGGTGGTGGTAGAGTGGAGCTACGCAGAAATGTAGTCTCCTACGAGGATCCCAAGCACAAGTATTCACCATGTGTGTGACTGTCCCTGCCCTTGCATCTGTAAGCTAGGTCATAGAACATTGGCTTCTCGATTGAGCTATTTTATGTTCCCAAGTGTGGTTGGAAAAAGCCCCACGACAGTGCTGGTTTCTACACTCTTTCTATAGTGCAAGGGCTTTCCAATTGGAGAGCTAGTTAGGTAGAGTGGAAACCTCCCTTAGCATACCAAATCCTTTGTTTTTGTGAAGCCTCCCTTCAATGAATGCTTGACACCCATGTGTATGAAAGGAATCATATGCCTTCATGGGTGCTAGCAACCCTCACCCTGAAGAGGCATGCTAGGCACACATGTTGACCAATAGTATATGGGTGGCATGGAGACTCAAGATGGTATCGGTGCCTGAATTTATGCTCATGGGGGGGGCCACTTCCCTCCGTACTTGATTAGAGGGAGGGGGTTTGGAGGTGCAAATCACACATGGGTAGGAATTACAAGATGAGAAAAGGGATGAAAAGTGTAACATACCCATCTTCACTAATAAAGAAATGTCCATGTAATTATGAGTTTTTATGGTATAAAAATCAATGATTTTATTATTTGAGTCATTTCTACTTAGAATCTTTAAATTCTGAGCCCAAACTTGGAATCTGTGCGCGATTTTACCCTAATATAGGATTTTACAGCATCCAAAACGGACACCGGATCAAGCCTATACGCAAATTTCAGTCATTTTAGTTAAAAAATGCACGACCGGGCGTCCGATTGACGAACGGTCTGAACCCCTACGACCAGGAGAACCTCCTGGACAAAAAAAAATTTCACCCCCCCGGGGCGGTCCGGCACGCAAATCGAGGCGGGCGTCCCAAATTTGGGTGCCCCGCCCCAAAATTTGGGCCATACACACTTACTAGGGTGCCCGTATGATGGCCGCCCAAGAACCAAAGGACGGCCGCCCACTGTATGGTCCACACGTACCCCTACGTGGACACCCATACTGCCCCAGACCAGATAAGGTACATGCGTACCACTCCTTTCCCGGACAACCGACACCGTACCTTTCCCCTAGACCCATGCAGGCCACTGATCCATAGCCTTCGACGATACACCGTCCTTTCGTCCTTGCTTTGCGCAGTGCCCGTACCCTCACCCCTTTGCTATATAAACCCCCGGGGTGCTTCACAGACGGCACGCATCTCTGTGCTGCGTATGCCCTGTTGTACCGTCGTCCGTACCGCTGTCCGTCCCTATGTGGTGTACTTGCTGCAGTAGAGCCGCCCCTTGCAGCCGCCCCTCTCACACCCCCTCATTTGCCTCTTTGCAGATAAGCTAAATTTCCTCCATCCCCCTCTTCCTTAGAGGCAGTGTCAACTCTTCTTCCCCCCCCGTGTGAATAGACTTACAGCAGCCCCTCACAGCCTCCTCCATGTTTTTGCCCTTAAGGACATCTCACAATTCCCCCCCCCATTTGCGTAGACTTTAATAAGGGTTTTTTGCCTTAAGAAAGGGTTTTTACCCTAGTGTGCAGACATCCCTCTGAGGGGCGGGAGGATCAAGCGATGGAGCCTGAGAGGGTTACAGGCCGGCTTGAGTCCTCGCTAGCGGCCGACGATGAGGCACTGTATGGTCTCGTAGGGTTTTGCCAAGCATGTAGAGGCTGGAAGGCCGAATTCTAGATCATCGGAGGTATAAGAATAAGAGAGCCGGTTTGGCTTGTTTGGAATTGATTCATGTATAAACTTTTTATATAAATATATCTTGTCTTTGGCATGATTGTATTGTGTAAAAAGGTTGTTTTTACAAACCTTGTGAAAAAGGATTTTAATTAAGGAATATGTTTATTTATGTTAAACAATGTGGTAGGATTAATTAGAAAACAAATTGATGCGTGAGTAGTGTGGAAAGTGGGAGGATGGAATGCCCCGACGGCACCATCCTACGGACGGGTGGACCCGATTAGTTGGGTAGCTTTCCAACAGATCAAGTGAAAGCCCTACACTAGATAATTAGGTTCTTGGGCAACTCTATTCTAGAAGACTAGGCCAGCGACGGCTGTGCCTTGCGTAAGATGAGAAAAAAAGCGTTGTCTCTAGAAATCAAGTCTAGTAGTTGCCCAATTTATGATCAATTGCCCTATGGGTGATTTGATATTTAGAAAACCACGCTCCCCCTGCGGGATAGAGCTAGGTCATACCTATGAATCGTATCCTTGAATCTCTACAGGGTCAAGGTGTCGATGAATAGGAAATTTTTCCCAAGATAAGACTTAGTGGACTATCTTAAGTGTTTCCCCCATTTTAGAAGGGAGGAACCTTACAATTGGTATCAGAGCCAATCTTAGCTCCTAGGAATTGTCTTTTAAGGATTGTTTTGCAATGAAAGTTTTACCTAACATAATGCTAATTAGTAAAAACATCCTACTAAAACAAATAAGTTGAATTGATGTTTGAATGATTGTAGGAAGAGGAAGATGCCTACTCCAAGTTTCTAGTTTTCCAATGCATCTTCGAGACTGCTAGTCACTCCTCGAATTTCGAGTTCCGCGACACCATGGTGCAGATACTAGAGAAGATGTCCCTCCCTCATTTCTCTCGTATTCAAAGAGGATGGGGTAGAGATTTCTGGAGTCGTGGGCCGAGATACTTCTTCATCCGAGCAGATCAAATTGGGAACCTTACCACCGACCTAAAGCGGATTCGTTGGATTGAGAAGTTGAAGATGATCCGTTTATTTTGGTTCGTCAGTACCCCCAGGGCCGACACCTCGATGACTATAGATGGGGTTCGCATACCTCAGGATCGTTGGGTGTATGACCAAGTGATGCAGATCTTACCTGCTGCTGATAGAGTAGCTGTGTTGGGATCTACCCCAATCCAGAGTCTACCACCCTTACCATCAGATTTTAGAGTCTTAGAAACTACAGCGGAACCCCCATATTTCACCTATGTGGACCGCTCTACCCTTATGTCATAGTCAAGCCTAGGAATTTCCCTTGATGTCAAATAAGACTAATTATATTAGTCTCAAATCTTTGTAATAAAACTTGTCCTTGTAAATATTTGGAAATAAAATAATTTCAATGTTTTACTCTCCAAAAATAAGCGTTGTGCAAATATGAATCTTGTAATCTTAAAATTGTTTTTACAATGATGGCCAGGACGACCACCCTCCACTTCCCAATGCGCTTTACACCGATACCTAGGAGAAGAAGCTCCTGCTCAAGCAAATGCAACCTCCCTCCTTTAAAGGAGAAGGTTCAAAGGTTGAGAAGGATGCTGAAGTCTGGATTGAGGCGATGGACGATTATTTCTCTGCTGCCGGTACTGGAGTAGCAAATCAGTCTATGCTCACACGGTTTCGCCTCATCGGAGATGCTAAACTCTGGTGGAAACAGTGGTGCCGTGACAAAGAAGTCACCGAGCATTCTCAAACGTGGGAAGACATCAAGCAGGCAGTGAAGGAAAGATATCTTCCCCCATCCCATGAATCCATAAAGATGAATGAGTTTTTTAGTCTTAAGCAGTGCAGCTTAACTCTTGAGGACTACTATTCCAAATTTATCACCCTTCGGAAGTATGCCCCAACTATGACCACTTCCCAGCAAATGGCTCGTTTCTACCAAGGACTAAATGAACCCTTAGATTCCCGCCTTGAAGCAATGAGGCCAAGTACACTATAGGATGCTCTCATACGAGCAAAGCCCCTTGTGAAAGAAATGAAGGCTAACAAACCGAAGAATCAAAAGAGATCTTACCCTAAGGCAAATCTTAAAGATCAACCCTACAAGAAACCCCAACAGAATTTCCCCTACTACAACAGAGGGCGACAAGGCAACTCTTTTGTCCCCCCGCTCGTATGTTGCTTCTTCCAGAGAAGGCCCTCTGTGTTTTGAGTGCAATGAGCCGGGACACTTTAGAGCCAACTGTCCCAAGATGGCAACATCATTTCCCCAAGGAAGTAGAAGAAATCAAGGCCGTGGAACCCCTATCCACCAAGGTGCAAGAGGCAGTGGCCGTGGTGGCAGAGGCCGCGGAGGAGCAGTTGCTAGGACTGCCTGTGTTATAAGTGAAGAACCGACCTTGGAAACGGCTGAAGAAGAGCGCGCCACCGTCCATGCGGCAATAGAACACCAAGGTCCGAATAAACAATTTGGTGTAATCCAAACCCCCGCCGCTCATCACGGTAAGCCATTTCAGCTTTTGATTGATTGTGGCAGTACCCATTCATTCCTTTCTCCTAGGTGTTTGCAAAAATTAAACTTGGGTCAAAAAATAGCTAGAAGAATGATTGTAGAGTTAGCCAGTGGGAAAGAAGTAGTATCTCGCCACTCTATAGGAAACCTTGATTTTGAGCTGGGTAATGAGCAAACTCATGGTCACTTTAGAGTCTTGCCATTAGGAATTTATGATGGAATCCTTGGGATGGATTGGTTAATTGCAAACAAAGCTAGCATTCATTGTAACCAGGGGAGTATCACTTTTGAAAATGAGCATGGCTAAGTAATATCTATTCAGGGGATCACAGGAAAACCTAAATCTAGGGTAGTCAAGGCAAAACATCTTCTCAAGGGAACACGTAAGGGTCAGCAAGTTTTCTTAGTCAAACTCAACAAAGTCATTGAACCTAGTATGGAGACAGAACCCTCTTGGCACCAAGAATTCTCTGACATCTTCCCTTTGACGAGCTTACAGGGTTACCACCTCCTCGAGAAGTCGATCATGAAATCGAGGTGATCCCTGGAGCTCAACCCGTCTCAAAAACTCCCTATAAAATGTCCCTTCCTGAAGCCATTGAACTTAAGGAGCAACTTTCCCAACTCATTGAACAAGGATTTGTACGCCCCAGTAGCTCTCCTTGGGGAGCACCTGTTCTTTTCCAAAAAAAGAAGGACGGGACTCTCCGCCTCTGCATAGATTATCGAGGGCTAAATCAAGTCACTATCAAGAATAAGTATCCTATCCCTCGCATCGACGAACTTCTTGACAGGCTTCATGGGGCCAAAGTCTTCTCAAAAATAGATTTGAGGTCAAGTTACTATCAGATCAAAGTCAAGGAAGCAGATATACCCAAAACAGCCTTCAATACCCATTATGGCCACTATGAGTTTACTGTAATGTCATTCGGGTTAACCAATGCTCCTGCAACCTTCAACCACCTAATGCAAGATATATTCCATCCTTACTTGGATGAATTTGTGCTTGTTTTCTTTGATGACATCTTAATCTACTCCAAATCAATGGAAGAGCATGAGGAGCATGTGCGTAGAGTTCTGCAATTGCTGTGCAGACACAAACTCTATGCCAAGAAAAGCAAATGTACCTTCTTTACTCATCAAATTGAGTATCTTGGATTCATCGTCTCCAAAGATGGCATCTCAGTAGACCCCGCCAAGGTCAAGGATATTCTAGAATGGCCACCCCCTAAATCAGTTCGTGAAGTTCGTGGGTTTTTGGGAATCACGGGTTGGTATAGGATTTTTATCAAAGATTATGCCTTAGTAGCTGCACCTCTGACAGATCTTCTTAAGAAGGATTGCAAAATAGTGTGGCTGCTGCCAATCCATCAAAACAGTTTTGATCAGCTCAAGGTCATTATTACCTCTGTCCCAGTCCTGAAACTTCCTGATTTTGCCAAGGAATTTGAAGTAGTTACTGATGCTAGTAGTCTAGCACTTGGTGGTGTCTTAGGCCAAGAAGGAAGACCAGTTGCTTATACTTCCCGCAAGCTGAAGCAATATGAAGCCAATTATGCCACCCATGATTTGGAACTCTTAGCAGTTGTTCATTGCCTCAAATTATGGAGACATTATCTCTTGGGGGGCAAATTCCAGCTTGTAAACTGACCACAAAAGTCTAAAGTGGATCTTCACCCAGCCTAACCTCAACATGCGACAAAGGAGATGGATTGAAATTCTACAAGAATATGACTTCGACATCAAGTTCCGCCCTGGGAAAGATAATGTGGTAGCAGATGCACTTAGCTGCAAATCTTTCTTGAGTGCTATTTCAATGCCAAATAATCCCATTCTGGTCAAGGTGGAAGAAGTCTCATCTCATGATCCAGATTATCAGAGAATGATGAAGTTAGTAGAAGAAGGAGGAAATTCAGAGAAAGAGAAGAATCTAATCAAGGGGTACTCCACTCACGAAGGAAGCCTCTACTTCAATCAAACAGGCTATGTATCCCTAAGGATCCTGCTTTAAAGAAACTAATCCTCCATGAAGCTCATGATAGCCCTGCTGCAGGACACCCAAGCTATGCAAAAACATTAAATGCCGTACGAAGGAGCTTTCATTGGGCAGGCTTGAAAAATGATGTCCTTCGGTACTTGAAGCAATGTCTCTCATGCCAACGGATCAAAGCTGAAAGAGTCAAGATGCCTGGAAAACTTCAACCCTTAGATATCCCCCAAGATATCCCCCAAATGAAGTGGGAGTGCATTAGTATGGATTTTGTCACAAGTCTCCCCACTGTTCAAGGAGGATATGACTCCATTCTGGTAAGTAGCTCACCTTATACCAGCAAAGAAGACCTTCAAAGCTTCTGATGTTGCTCGAATATTCATCAAGGAAGTCCTCAAACTTCATGGTCTCCCAAAAAGGATAGTAAGTAATCGGGATTCTGACTTCACTTCAAAGTTCTGGCAGTCTTTATTTCAAGCCCTGGGAACTCAACTTTGCTTTAGCACAGCTTATCATCCAGAGACCGATGGCCAGACTGAGAGAGTCAATCAAGTAATTGAAGACATTCTCAGAGCATACTGTGGACGGGAACCAAGAAGGTGGATTCAATACCTTCCTCTGGTAGAATTTGCCTACAATGCGTCTTATCATCAAAGCATAGGAATTTCACCATTCAAGGCACTCTATGGGCAAGAATGCCTGTCTCCTCTAAATATCTCTGACCCAACCATAAGAGTTGAGGCATCCAGGAAAATGCTCGAAGAAATGGAGGAACAAACCAAGGCAATCCAAAAGGATATTAAAGCTGCCCAAGATCGACAAAAGCATTATGCTAACAACAAGAGGTCTGAAAGGATCTTCAAGGAAGGAGACAGAGTTCTTCTACGAGTGCGACCCAAACGAAGTTCTCTATCATTGGGAAATATAAGAAGCTTAGCCCTAGGTATTGTGGTCCTTATACAGTTATCAAGTGTCTAGGTAAAAGTGCCTATAAACTCCAACTCCCAGCCCATATCAAAGTCCATAATGTATTTCATGTAAGTTTGTTAAAACCATATGTCCCCAGTCTCGAGCATATTCTTGATGATGAACAAGTTGTAATCCCTACTCAAGGAGTCCTTGAATTACAGCCCAGTAGCATCATAGATTCTAGGGAAAGGCAACTCCGAAATAGAACTCTTGTAGAACATCTTCAAGGAAGGAGACAGAGTTCTTCTACGAGTGCGACCCAAACGAAGTTCTCTATCACTTGGGAAATATAAGAAGCTTAGCCCTAGGTATTGTGGTCCTTATACAGTTATCAAGTGTCTAGGTAAAAGTGCCTATAAACTCCAACTCCCAGCCCATATCAAAGTCCATAATGTATTTCATGTAAGTTTGTTAAAACCATATGTCCCCAGTCTCGATCATATTCTTGATGATGAACAAGTTGTAATCCCTACTCAAGGAGTCCTTGAATTACAGCCCAGTAGCATCATAGATTCTAGGGAAAGGCAACTCCGAAATAGAACTCTTGTAGAACATCTAGTACAGTGGAAAGATTACCCTGAAGAGGATGCAACTTGGGAAGATGAAGCTACACTCTTAAAGGATTATCCCGAATTCATGACGAGATGAGGACATCTCGATTTCTTTAAGGGGGGAAGGATGTAACATACCCATCTTCACTAATAAAGAAATGTCCATGTAATTATGAGTTTTTATGGTATAAAAATCAATTATTTTATTATTTGAGTCATTTCTACTTAGAATCTTTAAATTCTGAGTCCAAATTTGGAATCTGCGTGAGATTTTACCCTAATATAGGATTTTACAGCATCCAAAACAGACACCGGATCAAGCCTATACGCAAATTTCAGTCATTTTAGTTAAAAAACGGCGACCTTTAAACCTTAATAAATGCACGACCGGGCGTCCGATTGACGAATGGTCTGAACCCCTACGACCAGGAGAACCTCCCGGACAAAAAAAAAAATTCCGCTCCCCGAGACGGTCCGGCACGCAAATCGAGGCAAACGCCCCAAATTTGGGTACCCCACCCCAAAATTTGGGCCGTACACACTTACTAGGGTGCCCGTACGATGGCTGCCCAAGAACCAAAGGACGGCCGCCCACTGTATGGTCCACACGTACCCCTACGTGGACACCCATGCTGCCCCAGACCAGATAAGGTACATGCGTACCACTCCTTTCCCGGACAACCGACACCGTACCTTTTCCCCAGACCCATGCAGGCCACTGATCCATAGCCTTCGACGGTACACCGTCCTTTTGTCCTTGCTTTGCGCAGTGCCCGTACCCTCACCCCTCTGCTATATAAACCCCCGAGGTGCTTCACAGACGGCACGCATCTCTGTGCTGCGTATGCCCTGTTGTACCGTCATCCGTACCGCTGTCCGTCCCTATGTGGCGTACTTGCTACAGTATAGCCGCCCCTTGCAGCCGCCCCTCTCACACCCCCTCATTTGCCTCTTTGCAGATAAGCTAAATTTCCTCCATCCCCCTCTTCCTTAGAGGCAGTGTCCTTAACTCTTCTTCCCCCCCCCCCCCCCCCCCCCCCCCGTGTGAATAGACTTACAGCAGCCCCTCACAGCCTCCTCCACGTTTTTGCCCTTAAGGACATCTCACAATCCCCCCCCCCATTTGCGTAGACTTTAATAAGGGTTTTTTGTCTTAAGAAAGGGTTCGTGCGTCATACTCTTTTGCTCATACGGCGAGCAAACGAGCTCAGAATTCAGATCCGACTGAAGCGTTTCGATCGCAGCAGCGAGCTCTACAAGGCGACGCCTAAGATGGCCTCTTCTCGGAGACGTCAAAATATTACCTCAAGAGGAGCGCGCAATAACGAGATGAGGGAAGATGCTCCCAATGCGGCTCCAGCCCTCCCTTTTCAAGCTCCTCAAAGAAATGGTGGCCAGGTTAGCTTGGTTAATTTTTAAAAGAAGAGATTTTTTTAAATTAGTGTTAATAAATGGTATCTTTTCCTTTTAAAATGACGACATAAAAATTGTATGAAGTTACGAATTATGTGATGCTGTATTCGACAAATTGCGTTGAAATTGTTATCTTCACGAATTGTGAATGCTATATTTAATAAGTTGCATTGAAGTTGTTATCTTTAGAATTCAAGATTTTTTTTTGCTTCAACGCTAACTCCGTTCCGTGCTTGTGTAGCCGGGCGACATCGTTAGCAAAGCCCGAGAATGGCCCAAGGTATCCCTCATACCATTGGGAGAATAAGGATCGCCGATTGAGGCGAGAGATTATGAGGCTGCCTAGTTCTGAGGGCCCAGGCTAGTGCGGTAAATAAGCCCACCCTAGTGTGCAGACATCCCTCTGAGGGGCGGGAGGATCAAGCGATGGAGACTGAGAGGGCGACAGGCTGGCTTGAGTCCTCGCTAGCGGCCGACGATGAGGTGTATGGTCCCGTAGGGTTTTGCCCAGCATGTAGAGGTTGGAAGGCCGAATTCTAGATCATCGGCAGTATAAGAATAAGAGAGCCGGTTTGGCTTGTTTGGAATTGATTCATGTATAAACTTTTTATATAAATATATCTTGTCTTTGGCATGATTATATTGTGTAAAAAGGCTGTTTTTACAAACCTTGTGAAAAAGGATCTTAATTAAGGAATATGTTTATTTATGTCAAACAGTGTGGTAGGATTAATTAGAAAACAAATTGATGCGTGAGTAGTGTGGAAAGTGGGAGGATGGAATGCCCCGACGGTACCATCCTATGGACGGGTGGACCCGATTAGTCGGGTAGCTTTCCAACAGATCAAGTGAAAGCCCTACACTAGATAATTAGGTTCTTGGGCAACTCTATTCTAGAAGACTAGGCCAGCGGGCTGTGCCTTGCGTAAGATGAGGAAAAAAGCGTTCTCTAGAAATCAAGTCTAGTAGTTGCCCAATTTATGATCAATTGCCCTATGGGTGGATTGATCTTTAGAAAACCACGCTCCCCCTGCGGGATAGAGCTAGGTCATACCTATGAATCGTATCCTTGAATCTCTACAGGGTCAAGGTGTCGATGAATAGGAAATTTTTTCCAAGATAAGACTTAGTGGACTATCTTAAGTGTTTCCCCCATTTTAGAAGGGAGGAACCTTACAAAAAGTAATCCCACACACTACAACACGTCAGAGGCATAACAACGTTTATTGAGCATTTATTTTATCGAGATATGTAGGGGATTCCACTCACTGCCTCTCGCAGCCAGCAACAAAATTTCACTGCTAGGCACTGCTATAGGCAGTGCTATATAGGAAGTGCCTATAGCAGTGAATTTTTGCTATTTCGCAGCGCTTACAGTAGTGCTTTTTCGTTGTGCTTTTTCATTTGCTGAGCATCAAAAATTTACTTTTATACTGTGATTTTGTTGTTGTGCAGCGAAAATAGCAGTGAGATTACGCTCCTATTTTCATTGCATAAAATTCCAGGATGCTGAATTTAAGTTATACATACACACTGAAAATGATTTATAGTTTTAAAAAAACATCCATCAGAACCTTTAGAGCCATGTTTCAAGCAAAAAAACAAGATACTTGAAAACTTTTGAGAAGTGAAACAATGGCAAGATCATGAATCTATCCCATCTTGTAATAAATCCATATGTGTTGCTTCATCAATGTCTATATCTAATGGAAGCTCAATGAAAAAATATGGAAGCTCAATGAAAAAATATGGGGTTCCATATCAATATCAATATCACTATCATGATCCAATGAAGCATTATCATGATTGATAGGTGACTCATCATCTTCTTCGGATTAATGTTTCTTATGCCCTTGATCGGTCCCCTCCAAAATGTTTTCTTCAGCGTCTTCTTCCCAATAAGCTGATTTGAGGTAGTACTTGCACCTCATCCAAATATTAGACCTCCACATCTTGATCTTGAAAGATGTTTTAAATGAGGAGAAACTTGTATAATATACCACCACTTTGGATCAATTTGATTGGTCACAAACTAATATCACAAAGCAAAGGGGTTACACTTTATTATACTACATTAAGATTTAATTTGGGATTGGTTGGGTTACTAACCTGTTGGCAGTGTTGAGGTAGTACAAAAGTATCTTTCTCATCATTCCAAAACTTGGTGGAATTAATTTGAAAGAATCCATTTGGATGTCAATTACTTGAGAACCTCTATATATCAGCTTGAACCATTTGACATCAAAGATGAATAGACTAAATGCTCTAAATCCAACCTAAGGAATATCTTGAATAGTTTCACAATACTGAAGATTGCCCTCTATGACATTGGTATCATGTCTACTAGCTCGAATTTCTTGCTCAAAAGTTGCGATCACACCACAATCAAATGTGTTTCTTTTAGAATCCACATGCTTCATGCGAAAGTGCCTTTCCTTTGACCATATTACATTATATAGTTTGTACTAACATTAAACAAAACCATGACATTTAGTATAGTGCATTAAACAAGGTATGCATGAGATAGAGATGAAGAATGTACTTACTTGAGGGTCACATTCGCTTACATACTCATGCTCTTCTCTTGTGATCATCTCTCCATTTTGTGATGCCATTGATATTGCCATATGAAGCCATTATATATTGATCACATTTGGTAGAGGTTCCAAGAAGCTAGGCGGGGATGGCAAGCATCGATTTGCTCTTCTTAAAGCTCTTCTCTCATCCTTTCATCTATTGATTGCACCCTTGTATCTCCCAATCCACTTCTCCATAATGGGACCATTTAGAATGCATAATGTATTCACCTTGTGGCATAATGCTTCATCCAATCTTTGTTGCATTCCTTTTCCTTCAGGCACATTAGTGTTAGTTGGTCAACCTCCTCATTGCTCCACAATCGTGGCATGGAAGGATCTATGCGAGATAGATGTTTTGAGATATACACAAGATACTCTTGCATCAGCCATGCTTGCTTCTGGCCTTGCTCTTTGTCTCACAAATTCCTTTAGGGATTTCATGAACCTTTCAAGGAAAAACATCCATCAAACATGAACAACACCACATAACGCCACTTCATCAACCAAATGCACCACAAGATGCAATTGGCTAGTGAGAATTGTTCTAGGAAAGTTATCCTCGATCATACACATTTCCTCAATAGCATTGAGATGAGCCATCTGTAGAGCGGTTCTCTCTACCGTGCAATATAGTGCTCATAGAGTACTACCGATCAACAAATGTGTTAAGAAACTAGGTGGTTGCAAGTCATTTATGCATGTATCCATCCATTGTTGTGCTTGAACCTCCTCGGGTAATCTACGTTGATTTGGTCCTCTCTCTGGTACTCTCACATCAAGAAGGTTATGGCGTTGGGGTGTAATTCCCACAATTTGTTTCATTAAGCCCGTGCCATATCGTCGAAAGTAAGAGCGGCATAGCCAACAAATGTGTGAAGCTTCCCCTAATACGAGTCGTGCACACTCTTGACAATGTGGAAATGGATGATACTTTTGATAGAATAAAGTGACAAAGTGATGCCCACAACAAATTTCGCCTAAGGGAGCATAAAAGTACCTAGAATGAGTTTGAAAAGGAGGAGCACTATAACCCCCGCGATGTTCAGATTGAGTACTATCAGGGTCAATGCATGGTGGACATGTATCTCACCAAGTATCCATCAGGAGGTATCTGGGCGTAGAACAATGAAATTTAGAAACTTCAAACTTTATACACTCATATCCATTATTACAATCCCTATCAAAAACAATGTAGATAAGATCATCTCAAAAAGAACACAATCCTTTGGTTTTGGGTATGTCCTTCTTAAGAGGTGGGAAGGTAAGCAATTGTCGAGGAATTTGAGCAAGATAAGAGGATTTAGGCAGTGAAGTGCTAGAATCTATGCTCAAAGGAGTCTCATGTAAAGTTGGATTTGTCTTAGGTACACAAGGTCATGGTGGAATTGTGTAACAAGGAGAAATTGGGGCAACTGGTGATTCAATACATGTTTGGAGAAGGTCAACATAAGTAGATTTGTAGGTGCTATTACAACCACCTATCCTATCTTGAAGAGGTTGTGTTGATTTCCTTTGCACCCACTGATATGAAAAACCAAGAGTGGCTTTTGGAATCTTATTGATACACTCTTCTGGCTCTAGCAAACCATGGCATTTGGGAAGCCAAAGTGCAGTTGCACCCTCATAATAGCCTTGTGCTTTAAGAACATGCTTTGGGACCCAATGAGTAACAATCTGAGGTTGAGGCTTGGAAAAGATATGCTTTTTAGGAGGTTTAGCAACTAGGCTAGATGGTACAAGTTTGTACGCATCTTTGGGTAGCCAAATTGACAATTCCTTCTTGCCTGGCCTTCTTTGAGCAGTGACTAGAGTAGTTGGAACATGCCAGCCATGGCCCTCATTTGAGGACTCATCGATTATCCACATCATTTGTCTTGGAGCTTGAAGAGCAGATGTTGAAATTGGGTTGTGTAAGTTAGAACTACCACCCTTTTGACATGATAAAACTCGTGGAGCAGCAGATCCCAAGATGCAATCAGAATCAATTTGCAATTTGTATTGTCTATTCTTCCAATCTAATGAACAATTAGTAGCACTTAACCACGATCGACCAAGAACAACCTCTACCACCACTGCCTTGGACTTACTAGCCACATAAAAGGGAACTGACATCCAGTGATCCTGAATGGACATCATAATGACACATTTTCCCTCTATAGGGTTATCTTCACCTGAGAAGCTTCGTAAGTCAATAGGAATGTGCACAAGTGTTGGTTGTCCCAAGGCTACCCATGTGTCAAACGAGAGAACATTATAATCTACACTAGAGTCAATTAAGGCAGAGACAAAGTAGATAGTCTCATGAAGATAAAGACACACATGAATATTGAAAGGATCGACATATTGTTCATCAGTAGCCAACTGTAAGGTCAACACAGAAGCCTTGCGATGCTCCTTGGCTTTTGCAACTCTAGCTTTAGCCTCTTCTTAAGCCTGACGTTTAAGTAGGTCATGTGCTTCTTTCCGTGTGTTGGCAGCATGCATTTGTTGAAGCATGGCTTCAGTTAGTGGTTCATTGTATTTCTTGAGACGACTTCCATTAATGAAGTTACACCTTCTGTGTCTCTAAACGCACTGCACCAGTAGGAGTAAGCTCATTAATCACAAACGGTCCTAGGCCACGTTTCTTGAGCTTTCGCTTATGCTTCTTAAGTGTGTACAAGAGCACAAGGTCCCCCTTTTTGAATCGACCAGTTGTTACATTTCGATCATACCATTGCTTTTGTCTCCTCTTCTCGGCATACATCCCCCTTACCGCCAATAAGCGGGTCTCATCAATCTTTTCCAATTCATCAATGCATTGAGAAAGCTCATGACCAGTCCAGTCCAATTGTTTAGCAACTCGTAGAGTAGGTACAAGAAATTCAATGGGAAGAATTGCATCTAGCCCAAAAGCAAGCTCAAATGGGGTTGCACCCACAGATGTTTTATAGGCTGTTCTATATGCCCAAAGAACTGAGTGCAACTTTTGCTCCCAATCCGTCCTATGTCCCTCAACAATCTTTGTGAGTGCCGTGCAGAGAATCTTGTTAGTACTCTCAGCTTGACCATTGGTCTGGGGATGATATGGTGCAGAATGCTTGTGAATTACCAGAAATTCTTGAAATAAAAATTCTATGACCTCATTCACAAAGTGCACACCTTGATCACTAACAATTTCAATAGGTAAGCCATAGCGTGTAAACACGTACTCATACAAGAACTTGGATGTGGTTCTGGCATCATTTTTTACTGTAGCCTTTGCCTCTACCCATTTGGTCAAATAGTCAGTGGGTGGTGACTATAATATATTCGGCATGCGTGTGACGAGCTGGAGGTTTAATGGGACCAACAAAATCAATACCCCATTTGGCAAAAGCACGTGTGCTTAACATAGGCCCACAATGGCATATTGTCCTTTGTGATGGGAGGTTTGGCCCTTTGACAATCATCACAACGTTTTACATATTCTTCGGCATCCATTTGTAAGGTTGGCCACCAAAGCCCAGACCACCTAATCAACTTAGCTATGCTATATGCCTTTTTCCCTGCAACTCGTTCCAAAACGTGATCCGTGATTGGAAGTGGGTAATAATCATGTACAGTAGCTGCATTTACCTTCTTGAGGTTTACACATACTCGAAGTTTTCCATTTTTCTTGGCACCACTACAATAGGGGAGACCCATTCAGTGTGTTCAATCTCATAGATAAATTTTGCCTCTAAGAGCTTGTCTATTTCTTCTTTTATCTTTCGTGCAAAATTCTCATTGTAAGTATAAGGACGTTGCTTGGAAGGCTTTGCATCCTCTCGCAATGGAATTGTATGCTGACATATGCTTGGATCAACTCCTTTGATTCGAGTGTTAAATCCTCCACTGAGATGACTTCCTCTACATGCAGTGCTGTTGTGGATGCATCCCCATAGTACAAATCATCTAGAAGGTCACGTGGTTGTACCATTCATATAGGAATAATGTCATATCCATCTGAGTCACAAAATTGAATTGGCTTAGGTAAAGCACATGTCGATAATGTTGCAAGGACATGACTCCATTCTAGGGGATCAATTAAGTGCTCAGGGAAGGGTTGTGGAATGTATGCCTCATCTGATACACTTCGATTACCCTTAAGTCTTTCAGTGTTGAAATCCTTACATGAGGCTCCACACATCCACAGATCTTCTCGCCCATCTGACAATGTAACTCTTGAGCCTTCAGATGAAGCAGAATCAAACTCATCTATTGGAGACCGCGTTACATCACGATATGAGTGATTCTTTAGGTTGACCCTTGTGATGACAGAATCATGTCGAAGGTACAAATAATTGTATCCCCAATCTTGAATCATTTGAAATTGTCACATGAATGGTCTACCCAATATCACTTCATAGTTTGGATGCTTTCCAAAATCCACTACTGCAAATGTGTGCTCATATTCAATCCCACATGTGGTGACCAATATGTTCTCTAGCAGCCCAATGGGATGTTCTAAGCTTCCATCTGCTAGCTGTGCAAGCGCATCCTAGTACTCCTAATAGCTGGTTTGCCCCACTTTTCCCAAATGGACCTTGTCACAATGCCCACTCCTGCACCACTATCAAGTATTGCAGTTGAAGCTACTTTTCGCACTTCTAATGTGAGGGTAGCATTTCCCTGATCGTCCTCACAAAATTTTCCTACTTTGTTGATAGGAACTGGCATAACATGCTTTGTCTCAGGGTGTATAGTACATTGATGGTGACCCTTTTGTAGCAATACCTGCTCTGACAAACATGTGGCAATATCATTCCACAACTCTGGTCGAAGCTTTATCAAATCAAGCAAAGGTAAGGTACAAGCCACTGGTGCTGACAAAGTAGCTTGCACGATACCCATATCCATCTCCTTTGTCAACCTTCTATGCATGGAGGGTATCCTCAAGGTTTGAGAACAGTTCTCATATTCTCCCAAATAAGATGGTAAGGTTTTCATTGTATGCTTACTTCTAGGAGAAGCAATTGTTTGAACTTCCTCCAGGATGCTTGGGTGTCTTAAGTTGTTTTCTGTGCCCCCGGTAAAATCCACTTCAGAGAATGGAGGTGAAATAATAGAGGACATATTCTCATTAACTTTCTCATGAACTGCTGCCCACGTCTCATTTGCCATGTCCTCATTAGCATCAATAACTTCATCATTGCATGGGAAGGCAAGACTAGGTGGTGGCAGAATACCTTCTTTCAATGGGGTGTCAATTGGTGCCGACTTCTCGCTATGTGAGATCAGCTCACTTTTCATTTCCCAACTTGATGACACTTCTGGTATGGTTTCTAATGTTGGCTTAAGAGAAGTGGGGCCTCGAGGGATAGGTGGAGGTGGGCCCTCAAGTATTGATTGAGCTTCCCTAATGAGTTGCTGATGTACAGCTAGATTGATCTTCTCCTCACGAGGGTTTGGGTATTCTTGAAGCTTCTTGGGTAGCTCAGATAAAGCTGCAATGCGACTTCTATGAGTATCAATGATGGCATCTAGAGTCTCGTTCACCTTATCCACAAAAACAAAACCCCCTGAACTATCCTCAGTTGTGGTAGCCTCATCTTGTTTAGCGCTAGGCCCAGGTTGAGGTTGATGCTCCTCATGCACTTCTTGGGATGATGTAAAAGCTTGATCCTTCATGTTTTGTTTAGAGACTTCTTGAGAACTACTGGATGCACTCTTAGTTTGCTTGTTGCGGTTCTTTTTCCTCCTAGTGGTCCTTTTTCTATTGGAATGTAGGGTCTTGTCTAGATTTGCCTTTGCATCCCTAGTTCGAGGTGTCTCATCAGTCTGCATTTCGGCATTTCGTGTCTGTGATCTAGTCATGACTCTAAGTGGCACGACATCCTCATTCTCTGATGAAGGTGGCGATGGAACTGCCTCTACAAAGTTGAGTGAGACCTTTGGTTCAGAGGTGCCTTTCTCATGTGGTTTCAGCAAACAATCCTTTGGAAAGTGTTCTACACAACACCCTAGACAATATCTTTCAATTGGTGGAAACTGTGGTACTACTGTATTGGATCGAGCTGCTTGCCTTGGGCGATGTGGACAATCACGAGCCCAATGGGGTTCTCCGAACTCATAACAGGGGCCCATTAGTTTGGCTTCTACTTTCCTTTGCTGCCATTGACCTGAGGGGCCTGGAGTCCTAGGTTGGTATCCGCCTAGCAACATCAAAGAATTTTGTTCCCCCGGTTGAGGCTCCATCCAATGCTTGGCTTGGATATGCGAGACTTTCAAAGAGATTTTCCTTGGATGAATATGATGCATATTCCTCCTCCACATAGCTTGGGTTTACCAAGTCTCTACACATATTTAAATTGTCGTAGTCAACAAACCTCACAGGAGCAGTCCCAGGAGCAGGAGGTTGAGCTCCAAGTACAGGTCGTGCTTGCTCTTGTGCCATCGATGGCTTACGTTCAAAATTAGTATACTGTTGATGCATTTGTGGAGCCACTGCACCCCTTTGCTGCTCATGCTCCCGTCTCATTCTTGCAATGCGAGTACATTCCTGTGTGGTGTGGGTATAATTCCAAGCACAGGCCCGGCACCACTTCTTTGTGGGTTGGTTTGTGACTAGAGGAGAAAAGGTATTACATTCTTCGGTTTTATGGTTACCGCCACATGCTCCACAAAGATGAGGACCTGTAGGTAGTACATTCCTCATTCGCTGGCTACTGTTGTTGTGGTTGCATGGGTGGGCGATAGGTTTGTCCCAATCTCCTTAGTACTAGGTTAGCTATGTGGTCTAGATTTACTAGTGTGCTAGACCCTGAACTTTGGTCATCACCCCACTGATCTCTAGGTTGCAACTCAGGGCCAGTACCATCTTGGAATTTGAAGTTATCTGTGAAATCCATAGCATCATGGCAACACTCATTGAAATTTGTATGCTTCTTTGCATAGAGATGTGTGTGCAGTGTTGAATTTTTAAGTCCTTTTAAGAAGAGAGAAATTAATCGACTCTTCTCATCTTCTGGGCAACGATTAATGTACTGCTTCATCCTATTTACACAGTCTCTAACACTCTCAGTCTCGCCTTGCTTTAAAGAGTAGATGTTTGCTACTGTGTCATGCTAAATCCCCATCAAACGAAAAAGCAGCAATGAATCTCTCTTCCAAAACTCGTAAAGAAGATTTGTCTGAAGCCTCTAGTGCCTGAAACCAAGCAAGGGCCTTTCCCTCAAGAGTGAGCCCAAATCCTTCAATTTGCGTATGCTTGCTCATCTCGAACTGCTTGCCTAAATGCTTCTACATGGTTATCTGGATCTCCCGACCCTTCGTACTTCTTTACCAGTTTCTGAAGAGTTGATGGCCTTACTCGTCTTGAATACTCATCATCGGGCCTACGACCTCTCACTCTCAATGGAAACTGTTCCTCTCTTTGGTAAGATGGTCCACATGCATCCCAAATTGGTGTGGGTCCCCTATTACCTGCCTCACCAACCCCCTCCAAAGATCTTGTTACCCGCATTTCAGGAGGTGCACTTATGGGAGGCCGAGTTGGCTCCCCTACCCTCCGATTGTCATAGTGAGAGAAACGTTGTTGTGGTGTGATCTGTGGTCGCACTTTTGGTGTAGGATAATATCTTGGTGCTAGAGTTGGGCTACTTGCAGTGGTCCACTTTGATGTCGAGGGTCCCTCTCTAGTGAATTCTCGTAGGGGAGGAGCAACAGTTTCTCCAAGAAAGGCTGTCTCTCCTGGTTTAGCTATATTAGTTGAGAACACTTCCATGAATAATGGTTGTCCTCTCCACGTGAGCTCACGAATCTCCTTCCAATCTAAGGTTCGGTATTCATTGGCCCATTTATCAACGATTCGATTCTTGTATCCTGCAAGCTTCTCGACTACCACCACAAGTGCTAGAGGAAGATCTAGCTCTGGCAATCTAATTGTGGCATAATATCCTTCTAAAGAGTCCTTATAGACCTCTTGAAGTGGGTCATCCTGAAAGACTTTTTTCACTGGAATTTGTCGTACAAACTCCCATTGGTTCTCAGGCCCCTGATCCATTTTGCTCTTGCCTTTCCTGTCCCTTTCCAAATTTAGATCTACAGAAAGTAAATCATCTATGGATGGCTTTGAGGACTGGGCATTGGATGGTCTAGGCATGTCCAGCTCAATGAGCCAATCATCTCTAGACTCCCTTGCTCCGGAAGGCTTCGATAAGTCTAGGAACTCACTCTTAGAGAGTCCTCCTAATTTGTCTACATTCTCTGGATGATAGGTGACTTCGTAGCGAACACCATCTCCGTCCATGTACATGTTACCCTGGTCATTGACTAGAGGTGCTCTATCAAGCTCTGAGAAAAAGTCTGCAATCTTAACGAGATACCGTTGTTGTGGATTCCTAAAGATCTCAACTCCTTGAGCATTCGTGTAGACATATTGAAGTCTCACATTGAGTGGTAACCCCATGATGTCGGCTTCAAATGGATTAAAATATCTTGTGGGTGTCCTATTTGGGGCTAGGTTCAAGTTGGCTCAAACTTTGCCAGAACCCATTTTGAACCCCCTCGAACACATTAGGCTAAAAAAATAGCGTATTTTTCCGAATGGAAAATCGCCTAAAATTTACCAGTTTCCCATACTGACTCACTATGGGAAAATGGTTCCGGGACCGAAATTTCGACGATGGGTGTATTCTAACTCCTCTCGAAAAGTTAGATAACCTCCCAATTTTTTGCGGCAGAAAATGAAAAATTTTCACTCTTTTTTTTTGTGCACCCCCTTATCCGGTGCGGTGGCGGTCTTTATGGTGCGGTGTGTGGGTCTCTCCGCGCGGTGCGCTGTTCACACACAACCGCCTTCTTTTATTATTATTTTTTTCTTTTTTGAAGTGCGTGTGCAGTGAACTCAATGCGTGTGTACAGATTTCAGTTTCTCTACAGGTGCAGGTTTAACAGAGAACTAAAATGCAAGTTTAACAGAAAACTAAAATGCACAAAATTAAAGATGTAGAAAACTAAACTAAGCTAAGAATAGAAAATAAAATGAACATGCAGAAAAATGAAATTGTAAAAATTATCCTCAAACAAAATGACAGAAATGCAAAACAGGCCTCTCTCTTTCGCACAAAAATTGAAATTGGCAGGTTTAGCTCCTACCTCCAATCCTTCCCGTGTGTTGAATCCTTGTCCTGACCTCAAGGGAGAGGCGTAGCTAGCCAATCGCACTCAAATTGCAAGACAATAAAGAGAATTTAACAACAGATTAGTCTTAAATAAGTACCAAAATTAGTCCCAAAGCCTGCTCTCCTATCCAACAGTTTTGCAACCGATTAGAGCTTAACAAGGAGTGGTAGTGTGTGTATGGTGCTCAACTAATGTAGGCACTCGAGCGGCGCCATTGTAGAGAGGTTCTCTCTACCGTGCAATATAGTGCTCATAGAGTACTACCGATCAACAAATGCGTTAAGAAACACAATGTCAATCCGAGGACTCGACCCGATTAGTGCATGAAGGCTTATCCCTTGCGGGAGAGCTCACATTCACGAGCCACCACTTGACGATTCAACCATTCAACACCTCAATCAATCTCTCAATCCCTTAAACCCACTACACTAATCAAGAGAACAAGCAATGCATGGCAATCTCTTAATCCCATTCAAACATTGATTAAATCTTAGCTTTCCCTAATGCCTGCAAATCCATAAGCGTGCATCTACTAACCCACAAGCTTAAGAAAGCATAGAATGTAACATTCACAAACCCACAAGCTCATAGAGAGAGTCTATCCATGAATAACTCGCCAAACTGAAGTTGCCAATGAAGTGGGCAAAAGCTTGCATCAATGGAGACTACACACACACACACACACACACACACACACACACACACACTACAAGCATGCAGCATACTCAAGAGAAAGAAAGAAGCATTCAACTAATCATAGATTAATCTACTTCAATGATGCTAAAACAGATGGACATTAGTTAGGGTTATTTGGTGTGTGAACATAGCACATGTAGTGTGTGTGGTTTGTAGTCTTCTTCAATTATGCATTGTGTGAGAGTGGATATAGCTTTCCCCTATGGTTAGTGTTACATCAATATATTAGGGTTTTTTCTCATGTGTGTGTGATCTCTCTCAATCTGTCTTTTATCATGGTATCAGAGCCTTGTGCGAGTCTATTAGGGTTTTGTGAGTGAGTGAAGAAGAGGGAAAATTCTATTTTGGAGCTATCCATTGGAGCTTGGATCTTGGAGAAAAGAGAAGCTTGGAGAACACACCTACTCAACAGATCTGAAAGCTAAGTACCACGGTAAGCAAAGCTAAACACCCTTGAGTGGATTGCAGGTGATTTGACACACAAGCAAAGCAAGATTTGAGTTGCCCAAAGCAAGTGAAAATTCTGGCTTTACAAGCTTTAATGGAAATCTTGAGATCTTGATTGGAAGAGGAAAATGCATGTAATAGGTGAAGGACACATGTATGTGGCATTGGTGAATGGACTAGCAACTTTTATGCAAGCCCTTGATTGATTTGGAGCAAATCTATGCATTGAGCAAGAGGGACAATCATTGTTGGAAGCCTCACAAAAATAGATAATACATACCACAAATTAGAGCCATTAGAGGGTCACACTATGCAAATTTATATGATTAGGGCATAGTGCAAGCTCTTATATCTCACCCCAAACACTTTCCGCATTCAACCAAAGAACTTTGGAGGAATTAAATCAACTACAAGGAGGCTAAAAATTAGCGCAGAAATTCACCATGGAGAATAAAAATCATATGAAGCTCAAACTGATGTATACCTTGCACAAGAAGCTTAGCAATTGACTCCCACATGTGTATTTACCTTTGGATAGAACCCACAAGATCTCATTTGGGTGTGATGAAGCAAAAGGAGTTGGATTAAGCAGGATTAACAGGTTTGTTAATTGTGATTATTGTTGTAAATCATCAATTACTCTTTCACTACTCAAAATTGGAGCAATTCCTCTTATACGAAGGTGGAGCAACATCATGCGGAGATAATGACATGGACCTAAGATTTGGATGCATATCAAATTAATTGGAAGTGGATTAGTGCCGGTAATTAATAGTTTATAAGTTTCCGACCAAAACAAAGAACTACTTTTGGTATATAATTAGTACTTGGTGATCTCAGATGATGTTTGTATGCAACATGGAGGATGTATCGATGTGAATGTACATGGTCCACACTTGATTTGATCATTTCCCAGTGATTTAGAGGATTGGAAGGCTCGGTAAAACCTGTTACAGTAGGGCATAGTGGACTGTTTGTACATAGTTAAGCTCAAATGCTATGTGGGTGAGCTTGTATGCATAATGCGAGCAAATTAAAGGTTTTTGGAAAGTGGAGGACTGTTTTAGATGCATTTCTTAGATTTTGTGAGCGGTGCCAAGTTGTTTTCAGCTTTTGCAAACAGTGTTTTTGACTCCAAGAAGTTATCACCCATAAAAATTGTGGGATGTGTGGATAGTATTAGTGCCAAAGTATATGTATGTATGTATATGCATGTCTGAGTTGATTATTGGAAATCCTCAGTGAACATTGTGCTAAGCAAAATGAGTGTGAAATTCTCGATAAAATTGTTGGTGAAAAGCTTGATATACACATCTTCCGCATCTCGAAGTATCGTATGAAAAATTTCCTCAAGGGCAAAGGACTATGGAACTTGGTGATAGGCGAGGAGACGGGGCCAAGGGTTCCCCAAATGAATGCAACACCTACCTAGCTTACAGCACATTGTAATTGGATAGAGAGGGCCTTTAAAGTGTTGCATTATTTCTTGATTTGTGTAACAAACACCATGTTATGCCATATACAGGACACACATAATCCCAAGAATGCATGGGATACTTTAGTAAAGTTGTATGATACGACTACATCACCAAAGAAGATGCAACTGAAGCAGAAGATAAATGGTGTGGTTCAAAACAATAGGAGCATAAATAATTATGAACAAGAGATCAAAGAATGTGCTGATGCACTAGCATCTATTGGTGCCCCCATGGATGATGATGATTTGGTAGCCATTACATTGAATGGCTTGGGTAAGGAGAACAAGGCATTTGAAACCTCTATCAGGGTTAGAGGTGGAGACTCCCTAGATTTTGATGAGCTGATTTTGTTGCTTATTGTAGAGGAGATGAAACTTGGTTTAGGTGCTTCATCTAGTAATGAAAATGCAAGGTATTGTATTTTATACTTATAGAGGTGCTGGAGGCAAGGGGAGATTCAGTCCGAGGAGAGGATGTATAGGTGGACATGGTTAGCAGGATAGGTCACCACACTCTTAATAGAATTTTTAGCCATCATTCGATGCTAGAGGTGGTTGTGGTTATGCACCTCAAAGAGGTTGAGGTAATGCTCATGGAAGAGGCCGTTGGCAAGGCCAACAATCATCTATGCAGCATGTAGATTGTCACAATTGTGGAAAGTTTGGTCACATGGCTCATGACTGTTATCACAAACCGTATGATTTGAGAGGGGGTAGAGTACATGTTGGTAATTTTGCATCCAGCAGTCATGATGGTAGTGCAAATCATTTGTTTGCATGAAGCATATAGGGGGTTCTCGAGAGTGGGTTCTATGATGACACATGGAAATAGTGATGATACATGGTATATGGATCTGGAGCATCAAATCAAATGAATTTCCATGGTGAGTGGTTTGATAACATGAAAACAATGGATGAAAAAGGATATGTGAAGACAGGTGATAACACTCAGTATGATATCACTCGTGTTTGGAGTATGCCATTGGTGATGCATAATGGCGAGGTGTGAAGTCTATGTCAGATGTTTTGTATGTGTCTTCCATTACAAAGAGATTAGCTTTTGTTGGTCAAAAGGTTGAGCAAGGATTATAGGTATGATTTGTTGAGAGATGTAATTGTGGTGTTGTGTGTACGTGGGAAAGCACCCTAGAGGTGCAAGATATTGTGGCAAGATAATAATGCCACATGTAATATTGAATGGTGTATGAGTGTTGACCAAAAGAAGTGGAAAAGGGAGTGCCACATGTATGATGATGTGTAAAGTGGGATAAGGCTAGAAAGCCTATATCATTGTATGGTTAATTTTTGTGATATGATATATAGAACTTGTGTTGAGTGTGCAATCTCTCTCTCTCTCTTATGGAGTTCTTAGTGTGGTTTAATCCACCTTAATTATGTTGCTTAATCTATGTCCTTCACCCCATGATCAATCCCATTTTTGGATCGTTAACATGGTATCAGAGCTTGGGTGGGCTCTTGGTAATGGTGAATATTTATGTATAGTTTTCTTATTTATGAGGTTATTTGATTAAGCATTATTTTCAGTTATTATGGAAAAAAATTATGCACACTCATATTATCATTTGGATTTGCATTTGTGAGGATTTGAGAGAGATTTGGAGATGCCATTCTCAAGTTTGAGAGGAGATTTGCAACAAGGAGGGTGCATAGAACCTACCCAAGAGAGTTGCAAATGGGATTTTTGCAACATGGAGAGCCTGCTCGTCAAAGAAGCTGAAAATGGAGATTTGAGCAAGTATGCAGGCTATGGAATCTTTAGTGTCATCAAGGAGAAGCTGCCAAGGAGATTTGTGAAGGTATTTTGGTGTTTTTGCCTCTAATTCGGTATTTGAGCATGGAAGAATGTTCATATTTGAGAAGGGTTGCTATGTGTGGGATTTGTGGATCCCATGGTTCTTTGCATTTGGGCAAAGAGTGTAAGAGGTGCAATGCTTTTTTCTAAGAAGGGACAAGCGGTTATGGGCTTGGAAGAAGTCCATGGTTGAGCACATCGGAAAGGGAAGATGCTCATTGGTATGCTCATCAAGTATGGGCAATGTTGGGAAAGCAATTGGGGCTTTCAAAAGGTTCGCACCTTGGAAAAGCAACCTTGAATGGATGCATGCATTGAAGGAAAAGCATGTTTATTTGGAGCCCATGAAGGCCATGTCAATGGTCATGGAAGACCTCAACTTAGAGGTCTTGAAGAGGCTACGACTACAAGGACACTATGTCAATAGTCATGGAAGACCTCAACTTGGAGGTCTTGAAGAGGCTACGAATACAAGGACACTGAGAACAAAAGAGAGAAGAACAAGGTAATAGACCCTTATAGCATTGAAGGACAAGCTCAGTTGGTAGAAGCCATGACATTGGAAGTGGCTATAGAAGATTGCAAGAAGAGGGTGGCTATATGGAGTAGCCAATGGTCGTATGGAAGATGAGGAGCCTTGGGTAGCAAAATCGCAGCACAGATGGAGTCGTTGGTGGGCAAGCCAAATATAAATGAAGCATGGTTAAACAATCCAAAAATGGGATTGATCATGGTAAAGGACATAGATTAAGCAACATAATTAAGGTGGATTAAACCACACTAAGAACTCCATAAGAGAGAGAGAGATTGCACACTCAACAAAAGTTCTATACAATATCACAAATGAACCATACAATGATATAGGCTTTCTAGCCTTATCCCACTTTACATGTTTCCCTGTTTGCTTTTCAACCATAACTCTGAAATTCTGAAAATGAGTGAACACCTCACTCTTCTCCTTCATGAAGTATACCCACACTTTCCTTGTGTGGTCATCAATAAATGTCACATAATACCTGCAGCCTCCCATAGACATGGTCTTCGTAGGACCCCATACATCTGAATGCACAACATCTAGTGCATTTCTGCTCACAGTTCTATCACGTGGGAATACATGCTTTGTTTGCTTTCCAAATTGGCATGCTTCACATATTTTCTACATACCTTCAACTTTAAACTTTGGCAGCCCTGTCACAATTCCTTTAGTGTGCATACACTTCATTCTCTACACATTCACATGTCCAATTCTGTTATGCCAAATGTCTGTGTCTGCAACAATTCTTGAACCATTTGCAAACATCGCAGCACTCACTTCAGGCATGTTTACATTCAACGTAAACATTCTGCCCACTCTGTTGCCTTTTGCAACCAACCTGCACTTGTCTTTAAAGTCTTCAACATAACAACCATCAGGGTTAAACCGAACCTACAACTGAACCTACAAACCCTGCTCAATCATCTGGCCAACTGAAACCAGATTCTTTGTTATGTTTGAAACATGAAGTACATCTACAAGGTACTTCACTTTGCCATCCTGCATAGACAATGGCACATCTCCAACATGGGCAATTGGATGAGCAGTGTCATCCCCTGCTGTTTCCACAAAACCTGGTCTTTCAAGGTTTTTCATCTCCTTGAACCACTCGCCACCATGACTTGTCATGTGGTTCGAAGCACGTGAATCAACGTACCATACATCATCTTTATGTGCTGCTTCAACATTTTCAGACATGGCATTAACGACATGCTGCATAACAAACAACCTTTCATTATCCTCATTGTTTCTGCTCGAGGATGCATAGTTGTTTTGCTGCAATTTCCCATTTTGCATGTCAGCCTGCTTCTTATAACAATCTGCCTGCACATTCACTCCGAGGTGATTCCAGTATTCGCGGTGCTGGGAGGGTCCATGGTTGCATCTTCATCAACTTACTTCTTCATGTTTCTGTTCACTATGAGCTGCAGAGAGGGTGTTAGAAATGTGCATCTCTCATGTGAATAGCCTCTTATAGTTGGATGTGTTATTTCATTTATTCTTTTGGGAGTCGACCAATTCCATTGGGAGGTATATAAGTATGCCTTATTCACCTTTGTAACTTACTCATTTTGCATTATTCAAAGGCTGCTTTGCCTCTCTCTCTCTCTCTCTCTCTCTCTCTCATGTATGCTTCTGTGCATTCTAAAAGATCCCTACCCCCTCCGCACAACAAATTCTGGGGTGCTAGAAGCGGAAGTAGCACTTCTTGCGTGAGGCAGAGCCTCTCACTCGGGGCCTCGCCCACGGATATCCAAACAAGAGACTAATCCCTCAGTTCTTCCAAAATCGAACCCGGAAAAACTTCCCTCGCCACAGAAAGCATGGGCGATTCCTCCAGGAAAATCTATACTAACGTAGTCAAGAGCCTTTACTAACCAAACTGATCCGACCGAACTTGTAACTCTCATGGTCAGATCAAGGAAGGGACTTGCATTTGGATCATAGAGACCAACGCTTTTTTCCTTGTCAAGAGGCACAGCCGTTGATTCTTTTCCATAGAACAAGGACTATCCAGGATTTACTTCAACTATCATAACTTACAGAATTGAGTCTCATTTTAGGGATCCATCAGTCCTAACCCCATCCAATCCCATGGGTTAGCCAACCTCCCAACCACTGTAGTGATAGGATCCATTTAGAAATTTGGTTATGTTTTGCCCCGGGTACCAGGGAAAGAGTTCCCAGGCCCCCTAGCCGGCGCTTCAAGAAAACTTCAAGATAGTCACACCACTTACACACCCAATATGAATTTGCCTGTTTCACAGATTCAGCTATCTTTAAAGCAATCTTTTAATGAAACCATAGTATCACTGATCATAATCCTCCAAAATATCTAGCTTGAGTTCCCATTTGCAATCATTCCTTCATCAGTGTACCTATGGTATCATTGGTAACCAGAACGCTCACCACCTATTCACTCAGGGGCCTTTTCAATAGTTCCTAGCTCATAGTACCCAGCAATATAATCACATAAGAAAATCCAGATAGACTCTCCGTTGTTGAAGATCAACAAGATCAACCAACAGATCCATATAAAAGAGCCATGGACTCATCCGTTTGAGGACCAGCAAGGCCAATCAACCAGATCCATGCCCGAGTTCAGAAAACAACTCTAACACCTTGTTCCATTTTCTTCCCCGACGCACGCATGGGTATCTTCGACGACCGAGAGCCCGAGCACCGTATGGTCAGCACCGTATGGTCAGCACCCTTTAGGCTCCTTCGCAGGTCACCTAGCGCTTCACTCATAGGCCGCTTCCTTGATCCCTCATCCACCGTACCTCATCCACCGTACCGGAAGCTCACCATTTAAATCAAACCGAGGCTAGTCAAGACCTCGGCTGACCTTGCTACGCAAGACGTCCTCCATTGACTCTCCGTCAGTTGTTGCAACTTTATCACTTAGGTCTCCACGATCTCATTCACAAGATGGTCAAAATGCTTCCCCAACATTCTTGACATAAAACAGTCATTTAAAAACAGGTTTCATAAATACAGTTTCTAATGAACTCTCATCTTTCCACATCATTTCTCATTATTCCACATTCTTCTACATCAATTCACATTGCTTATTCCACATCCAGTCATATGTATTCCCATCGTCCTTCACCCATTCTCATCATATTACATCATATTACATCTCATTACAGCTATCCACATCTATCCTCATCACATCACATCACAACATATCCACATCACATCTCATCCATTCATATCACATCACATCCATCTACATTCATTTAGATCCACATCACATCCACATATCATCACATCACGTTCACATCTATTTACATCACATCACATCCATTCACATTTACCCAAGTCCACATCACATCACATCCATTCACATTTACCCAAGTCCACATCACATCACATCACATCCATTCACATTTACCCAAGTCCACATTACATCACATCTCATCTATCCACATCACATCTCATCTATCCACATCACATCTCATCTATCCACATCATATCTCATCCATTCATATCTAACCAGATCCAGTGATATGTATTCCCATCGTCCTTCACCCATTCTCATCCAGTTACATCATATTACATCTCATCACATCTATCCTCATCACATCACATCACAACATATCCACATCACATCTCATCCATTCATATCACATCACATCCATCTACATTCGTTCAGATCTACATCACATCAACATATCATCACATCACGTTCACATCTATTTACATCACTTCACATCCATTCACATTTACCCAAGTCCACATCACATCACATCTCATCTATCCACATCATATCTCATCCATTCATATCTAGCCAGATCCACATCACATCCATCACACTCATTCACATCTCGTCACATCCATCCTCATCTTATCACATCCATCCACATGACATCTCATTCATTCCATCCACATTACATCACATCCACATCTATCCATATCATACCACATCCATTCACAGCTCATCACATTCATCCACATCCATTCGTTCATTTACATTCACATCCATCCACATCCATTCATTCATTTACATGCATATCTATCACATCACATCTCATTCTCATCCATTTACATCACATCACATCCTTTCACATATCATCGCATCTCATTCTCATCCATTTACATCACATCAGATCCTCTTACATATCATCACATCTTATTCACATCTCATCACATTCACATCCACATCCATTTACATCACATCACATCCCATCCACATCTCATCACATCCACATCCATTTACATCACATCACATCCTTTCACATATCATCACATCTTATTCACATTTTGTCACATTCACATCCACATCCATTTACATCACATCACATCCCATCCACGTCTCATCACATCCATATCCATATCCATTTACATCACATCACATCCTTTCACATATCATCACATCTTATCACATTCACATCCACATCCATTTACATCACATCACATCCCACATCCACATCTCATCATATCCATATCTACATCCATTTACATCACATCACATCTCATCACATCCACTCACATCTTATCACATCGCATTCACATCTTATCACATCGCATTCACATTTAGTACCATTTTCTAATTTCGATACCGATGGGACTTTTCTAAG